>NC_141699.1:613539914-613939914 GCF_964263255.1 Lissotriton vulgaris | reverse complement strand
CTGATATATGTTGATACATCTCTTCCAGCGGCTGTGCGTGAGCTTTTTTTTTTTTTTTGCTGCGTGACAGTCCGGAGCGGCCGCCATCTTGTCTCTCGGTAGGATCGAGAGAGAAGAAGAGGTGAAAAACGAAGGGTGAATTTAATGAAAGGGGGCAAGGTATCCCCCTCTTGACCCCCTAGGAATGTTGTTGGGGTTATTAAAGGGACCCGTGGGGAAAAGAAAAAAAAAATGATTTTTCACGGTAGAAGCGCTTCACGGGCCGCGAACTGGGCCGCAAACTGGTAGCGAAACGGGAATTCGCCATTTTGTGCTTCGTAAATTAAATTACTAGGTATAAGGGGGTGCGGGAGACGTATCCTAATCCCCTATGTTTCCTGAGGGTGGCTGAGGAGGCTGATATATGTTGATACATCTCTTCCAGCGGCTGCGCCATCTTGCCTTTTTTCGAATGCCACAATTTTGTCGTGCACGGCAGCCATTTTAGATGCCAGGCTGGTCCCAGGCTATCACCTACCCCTGCGGATGTAGTTTATGGCCCCAGCTGTAGAGAATTCAGACATGCCAATCCTCCTGATTCAGGCGTGTGAGTACTGATTTCAGTGCTAGTCTCCCGCCTCCCGATTTCTGCAAGCAAAAACCCGGGGGCATATTACTAACAACTAGCGATAATTTTTGTCTATAACTTGTTTAGAGACAAAAATTATCGCCGCACATCGGCGATTTTTATCGCAGATAAACCTTGCTATTATCGCAGAAAAGTCAGCGATATTCATGTATTATCGACCTAATGCTCTTAGCCATGTTATCCACCTCCCATTGGATAACATGGCTAAAACCTGCTCAGGGCAGGTGTTAGCTTTTGGAGATATTCGCGCTTAGTGCGAATATCTCCAAAAGTTGGTAATAGAAGGTAGCGATGTTAGGGACTGTTTCCAGTCGCTAACATCTTGGCACGCCACTTTGCATGTCATTAGTGATAAGTATCACTGACATGCAAAGCCGGGCCCAAGATGGTCGCTATCTCCTTTTAGGTGTCACTAACTGGTGTTAGCGACAGCTTGATAATAGGGAAATAATTTTATCTCCGCTTTCATGGTTTTTAAAGCCAAAAAAGGGGAGATAAACCCCCTTGCTAATATGCCCCACGATTCCTTGGGGGTTTCAGCTGATAGGGCTTGGTATTGTGTTACATGGTAATTTTTCCATGAAACGTCAGAGGGTCGATGTAGGGGTTCTAGAAGAGGTGATAAACCATTTAAGCCTCATGAACAAGCGCATGGTCTTTTAAAGATTTCTGAAGTACTCGGGGCGGCGGTGTGTGTGTGCCCTCTTTCAGGAGCGGGCGGGGGGGCACTGCCAGCAACTTGCCAGGTCAGGTAGTGTTCAACACGTGCATCACCCTTTCTCTGCTTGCTATTGCGCTCCATGCTTCGGAAAGGTAAGAAAAAGAACGTGCATTTGAGTTTGAAATGTCCGATCCTGCAGCAGCACACTTCCAAAGCCCACACATGACAATAACCCGATTCAAGGCCCCATTCACCCGTTTTTCAAAAAATAGATAACACTCCAACAAAGTAAGATTATAAAACTTTATTAACTTTTAACGATAATGAACAGAACAAAAACTAAAAACATTTAAACATTTATTAACACAAAAAGCAACAATGGTTAGAAGCTGTCTTTTGTGCGAATAGTCCCAAGGCAGCACAACGTGCAGAGTTCTGGACGGCACCCAGGTGATGTCGCCTGGGTGCCGCACTGGTTTAGGGATCCTACAATGCTGCTCCGAAAATTGGCGTGGGGCGTCCCGGGTGGGGCGGGGGGAGGCCTCGTCAGTAGCGGTCTGTTGTGCGAATAGTCCCAAGGCAGCACAACGTGCAGAGTTCTGGACGGCACCCAGGTGATGTCGCCTGGGTGCCGCACTGGTTTAGGGATCCTACAATGCAGCACAGAAAAACAGCGTGGGGCGTCCCGGGTGGTGCGGGGGGAGGCCTCGTCAGTAGCGGTCTGTGTCCAGTGTCACATGGCTGACACAACATGTACGACAGGCACCCAGGTGATGTCCAGTAAACTGCCGCACTGGTTTTGGTATCCTACAATGCTGCTCCGAAAATTGGCGTGCGGCGGCCCGGGGGGGGGGAGGCGGCGTGAACGGGTCTCCCCAGGTGGCGGCCATCTAGCTGAGTTGCGCTCGCTCTTGCGGCCACAGCGTCTCGCTCACCATGTTGTGGAGTTGCTCCCACTCTTGCAGTGCAGCGATAGGCGGCTGCCACATGGCTGTCAAAATGGCGGACGGCTCTTCGGTTTTGGGCCTGGTCCACTGAAATGGCCCTGGGACACCTTGGAAGTCGGACGCTTGCCTGCTAGGGCTTGGGCTCCATTCTCGAAAAGCGTCCCCTCAGCCGTGAAGATTGTATAAAAGTCTTGGGGGCCCCCGACTCCCGCAGGCTTCCGGTGGGGAGCGGCTGCCATGATTGCTCGCGGAATGACCACGACGGAGCCACGAGATGGTGGTGCTCTCATGCTGACGCCAGCTTCAGTCTGAATGATCCAGAAACAAGGTGGGGCTTTCATCGTTTGGGAAAAAAAAATGTTCTAAACCAATGAAAAGTGTTATTTTTAGGTCATATGACCAAGCCTTCCATCTTTAGGAAACCAAAAGTAAAATGAACCAATGAAAAGTTTTATAAACAAGTCACATGACCTGTTATGCGACATAGGGCTACAAAAAGCGTAGAAAATCCGTTGGCACGTGAGGCGGCGTCAGTAGCGGACCGATGTGCGAATAGGCCGAAGGCAGCACAACGCGCCGAGATCCGGATGGCACCGAGGTGGTGTCCAGCAAATTGCCGCACTGGTGTGGCCATCCTACAATGCTGCGCCGAAAGACGGCGTGTCCAGCTGAATTGCGGTCACTGTTGCGGTACAGTGACTCGAACGCGCCGAGATCCGGATGGCGCCGAGGTGGTGTCCAGCAAATTGCCGTACTGGTGTGGCCATCCTACAATGCTGCGCCGAAAGACGGCGTGTTCAGCTGAGTTCCGGTTACTCTTCCGGCACAGTGACTCGAACGCGCTGAGATCCGGATGGCACCGAGGTGGTGTCCAGCAAGTGGCTGCACTGGTGTGGCCATCCTACAATGCTGCGCCGGAAGTCGGCGTGGGGTGCCCCGTTGGCTTATGAGGTGATGTCAGTAGCGGACTGATGTGTGAATAGGTCGGAACCAGCACAAGGCGCCAAGATCCGAATGGCAAGTCCTGGATGTTGAGTGCCTCAGTTGAGATTTCTGAGAAGTGCTTGTAGAACTGTCTGAAGCTTATTTGCACCTGCTGCAGCTTCACTAGGTCCGGCGGAACTTGTTGCCTTTTCCTTTGTGCTTCTTTTCCTACAATGCGTTTCTTCTGAAGACACGACCAGGTCCCTGAATGTGTGCAGGGGGACGCTATTGAATGAATGAACGCGCCGAGATCTGGATGGCACCGAGGTGGTGTCCAGCAAATTGCCGCACTGGTGTGGCCATCCTACAATGCTGCGCCGAAAGACGGCGTGTCCAGCTGAGTTGCGGTCACTGTCAGTAGCGGACCGATGTGCGAATAGGCCGAAGGCAGCACAACGCGTCGAGATGCGGATGGCACCGATGTGGTGTCCAGCAAATTGCCGCACTGGTGTGGCCATCCTACAATGCTGCGCCGAAAGACGGCGTGTCCAGCTGAGTTGCGGTCACTGTCAGTAGCGGACCGATGTGCCGAGATCTGGATGGCCAAGTTTCAAGTTTCATCTGGCAGTTTTTCTCCATCCCTCCTGGATCAAAGAAGGTGAATGCTAAATATGCCACCTGCCTCATCTGAACATATGAAGTTAACTTGTATACACTGTGGTGCTATGCTGTCCTATGGCAACATGAGCACCAACCTGATGAATACGGCATTCGAAAATCATAAATGCCCTAATGCACCCAAGAAGTAATTTTTTTTTTGCTCCAGTTGAGCCGTTTTCAATGCCTGTTTTTTGTTGTTTCCCCTCCATCAAGAACAAAACAAAAATACAAGGCGCTAAGATCCGAATGGCAAGTCCTGGATGTTGAGTGCCTCAGTTGAGAGTTCTGAGCAGTGCTTGTAAGACTGTCTGAAGCTTATTTGCACCTGCTGCAGCTTCACTAGGTCCGGCGGAAATTTTTTCCTTTTCCTTTCTGCTTCTTTTCCTACAATGCGTTTCATCTAAAGACACGACCAGGTCCCTGAATGTGTGCAGGGGGACGCTATTGATTGAATGAAAATGGCGGCTTGACACAAAGCTGACTCAAGCGTTACTGTTGGTGCTATACAGACAAAAATTGGTTTTCAGTTTGTACATTCTTCAGGTTTTTTTTCCATCTAAGTCTGATTGAGAGTTTGTAGAAAAATGGCTTCAGATTTTCCACATACTACTCTTCAACATTCTTCCTAAATGTAACAATGTGAAACTCACTAGGAGAACGGCTGTTTCTGTTTCCTTTCAAAATGCTGCCACCAATATTTTCTGAATAGAAGACACCATCTTGTAACATAAAGGGCCGAAAGGGGTTCTGGTCTGGCCAATGGTTGGTGGAGACATTTTGACTATATCTTGGACCTGCCCGGCCTCGCCCAAAATGGCGCCGGTATAAATGGGACTCGTAACTCTTTGCCCGCAAATGTATATCTAGAAAATGTTATTGTAAGTGGCCCTGTCGTATTTTAATTACAAAATGTACGTCCACCGATTCCGCAACTGTTAGACACCTTTGTTCTTGTCACCTAATGGCCCGCTCGTTACGTTCCTCTACAGTGTAAATGTCTCCTCATCATATACGATTTGAGTTTGCTCCGTGGCCGGCCCACGTGGTTATAGGCCCGTATTTGTATACTGACATTTTCACAATAAAGGTTTTTAAAACAAAACACGGTAGTAGTATTTTCATTTGTAAAGTTTTTACTTTTAGTGACTGTTTTGGAATCAGTAAAAGGCAAGTGAAATAAAGCAGTCCAATTACATGACGGATAAAAGGTATAATATGTAGGAACGCAGTAAAGATAAATGGTCAAGGGCAGTTGTGTTTTTCATGTCTGCAACATAAAGTGATCGATAAGAATCTGATAATCAGGCGTATCGGCGACTAAGACAGCAGGCCGAATCTCTTTTACTCAACGGCTCCGTCATGGAAGGAAGAAACGCCCTTTTTCTCGAAAAAGGAATATATTTTACTTGCAAGACAGTTGTAAATTTTCCGGGAAAGTACATTAGCCTGGAATATTATAACATATGTTTGAAAAAAAAATATTGTTCGAAAATAATAAAAAGCGTAATTTTTAGGTCATATGACCAAGCTTTTCATCATTAAATTAACAAAAGTAAAATGAACCAATGAAAAGTTTTATTAACAAGTCACATGACCTGTTATGCTTACGTTACGCGCTGCGCGCCGCGCCTCGGATCACTTCCGGGTGCGCTAACGCGGCGTGTCATAAAACGCATTACGCGACAACGTAGGTCAAGAATATAGTCTAAATGTCTCCACCAACCACCGTTCAGAACACAACCCCTTTCAGCAGTCCAAAAAGTTCTGTTAAATGACAACAGAGGGGACAGGCAACAAGAACCATCAGTCAAAGAGGGGAGGGCAAGTTCTTCTCTTCCGGGTCATGTTGGGGCGCTACCGGAACTGATCGAATTGGTAGTCTACAGTGTTTCTGGATGTTTCAGACTAAAGCTGGCGTCAGCATGAGACCACTACCATCTCGTAGCTCCGTCGTGGCCATTCCACGAGCAATCATGGCAGCCGCTCCCCACCAGAAGCCTGCGGGAGTCGGAGGCCCCCAAGACTTTTGTAGAATCTTCACGGCTGAGGGGACGCTTTTCGAGAATGGGACCCAAGCCCTAGCAGACAAGCGTCCGAGTTCCAAGGTGTCCCAGGGCCATTTTAGTGGACCAGGCCCAAAACCGAAGAGCCGGCCGCCATTTTGAGAGTCGTGTGGCAGCCGCCTATCGCTGCACCGCAAGAGCGGGCGCATCTCAACTACATGGTGAGCGAGACGCTGTAGTCGCAAGAGCGGGCGGAAAACAGCTGAATGGCGGAAGAGGCACAGTGTAGCAAAAGCGGGCGGAATGGCAACTAAAACGATAAAGGGGCGCCCCACTACAGCTTGTCTTCAGGTCAAACGGATTTTGGGACAAGGTCCAGAATTGAAGAGTCATCAAAAGGCAAAAAGTTCCGCCGGACCCCGGGAGCCGGCCGCCTATGTCGGGGGCGATCTCAGGCTACACCAGTGCTATAAGACTTGGGGAGGGTGTCGGAGCCAAGCGTCTTCTCCGAGTCCATGGCCATCACACCGCCCCTCAGGGGCCTCCGTCAAGCTGTTTAGGAAGGTAACATATCACATTGTTTTCTAATGCAGTCAGGTCCACAAACGACACTCACTTACTTTGAGAATAGTGAAGCTGCAGTAGGTGGAAATAAGCTTCAGACAGTGTTACAAGCGCTGCTCAGAACTCTTAACTATGGCACCCAACATCCAGAACTTATGCTATTTGAGAATGGTAGTGACATCGAAGCATCTCAGGGACCAAAACCATTAACGTACTTTCACGTATGAAAATCTTACTTGGGGAGGGGGCAGGAGCGAAGCGCCCCCTCCCAGTTAGCGCCACCACACCGTATGTTGAAAATCTGAAGCCATCGTTCTACAAAGTCAACCAAACTTGGATTGAAAAATCTAGAAAAATGTACAAACTGAAAACCAGTTTTGGTCTGCATAGCATCAGTAACAACGCTTGAGTCAGCTTTGTGTCAAGCCGCCATTTTGATTCAACAAAGCACAGGCATTGAAAAAGGCTGAAATTCAGAACTCTAAACTATGGCACCCAACATCCAGGAGCTTGCTATCCGGATCTTGGAGCCTTGTGCTGTTTTCGATCTATTCACACATCGGTCCACTACTGATATCATCTTATAAACCAACGTTATGTAAATAGTTTTTTAATAAAATGTTTTACCCTGTTTCTTTGCTGGTGTGTTGTCTATATTTTTAATATTTGCATAGGGTTTGTCATTATTTTGTGCGGGATGGGTGATGGAGCCGAGCTGTCTTGCAGCCCTCATGGTGTGGAGCTCAGTTCATCTCACTATTTTCGTATTTCTCAAGAAGGGTTGTTCCTAATATTTCTATTTTAGCGAGGTCAAAAAGAGATCCAATTAGTGGCCTACTGATTTTGCTCGATTACTTTTATTTTTTTACACGATTTTTCACTATCTGCAAAGACTAAACAGAGTATTGCGACTTTGTGCTTGTTTGTAAATAGAGAATGATCCAAAGAGAACCAATTCTAAAACAGTAAATGCTTGGACAACAATCAATCAAATGGAGAGACAAGGAGGCACGACGGATTACAACGGGGGTAAAGGCCTGCGTTAACTACCCTTCAGTATCTGCAAAGAGAGAGTACTACTAAGGCAAAAGAGGGGAGGGGGGGGGGCAGCGTTCAAAGCACATCAGCGTGCATAAATACGAAAATGTTTTTATCTATCACGTACTTGACATTTTAAAGCTTTTCATATTTGCTATTAAAAAACCAATGAAATTCACAGAAAAAACCATAGGTTATAGTGGATATATAGTTAGGAATTTGCATTTACAAAACCTTGAAAATTCAATGAAAAAACCATAGGTTATAGGCCATATATAGTTAGGAATTAGCATTTACAAAACCTTATTTTACTCGCATAAAACCATTGAAATTCCATATATAGTTAGCTAACTATAAGCGCTAACTATATATCGCGCACCCGCAATCCACTGCTGATGATGTCACATATTACATCATTCATGACATGGTCAGTGACATCACTGATGACATCACTGATGACATCTCAAATGACATCACTGATGACAACTCAAATGATATCAATGATGACATCTCAAATGACATCACTGATGACATTACTGATGACAACTCAAATGACATCACTGATGACATCTCATTTGTCATCACTGATCACATCACTCATGTGATAATACAATGAACCTCTTCAGACTCTAATATAACCTTACATACACTCAGTATAAACAGACACTCACAGACTGTCACTCATCCATGGAGTTACTCACACACCTAGTCAGTCATGCAAAGAATCAATCACACCTCCATTTCCTCAACTATACAGTTATACACATCTTACTTATTCAAACATATAATAACACATATTTACTCTCTTATATAATCCCTGATACAAGCTCACAGTGATCGATACAGCCACTCACACATTCACTGGCTCTTATGTCCAGTTATTTATATATCTCAACTCTCACATGTATTGTGTTTTACATACGTACTTACTTGCACATGTAGCAATGAGAAATCCATTCACTCACCAACACACCCATGCACAGTCAACCGCCCATATAGCTGTTTCCACATGCACTTTTGAACTCATACTCCTAGTGAATCAACTGCTTACACATCTATGCACAGAGTCACGCACCTCCCAGCCACCCACACACACACTCAGCCTCCCATTCAAATATTTGGGCAACCAATCAATAACCCATATGGCCACTCTTATAGCTACTGATCAACACATGCAGCAGCTTACACAACATCAAACATACTGATGCACGAATTAAGACAGTTTAGTCACTAACCCATGTACTCAGTGAGACACATTTAATCACTCACTCATACAGTCAGTCATGCACCTACTAAATTCTTCATCCAGACACTTATACATCCACTCATTCTTCAATATGTAAAACATATTTAAACTTTACAGACACATACAATCACTGGATGTTGTGATCAGTGATGTCATCAGTGATGTCATTTGAGATGTCATCAGTGATGTCATCAGTGATGTCACTGACCATGTCATGAATGATGTAATATGTGACATCATCAGCAGTGGATTGCGGGTGCGCGATATATAGTTAGCGCTTATAGTTAGCTAACTATATATGGAATTTCAATGGTTTTATGCGAGTAAAATAAGGTTTTGTAAATGCTAATTCCTAACTATATATGGCCTATAACCTATGGTTTTTTCATTGAATTTTCAAGGTTTTGTAAATGCAAATTCCTAACTATATATCCACTATAACCTATGGTTTTTTCTGTGAATATATATATATATATATATATATATATATATATATATACAGTTTCTAAAATTACGGAGCACTCGCTGGCTCTTTTTAAGTATTTATTTATGGCAGTTGTCCCGGCATGGTGCGTTTCAGCTTTTTGTCTTCCTCAGATACCTTAGACTGCTTTCAACTTGGTACATCACATATCAATGGTTAAAATACCATGGCAACATTGTCATTGGTCGGCCCTCTGCCAATGAGAGAACCAATTTGCAAATGTCCATTTCACGGCTTGTCTTCCCATCCAACATCACTGTGCCATTCACAATCTAATGAGTCTTCATAAGGGCTCCAATGCCCCATTAACATTTAACCCCGAGGGACTTGCTTGAATGCATGTAACGTTGTCCCTTGGGCAAGGATAACCGCTGATTACATTTTTAATTTATTGAAGTCCCCTCAAAATTTCACTTGAGTAGTCATTTCACCTTTGTATGGTGTTGGCCGTGTGTTGTACTGAGGCAACCCTTCCTCTCATCCTCTGGATGTAATCTTTGGAAACCACTGTGGGTGTCAGTCAGATAACTCAGCATCCCTGAGTTTGCATAACTCATGACCTTGTTGTGGTCAAAGGAGAACCAGTGGCTTTGCCAACAGCATGTACCTATCTTCGTTTTGAAATATTCCGATTCGGTCGCCAAGGTGATTCGTCCAGAATCACAGGAAGTTGAGCCCACGGCAGGAATTAAACCTAGCTCCTAAGTGGGCAGCGCTGACTGTCACGTCTCATCCTATCCTCAACCGAGATCAAAGGAGGAGTTGGAGTAGGAGCTGAGAGTGTAGTTCCAAACCTCGCCTCGCAGCTACAGGTGTTGTGTAACACCTGGCATCCCCTGCTCACCTGAGAGTAAACTCGGGCTATACATTGCCTGAAAAGTGACAGTCTGCAGAAGAAGAATAGACGGGCAGAAAAGCATCCATTAAATGAATGCATCTACAGTAAAAAAAAGCAGGGGAGACAACTTTTTTCTAGCTCTGTGGAACTCCGCGTAGTGGCACTCCGCCAACCCTGCCCGGGCTTAGTGGGGATCCCTGTTTAAACCCATGGAAAACCACACATGTCCAATAGTCACTTGCACAGAAGACCCGGATGAAAAAAGATGGAGGCCAAGCCTTTCCATGGATATGCTCCTTCACGAGGGAGAGTGGAGGGAATTGCCATGTGTGGGAAAAATGCAAACAATCTGGCAAACATCATGTGCATCGCAATCTTACGGTCAAAATAGGGGAGGTGTGGCACCCAGTGGTAGAAGCCTTTAGATGTATGGATGTAAAAAATGGGTGGTGGTTGTATGTTTCCATACAGTCCAGTGGTGATATATGTGCCAGAAGATATGCACCCTAAACTGACATTTTGATAGCAGATTATTTCCTAAAATCCAAAAAGCTCAGTGCAAGTTTATTTCCTGTGGGCTCCTTGCACCCATAGAAATCCCATGGATGTCTCATACCCACACTATTAGGAGACCCGGAGGAACAAGGGTGGGGGACACATTTGCCATGGATTTATTTTTGTGTGAGGGAGACTGGAGGGAATTATCATGTATTAAGAAAAGCAAAACGTCTGACTAAGGCTACATTGAGCTAAATCTCCGGGCAAGTCAATCAGAGTGAGTAAGATCTAGCACCAAGTAATATAAGCCTTAGGAGGCGTAGAGTGAATACATTTATGGTGTTTTTTTTTTTGCGTACAGCCACAGGGTAGTACGTGTGACCAAACTATGGGTACCCTAAACCGGTATTTCAGTAGCATCTGTTAATTTCTTCCGACCACCCTCATCCATTAGAAAACCCAGACATGTCTTATTCCCGCACACTAAGAAGACCCAGAGGAACAAAGGCAGATCTCCTGCATCATGGAGACTGGCGGACATTGCCGTGTGTCGGAAAATAAATAGTAAAAGCTTGAGAATGGTCATGTTCAGCATGATCTTCTATCCAAACAGTCAGGGTGAGGGAGCTCTGGCATCCAGCAATAAAAACGTTAGAATTTGTAGATAAGAGCAATATATGGTTGTGATACGTCTCCGTACATCACAGGGGTGATATCTGTGGGCGAAAGACAGATACCCCTTAGACTGATGATTTCCCTGCTGCTGCTTTTCAAATTACCAAAATACACAATGCCAGGCTTATTGCCTCTGGGCACCATGGCCTCATAGGAAACCCATACAAGTCTGTTACCCCCACATTCGGGAGACGCAGGGGAAGTACATTGGGGATCAAGTCTTAGCACAAATTTGTTCCTGCCCAAGAGAGTCTGGTGGGAATTACAGTTTTTGTGAAAAAATCCTATACATTTTACAAGTATCATAATCTGTGATCTCCTGGCCAGCAAGTCAGGGCGAGAGAGGTCGTGAAACTAGTAAAAGAAACCTTATAGGGCTCCATACAGCACAGAAACTGCCGGTTCAAAATGCACTGCATCTAGTTTATAACTGTGGACACCCTGAACACACTAAAAAAACATACATGTGTGGCGCCCCCACACTCAGGAGACCCGGAGGAAAAAAGTTAGGATCATGCCTTGTCAGGCATCTTTACCTGTCCAAGGGAGACCGGAGGGAATGACCATTGTATGGCAAAAAAATGCAAAAAGTTGAATAAATGTTTAAGAGTGTTCTAGTGGCCTGGCAGTCAGACCAAGACTTGCAACCATTGATCCATTTAGTCTAAAAGACCTAGAAAATATATATTTTTTATATTTTCCAAATAGCTCTGAGTTTGATGTGTTATCAATTGAACAGTGCATAATAAACAGTGATTCTGACACAGATTTGACATCTGTACTGGCATTACTTAATTGATTGCCCAGAACCACATTCCCATACGAAAACTCACCCCCATTTGTATGGCCAGACTTCACACATTGAGGGCGAGACTTACTTACTCAACATTCCAGGATTAGTGTTTGTTCATTTTAGAAATGCAACAAAATATTGAGAAAATGTGTTAACAAAAATGTAAACATCACAACATTTTTCATTTTGTCTTCAGGCAGTAATGAGGTATTGGTGTGAGGTTTGCTCCATTACATAGAACTCTGGGGACCCCAACACTGGCCCCCGGAAATGGGCTCTCCTCCTATTCCAACTAACCAGGCCCGAAACCTAGGCTTTGTCGTTGATGACACACTCAGTATGCACCAGCAGGCCATCAAAACATCAGCCACCTGTTTCGTCATCCTGAAGTGGCTAAAGAAAATCTGCTGGATGCTACCGGATCATACTAAAAGAACTGTCATTAACGCCCTAATAACATCAAGATTAGACTACGCCAATGTGCTATACTTAGGGTCCAAAAAAGCCACAGTCCGCAAACTACAAACTGTGCAGAATGCAGCTGCAAGACTGTTAGGTAAAATTCCTATCCATGCACCCACTACCAAACTCATACGTGAATTGCACTGGTTAAAAATTGAGAACAGAATCAAATTCAAATCATTATGCTTCATGCATAAAATCTCAACAAATAAAGCTCCTAAATACCTACGAAATCTGGTACAATGTTACCTTCCATCTAGGACGCTGAGATCTGCAACAGCAAATAAATTTGTTGTGCCAAAAATAAAACTATCACACATGGGAGGCAAATCCTTCGCATACCTTGGTCCCTCCCTGTGGAACTCCATGCCACAAGCTCTGCGCTCAGAGGTTAATTACATCAAATTTAGAAAAGCCATAAAAACCTGGCTTTTTAACGTCTAAGTCAGCTGCCCAATTACTCTTCACTGAATCACAAGCGCCAGGAAACCCTTTGTTGGGTAGCTGTTTGCGCTATACAAAATAAATAAATAAATAAATAAAATAGCCCTGAATGTGAAGATAAAAATACTAGCATAGGATAGGATGCATAAAGAGTCCAAATAGGTATATGTTTCTGTTCAACCTAATGCCAAGTTTTTTTCAAAGAGAAAACACCTCCACAGTGAAAGAGTAAATGCATTTGCTGTTAGACTGGAAGGAATACGGCAGGCATTTGAGCTGTCTTCACTCACAGAGCATTTTTCATCATTTAGAACATTTCTGCCTAGTGCCTGCATTTCATGTGTGTCACTGTGAACCCGTCCTGGTATTTTAGCCTGAAGAGTATTGCATTCTTGAAATTAGTAGTTTTATTTTTAGTACTGTAAATATGGGCCTAAAAATCAAGTAGTTCTGTCGGTTAATTAATGAGGGGCAACCGAGGGCAAGTCTCCTGGCCTGGGGACTACTTAGTAGACATTTTAAGGCTAAGATGAATTTCTGAGTTATCCACTTCTCTTTTTTTCCACTGTGGAATTGCTTTCTAGGAGGGATTGCCTCCTGGGTGTTTTTCGTTTAATCGTAAATCAATCAATAGCGAATTTTGCCTGATCGTTCTGCTAAGGTTTGCAGTGACTTTCAAGCAGTTCTTCTTTACTGCTGTTCCCCATGTCAGGATACTGATTCGATGGTCTCTGTAAACCTGTCGCATTGATTAATGTTATTGCCAGAGTTTCCTGTTGCCAAAAAGTCCTTTATATTGTTATGCTCCCAGTTTTAGGATTATTTTATTGTCTGCCACTGTACTTAGTTTAGCATCAATCGCATTGCCATAATCTGTAGGTCACTTTTTCCTAGAAAGATATCTCTGTAGGACGAGTTCCCACCCCATAAACTTTATGGAAAACATTCAGATTGTTTAAGGGCTTTCTGAGCCTTTCATTAGATCGAAGCAATAATTGCCATTCATATTGATAATTATACTAATTGTTCAAGGCTCTAGAGACAATGGGCCATATTACATAAAGTGAGCACTGAAAGTTCTAATTTAATACCTGTTCTCAGTCACAATTTTGGAATGGCTTAATATTTTCATTTAAATAGTTGAAGAGCCTGAGCAGTGCTGTTTTACCACATTAGGCAGTGGAAAATGGTTTCTTGTCACTGGATTTTTATTAGCATGTTTTTGGCAGGAAGTATAGCAGTGTTTGTTGACTTATCTAAAGCAACATCACAACTAAAGCATAACAGGACTAACACAACAGTCAAAACTGACCACAACACAGCAACCACAGTAAAATACAATAGCACATTACAATAATGCTGCACGAAAACATAGCAGCAGAAAACCAGTAGAACACACAATCACCACACAAAGTGGGACACACCAAATATACACAACCATTCATGTCACATATTACCACCTACAGAAACCTGTATTCATAGGGAAACAACCTTTACAACGCAACTTTTACACTGCACTACCATTACAACGAAACTTTTAGAACGCAACATCCATTACAATGCATGCATTTACAACTAAACCATTACAACACATGACACTACAACGCCCACCACTACAACGCATGCCATTACAACGCAGTCATTACAATGCATACCATTACAACGCATAGCATTACAACACATAGTACCCTTACACTATCCAACACTTACCCTACTGTTGCACCCCCTGGAGTTAGAATAGTAATTTTTACCCCTACACTATCCAACACTTACCCTACTGTTGCACCCCCTGCAGTTAGAATAGTAATTTTTACCCTTACAATATCCAACACTTACCCTACTGTTGCACCCCCTGGAGTTAGAATAGTAATTTTTACCCCTACACTATCCAATACTTACCTTACATGCAATGTAATGCTATGCGTTGTAATGGTATGCGTTGTAAATGTAGTACGCGTTGTAGTGGAATGTGTTGTAAAGGTAGTTTCAAAGAATTTGTTGTAATGGCATGCGTTGTAATGGTATGCATTGTAATGGATGTTGCGGTGTAAAAATTGCGTTGTAAAGGTAGGTGTTTTAAAAGTATGCGTCGTAACGTCATACATCCGTATTCATAGTACGTTGGTAAAAAGACAGTGCTTTAACTTGTGACCATGCAAGGACATGATTTAGCGCCAGTCAAAAATGTTTTGTGATTTGCCTAATTGTCCTATGCTTAATTGTTAAATAAGTAAATACGTGCAGCAGTCCAGCATTTTTCGTAGGCCGCAATCACCAGTGCTGCCGAATAAGACGGTTGCCTAAACCATGGTTCTCTAGACTTGATTCCACCTGATGCCTTTTTCTTCCATCACCCTACACTGTTTTATATACTATTCAACTTAGTGCTTGATTTCTAAAAGCATAAGTGTCAGTCCCCAATGTTTTGCTTAGAAGCCCACGAAGGTGTTCTCTAAGGTTGGGTTGCTAAATACCAAGGTTACATAGTCTTGATTTCACCTCCTGCCTCTTTAATCCACCACCACACACTCCCTGCCTCTTTCTCTCACACTTGCAGGTTATTTTCATATCTACTTTCTCCTTTTGCCACTGTTTTTCCATGTTCCCCTTCCCTTTTTTTCCCCCTTTTGTGTTTCTCTTTCTCTTGATCAAAGTCTGTTGAGCAAAAATAGGTGGTGCCCCCCCAAAATGAGTGAGTGTTTCAAAAGTAACATTTGTCCATTAGCCCTTTTTACCATTTGCCCTTTTTACTATATTTCTCTTCCTTCTTCTTTCTCCTAATTTTGCCTTTCTCTCTCTCTTTTTCTGTGTAAAAGTCCGATGGTGAAAAAGAAGGGTCTGTCCTCAAGGTGCAAGAATCAGATTACCAGCACAAATAAAGCACTCATAAGGTTCTTATCATACATTAGAGATTTCTTCTTGATGTTAGTTGGAAGAAAATTGCTTCAGTAACTTGAGCCTAAACCTGGTATGTAAGCTCACTTCGGCATCTCGCCCACTCTTTTTGTATCTTCCTTTTTTTTTGTACAATACATGTATATTTTTCATTGTTAATATTAGCATACACCACTTTATAACAAAGAGGCATAGATCGAATGTGTAAAAAAATCCATGTTGAATTGTCACTTTAGAAATTGATCTTTTGAGAGTAATTCAAGCTCCCAGACCATTTTTGTTTGCTTTTTCTCGTTTCTTCTAAAAGTGCTGTGTCTAGGTTTACCATTTCACCGTGTATTGGTATTTCAGAAGGTGTATTGATAGGAAGGGGAAATAGTTCATTCGGGACAGAGTGTTCTGAATGGGTTCCAAGATGTAGCTTTCTTTATTGAGCTGGCAACCTCCAGAAGCATTTAGTGCTATTTATGCCTGCACTAAATGTGATGGATGAAGGGGACGTTTTTGTCCACTCCTAACATGCAGAATTAGCCCTACACCAGACAGTGATGTTCAGCACAGAGGACAGGGAGGATACTGCTTCCGAAACAGAAAAAAACACGAAAACCACTCAAGTCAGAGGGAAAGCTCAGGGAGGAGCCAAGATGGCGATCGGGACGGACGCGTAAGCTTTGAGCTCCGCGAGCCGTCCGATCCTGCACCGTGATCCTGACACGAATCCTGAATATCTCTCGCTCAAACGGAGATATGTGAGCTCGGAGGTTGCTGGCGTTCTTTTGGGACCTCCGCCGCTCATTTCCATGGTGTACTGGTGCCGTTCTTCGGCCCCCGACTCCGACCCGGGATCTGGAGTTGAATGCCTACCACTGGACACGGCTGGGTGCTGTGAGACGGGCACGTCGCGGCGGCGCTGGCTGGGGCAGGGGCGCTTCTGATCACCGAAACGGACTCCATCGCCTACCTTCTCGGCGGTAAGGCTCTTGCTGGGTTGCCCGTCATCCGAGAGACACTGGACCTGAGTTGCGACAGCCACGTCCCGACTTGCTACATATAGGCTGCTCGGAGTCCATCTTGGGGTGCTTGCTTTACCGCTGCCCATTACATCGCTGGCTGGGGATTAATCTCTCTCCCTGCCCTGCCCTAGACCTGCGTGCCGCCGGCTTGTTGGTGGCTCCCGCTCCTTCTGTTCCTGTCGGCAACGCCATTCCCCCCCCCCTCTGCATAGCGAGCTTCTTGCTGGTCTGCCATGACGCCCCCTTCCCTGTAGAGGGAAGATGGCGGCTTCTTTGTTCTCACCGGGCAGTACTTCTGCCATGGCGGACCTGGCTGTTGATCCGGGGGAATGTTCGTGCGGTGTGCGCCAGCCAGCATCACAAGGGGAGCCAACCTATGGCGACATCCTGACTGCCCTACTCGGATTGCGAGCGACATGCCGGCAACAAGCCCAAATCCTGGAACGAAAGATAGCGAGAGCTGCCTCGTATATCTCGGGACTGGGTTCGATTGCCCCCCCGCTGCCACTGCCTATCCCTGTCCGAGAGACTGCTCTCCACCACGCGCACGGAGACGTGCGACCGGCCCCTGGATGCACCGATGTCAGTTCTATTATTGACGAGACTATTGCTACACAGTCGCTTTCTGTTATTCTGCTGGAAACTGTAGCTATCCCTCCGACACTGTGGCACTCCCCAGAGGCTCCCCGGGCGCTGGTCCCCCTCCCTGCCTCTACTATCTCGACTTTTTCCCTGAGGCTGCGGAACATGCAACAACTTGTGGCGGGGGGGGCGACTTGCCACCTATATATGGATAGGGTCGATTATTGGGAGAATTCACCCCCTCCTCCTTTTTGCCCTCAGTTTCGGAGGTGGCCATTTTGTTTCATTGTCCAGCAGGAGGGGAGTGTACGGCAGTGGACATGTCTGGATGTCTTTCGGCGCTCTGGTCAAGGTTGAGGATCCTCTGCACAATGACTTGCCAACTGACTGGAGATGACATGGCCTGGAACATTTTTTGCTCTTTTCAATGCGCTGGGGGGGTCGCTTCTTTTGTTTGAAGGTGGTGGTAACAAAATCCTATCGGTGCTTTACCGAAGTCAATATGGCGGCTGTGGGCGGTGTGGGAGGTCTGGAGGTTGATTGCTTGGTTGCACGGGGGGTTGCCTTTGTGGATGATATCCTGGTACTGGGCGGCGTGGGGGCCTGGGGGAGGGCGACTTGTTTATAATTGTTGTGAGGTCACTTAATTCTGAAGCTCCGTTTGGGATACTAATTGCTGTCTCGCTCGCTAGCGTAGAGATCTGATATTTGTTGGCTCCTCCCCACCCCGTTTCATCTTTGGGGGGTTATAGGCTAGTTTACATACTTGTCTTCCTCCCTATATGTCGAAAGTGACGCTTTTTCTTCTCTGACCTTTTCCGATCTAGGACTTTATTTTTTCTTCTTCCCTTTCTCTTTTTCTCTTTCTTGCTGCATTTCGGGTTTATGGGGCGACAGACACTCTGCTGGGGGGGGGCAGGCCATAGCCTCTGCATGTGTGTAGGGTGGGGGGGTATGTTTTAGTTTTGTAATTTCTATGGTACCTATTTATGAGCTTTTTATTGTTTTTTCTTTCCTTGTTCTGGGTCTGTAATGAGGGTTTGTATGGAGTGGGTAGCGTTGTGGGTGGTACACTAATGCGGGCTGCTGCTCCTGTTGCTTAGAATGGTGCCGCCAAACTGTTGGGTGTTATCATTATTGCCATGTTTATTGCTGCCTACATGTGCTGTAAGTGGACTGTATGGACTCAGTTCTCCTTGTCTTAATTTTTATCGATTTTTGGTTTGATATAATTTTAAAAAATTAACCTTCACTGATCCTTCCCCTTGACGGCATGATTCACTTTGGGTAACTGCTTTATTTGGTGCTGTACTGCCTGCTATCGCAAGGGGGGTTTAACTCGTTTACTTATGTGCTTAATTCGTTTCGTGGCCGGCCTGACGGTTGTAGGCCCGTATTTGTTCACCCTTTTTATGCACAATAAAGGTTTACAAAAATTTTCAAAAAAAAAAAAAGTCAGAGGGAAAGCTGTAATTAATGGAATAACACGTTTCAGCTTGCATCGTTAAACATCTTCCTGTGCTAAATAGTTTTCGATGGGTGCACATTGTTTTTAATTATTGTAGACTCTGGTTTGTGGCAGCAGAGGTACAGCCCTGTCTGCTCTTCTTCGGGACAACTGTCTGGTTACAGGAGGCTACAGTTTAGTAGCTTCCCTAATTTGTCAAAGGCATAAGGTGAACAGTGGGCTAATTGTCTTTTGCTTTTTGCAGTCTCGCTACAAACAGCTTTAGCTGTCTGCAGCAGACATAATTGCCTTGTATGTTTTATTTAGCATATAAGTAGAGTGGTCTTTGGGTCTTCCCCCAGCTCCCTTCTTCGTATTGGATGGCTTCCCACCCTACTTTTATCACTTGATGGGCGCTCCACGGCATCGGACCAGCATACCTGAACAGCCGGCTCAAATTCCACGCACCCCAAAGGACCCTACGATCAGCCCAGCTCTCCTACGCTGAGGTCCCCCGCACCAGAAAGACCAGATCGGGAGGCCGCTCCTTCTCCTTCCTTGCGGCCAAAGCATGGAACACCCTTCCGCTCCACCTCAGACAGACAACATCGCTCCCCATCTTCGCAAGAAACCTCAAAACCTGGCTCTTCGACAGACCCCCTCCTTGATGGAATGGAACCTGCACCCCCCCACCCCTAGCGCCTTGAGACCCTTACGGGTGAGTAGCTGCGCTTTAACAAACTCCTGATTGATTGATTATTTCTGTGTTTGCCTCCCCCACCTCAGGTTATTTCTCGTTACCAAGTTTTTCCATTGGATGATTGTATCCTTCCAATGCTGCCACTGGAGAATAATTTTTCCTTAAGTGTGTTTCTATGGAATTTCACTTTTATCACTTGATGGGCGTTCATGGCACTTCTTCTTTGGCCTGCCCCCTTTCCTGTGTCTTGCTTCCTGACCCATGCACACTCTTGCGCGGCTCACTCCCCTGCTACTCCTTCTTTCTTTCCCCCACCCTCCTACTCTCAAGTGCGGTCATTGCTGCTTTCCCACCGCTTCTTCTTTACTCTGTATCCAGACTCCTAGTTGGAGAATAGGCACAACTAACATGGCCACCCCACTACTGCCCACTGCTACCGCCCACCACTGCCAGTATTGGCTTTGCCAGAAATTTCAGCACCCGTAATGCCAAAGCCAGTGCCTTCAAGCAGCCATTTTTGAAATCCATGTTTTTTATTGCTAATTACAGCTATGTCCTTCCAACATAGCTACCATGTTGTTTCTAGGTGCATTGTGGACACAACGTGGCTGCGATGTTAGAATTACATTTTTCTTTTGTTCAGTGCAGTTATACCATACAAAATGTCCACGACAGAGCATCAAATTGTGTCTAGATGCCTTTTTTTTTGCCATTGACTGTGTTGCATAAAGACTGACAACATCAATATTGGCATTATCAAAACATGATGGATTGCTTTGCCAATGCTTGTTAAGAATTGTCTAAACAGTGAGCTTTTGCTGTAAAAGCTTGACATGAAAGGAAAGCTCTTTGCTTCCTTCCTACGGTGGAATTCCATGAGGTGGAAGCTTCTGGTTTCCCCTTTGGAAAAGTAGTAAATGGCAGTGAGCCGCATAGTTCCTTCATACAAATTCATTAAGCGAGAAGTTGCTGCTGGTCTATTGGTGGTATAGGCCTAATAAAAGCTTCCTTCAGGCTACCTGTGTACACACAAATACAATGAGAGGCAGGCTGCAGTCTTTCTGTTTTTATTTGTTCTGTTTTTATTTTTGCGGTGCATTTAAAGTGTACCCCATGAAAAAAAAATTGCAGCTGTGTTTCACATCAGGGGACTGAAACATTCTGGCCCTGAAATCAACAGAACTGACCATGCACATGAATCAGTTCCCAGGCAGGGTACTCCCTGACCGTCCGTCTGTAGAAGCACTGCAGATCATTGTAGAGGCGCAACTAGAGCCAAATTTCAGGGGGGGGGCGAAGAAAACATTTTGGGGGCGGGCTAATTCTTCCAGCAGTAGGCAGAGTGGAGATGCAGGGGCTCTAAGAAGGGGTGAAAAAACAGCAAAGCCTCATTTTCAATTAATAGTCTTTTAAAGACCTGTGAAGTACTCGGGTGCGGCTGTGTGTGTGTCCGGGATGCTTTCTCAGCCCGGGCTGACACACAGGATGGGGCGGCCTGAAGTTCTTTGAGCCCAATGGGCGTTGCGATCCTGGATCATTGTAACTTGTTTTTATAGGCCTCTCCCACTTCTGCTATTTCCAATAAATATTATTCGGTGTTGCGATTATCCTATTGAATTGAATTCAATTCACCCATATCCGAAGGATGGAAAGATGAGTTTGTCGTGTTAGGGCTCGAATTCACGCGTCACACATCACTTGAAACGATGAAGGCCTTTGTTGGCTCGGTTTGCCATCTTGAGGAAATGTAAGGGCCTGCCCCTTGCAGAAGCTCTACCTGACAGGCCGTGCTTCAAAAAAATTCTACGTGCACGAGTGGGTTTTACCCTCATGTGGAGACATTGTATGTGCCATGAACCCCTCAAAATCATTGCATGTATACTGAGTAGGTATCCTGCAGAAGCATGACGCGCTGTGCCGAACTGCTCTAAAACTGAAGTTGCGTTGGCAGAGTTTATCTTGGTATAAGAGTATTACATCACGTGTTCTACATCATCTCCTGCACCCTAGGTTGTCTTTGCCATGCTTCAGAAGGCTTTCATCCATGTTTGGATAAATTAGGGTTGCCATTGCTTGTGGGAGAAGCTGAATTTGCCCTCCAGGAGTAGCATGTGCTGAGTTTGTTTACTAGACCTCCTAAAGAATTATGTCACATACAACCATCTGGCAGAGTGCTGTATTATAAGCATTACATGAGGCAGCAACTGCATGATCCATCATGTCGAACCGGCATGCCTTACTCCTTTTATGGCATTGCCTTTTGTGCAGCCCAAACCTCACAGCACACAGTTAGTATTCACAGAGTATATCCTAAAAATAGTAATCATTCTTAGAGCATTGACGGTTTTGTAAACAAGGAACTGATTACAGAAAACCTTTAAGTGGATGTTTATTATAACTTGGCACCACTTTAAGGTTGGTGAGCCCTAAGTTTCATGACTCATCATTAGAAAGGATAAACTCTCATCCTAAACATGTGGATGTGAATTCTCACTCTGCCAGACAGAAAAGTCTGTGTATATATTATTCTTCCCCCAGATAACGTGGGCATGTTGAGGGTTATGATATAGGAGTTACGATATTTTTAAAGGTAATGTTAAGCATGTGACACAAAGCAGTATATTTAAAGCTGATCATTAAAATGGCAGTCATTGTTGGCTCACCATCTACTCTAATGAAACTCATTTATGACCTTGATTGCTTCATTGTTACAGCCCATGCCCCCACAAACTGAGTAGCCCCAGTTTTGCAATTACACATTCAAGACCAAGGGTCTAATTTAGAGTTTGGCAGACAGATGACTCCATGGCAAATGTGACACAAATACCGTCCGCCTTATTACAAGTCCCATTGGATATTTGTTGTAATACAGTGGACAGTATATCCATCATGTTTGTGATGGAGTAACCCATCAGCAGAACTGTAAACCAGGCCCCATATGCTTAAATATGTTTGGGCCCGATTTAGAGTTTGAAGGGAAGAAAAAATCTTCTAATTTCTTTAAAAACATTTTTTTTAATTTATGGTATTTATACATATACATACAGTAAACAGGGTTTTACTTCACTTTGGGAAGTCCGCCGGCGAGCATACTGGGTAGGTCATACATGGTAAGTTTGTGTTGGGCCCCCTTTTGTTTTTCGTCTGAGTAATGTAGGGAGAAGGAAAGAGAAAGATGTGAATAAGTAAAGAGAGAGAGGAATTATAGCTTAGGTCTGGTAACAGCAAGGTATTGTTATGGCATTGGGGTACACTTCTGCTGGCTAGGGGTTCATTCGTATTTTTTGTTTTTTTGTAGAAATTGGAGGAATTCCCTTCCTTTCCAAACTCTAAATTAGGTCTCCAGAGCCCACGTGTATCGCTGCAGCCCCTGCTCTCTTTTTTACATGCGGTGCTATCTGCTGCAGTTAGTCAAAGTGGTGGATTTAGACGGCTAGTTCATGTGCAAAAGAGCAATTTCTTTTAAAAGGGCTTCGCCTGTGGCATCTCTGCCATCGTGTTCTCATGATCATAATAATGCCGTGTGGTTTACAAATTTAACCTGATTCATTGAGTGGTGGACTTTTGAGAGGAACGTTTACAATCTTTTTAACTTCATAGGAAGTAGACGTGCAATGAAAGGGAATCCATTGCTTGGAGGTAAGATTTTTGTGCAATTTCACTAACACCTTTTATTTTAATTTTTCTTGAAAATGGAGAACATTTTTCATCATTAGTTTTTTCCTTCCCTCAATGTATAAAGGTGTTGGAATAGCAATGTAGGTATTTGTGAATATCCACAAAGGGCCTCATTACGATGCTGGTCGGACAAGCCTCTGACCGGCATTGTAGCAGAAATGGGACCACCCTAAAAGGAGTCAGTGGTCCTGTTACCATTCTTAGGATGCAAACACCTTCACAGTGTTCATAAAGTGTATTTCTCCAATTGTGGCTCATGCTGCAGGCCGCAGCACAAGCCGCAATAGAAAAAATACTCCTTTTAAACATCCATGTACTGTGTGGCAGGCACCATACCGTGTGGTGCCTGCCACACAGTGCATGGATGTTTAGGAGGGCACCACGGGTGCCCCCAGGGCCCATGGCAGAGGGCCGAGGTGAACAGGGTTCCTGCTAGGGGCCCCAAAAGACCCTTTCCACCAGGCTTTTTATGGCAGAAGAACCAACATGAAAAAGCTGTTGGAAAAGAGTAATCTTCACGGCGTTGCCTGAACAGGCACCGCTTCCATTTTGGGGATTACATTCTTCCCGGCACCCGATGGGCTCCTTGACCCTGTCAAAGGAGGAGTGGATTCCCCCGCAGGCATCAGTCCGGCCACCTGCATCCTAATATGATGGTCGGACAGATGCCTCAGATGTAGAGCGGACTGCCACAGAAACGCTGCCGGGCCTTCTGCCCGACATCATAATGAGGCGCAAAGTTGCAAATCTATGGGTGTAAGTAGGGGTGGGCACAACTAGTGTAATTCCTTGTAGTGTAATCACACAGATTTACCCAGAATTTCAGTGACATTACTCAGAAGTTGATGTATGTCATTGCTTTGCATACTAATACCACACATGCCATTACAATGCAGGTATTACTACGCGATGTTAATGACAACGACATGCCATTACATCACAATCTTTTACCAAGAGTTTCCTTTTACAACGCATGCCATTACAACGCAAAGGCATGCCATTACAACGCAAAGGCATGCATGGTAAAGCTATACCCGTGGTTAAAGTTTGCAAGGTATGTGACTCTACACTACCCATGCACAACCCTCCCCTGATCCCAGTCCTCGCCCTACAACAACACTACACTACACAACCCCCGACACTACCCTAAAATACTACACAAACACTACAACACTACACTAAACCCTAAAATACTACACTACACAAACACTACAACACTACCCTAAACCCTAAAACACTACGCAACTACACTACACAAACATTACAACACTACCCTAAACCCTAAAACACTACACTACACAAACACTTCAACACTACCCTAAACCACTACACTACACAAACACTACAACACTACCCTAAACCACTACACAAACACTACAACACTACCCTAAACCCTAAAACACTACTCTACAACACTACCCTAAACCCTAAAACACTACACTACACACACACTGCACCACTACACTAATTCCTAAAACACTACACTACACAAACCCTACAACACTACCCTAAACCCTAAAACACCGCACAAACACTACTACACTACCCTAAACCCTAAAACACTACACTACACAAACACTACAATACTACCCTAAAATCTAAAACACTACACAAACACTACAACACTACCCGAAAACCTAAAACACGACACAAATACTACAACACCACCCGAAAACACTACACTACAACACTACCCTAAACCCTAAACTACTACACTACACACACACTACCCTAAACCCTAACACACTACACTACAACACTACCCTAAACCCTAAAAAACTACACTACACAAACAGTACAACACTAGCCTAAACCCTAAAACACTACACTACACAAACATTGCAACACTTCCCTAAACAGTAAAACACTATACAAACAAATGCTACAGCACTAACCTAAACACTAAAAGACTACACACACTACAACACTACCCTATACCCTAAAACACTACACAACACAAACACTATAACACTACCCCTAACACGACCCCCTACACTACCCAAACACCACTACACTACCCTAAACCCTAAAATATTACGACACTACAACACTACCCTAAACCACTACCCACACTATTCCCACCCCTACATTAACCTAAACCCTAAAACACTATGACACTACAACACTACCCTAAACCACTACCCACACTACTTCCACCCCAAGCACAATCAGCCTTACTTCTCTTTCCTCGTGGTTCCTCTCCAGCATCACCGTCTCTACTCCTGCTTCCTGCTTCACGGTGCACGTCGTTGTGAGGGAACGGAAGAGCCTCTGTTCCCTCACAATGAGGTGGATGGCATTGCATCGCATGCGTTGTAACAGCACATGCGATGTAAAAACATGCGTAGTAATGGCTACGCGTTGTTACATCACATGCATTGTTACGCTTGCGATGTAATGGCATCGCGGGGAAATAGCCGTTGTAATGGCTGTTTCCCCTCGGAAGTACACAAAAAAGAGTAGTTCTGCATTTAGTGCTATTTTCCTAATGCAAGAAGACCCCTAGCATCGAAAATGGCTAGGAAATAGCACTAAATGCAAGCAAATGTGAATAGCTAGCTGTACAAGCAGTCGAATATGCTAGCTAAATGTGCACTTAGGATACGATTTTCCCCAAATTACTCCCAGCATTTATCACTAGTTTCTTACAGCAAAATGGTCCCTTGTGTCCAAACGCGAGAGGATGTATTTTGCAGTAAGATAATAGCGCTAAATGTGCCCAGCAATGCAATATGGTATTTTTGTCAAATTGGCACCAGTGAAGTCTTTACCGTTCATGTAAAGTTAGAAACAGGTCTTTGTGCGTTTATAACACTTGGCTAATTACTGTTTTGGTTATTATTCAGTGAATTGAGAAGCATGTGACATGTAGGCTAACCATGTGGCTGTGTGTGTGCTTTATAAATAGTTCAAATAAATAAAAACTAAATACATCTCAACAGTGGGCACATTGTGGGCGTTCCAAAAAAGATGTAATAAGAACAAGACAAAATATTCTCTTAATTATCAACAGTTTGTATCTGATGACTTATTTGTTATTTTATAGTGCATCCTTACAGGCACTTATTTCGTGGAAATAGTAGCAAATTAAATGATATGAAGTATGAATTAAGCAACACTTTGAACTGAATAACGGTTCATTTGCCTGCACTTCAAAAAAGAGATTGTAGTTAATTAGGAATAAAGCAAATATTTCGAACAATAAATAGACAAAGTTTATTGTGCTACGTTATGCTATGATAACCAGCGGCAGCTCCTCCACTATGGCGGAGGAGCATCGCCTCACTGCTTATGAGCAGTGCAAACCAAAGGAAATATAAAATGATAATAACTTTGAGTCACTTTTCCTTTGTAGGCGGGTGGGCGCGTCTGCTCTGCTCTCAGAGCTAGGGTGACCAACTGGCATAGGTGCAAATTCAGGACAGTGAGTGTAAAAATTCAGGACAAAGGGTCAAAATTCAGGACAAAAATTCAGGACAAAGGGTAAAAATTCAGGACAGAAATTTGGGACAAAAGGTACGCTTTCAGACACATCAAAGGAGGTCGTACAATAGTGTATAAGTAAGTAAATAGACAACCAACATAAGTACACGTCAAAATAAGTTTATATTCAGTTAAGACAATCGTGCAACTCACCATTTTGGTATTTGCACAGTTTTGAGCAATTGTGCAGGTCTTTTTGTCGTATTTCATATGATATTTTGTTTACAATTGGGGTTCCTTTGAAATGTTGTCCCACCTGCACTGTAGGATATGCAGAGGCCTTCAGCCTTCATTACACCCCTTCACCAAAGACCACCCTCTGCACAGATTCCCTCACTATCAACCTCCCATGGTGCTCCTCATCGCTATATAGACCCTCGCTCATGTGTATGTCATTCATTTTACAGTGCTGCTCAGCCCAATGTATGGTGTTGAGCGCTTTAGCTCACACGCTTATTGTTCAGAGACAATGGCTCATATAAGTATGTAAATCAATATATAGGTAATATTAATTAAGACAAGGAGGGCTACAAGCTGGTAGCTACTATATGCAGAGCCACTGGAATTATGCAGCAGAGAGGGCCAAATGATGCTGCAGGGTGGACTAAATTATTTGGCAAGAAAAGGGAATTTATGCAACATAATGCTGCAAAGTTTGTCATAGTATTATATTATTTTCTCATTTTTGCACATTTTAACACTTTCTGGTCATAGATTGCACCTCACTAGTACCTGTATAACATCAAATATAGTAATAGGAATATGCAAAGGAAGGTGACCACTCAACCTTTACGAAGAACCTTTGCAATTCATCACTGCCTTTTTTGTTATTTTTTAACCATTTGAGGTAGCAACTGTTTTTAAATTAGAATCTTCAGCTATATTCAGCTAATGATGGATTATGTGGCAGATGCGGCAAATCCATAATCAAGCGAAAACTGTTGAAGCCACACAATTGCATAATTCCAGTGACCCCGAAATGCAAACTGAGGATATAACATATAACATAGTGGTGGGGGTTGTCTTTACAATTATAATACAATAAATACTTTACTCTGTATTTTACACTTTGTGATTTACAAGAGGCGCATTATGCCTCTATACTTCTTTGTGATGAGTCAAAACTGAGATTAGGGAAACCTCAGATCTCTCCAAGAGATACATTATTCACCAGAGTTAAATAGACATTTTTGTTATGGCCCGAAAATTGCAGTAGCGCAAAGCACTCAGAAGTCTTTGCCTTTCATCCTGTCGGATATTTCAAAATGTAGCCTAGTCCTCCAGCACAGCTCCTCCACAAAAGCAGCACGCAGTGCCCTAGGCCAATGCAGAGGATGACAAGCCACATGCTGTAACTACACAAGGGCCCATTGCAAGGGAGTAGCCAGAAAAATAAAATACCCACACTTTATATGGCACTAAATAAAGGATCAAAGTGAGCTATCCTGGTCTTTCTTTTTGAATTCTGTGAAAATTGTTCCCCTGATAAAAGTTTGCAAAAATAATTCAAAACTATGCTTTTTACAGCAGGAAAGAAACTTGGTCAAAAACTGCATTTACCTATATTGACGTTTGTCTTTTATTCTTTCCGTCTTTTCATTTTCTTTCTTTCCTTATGTTCTTCTTTCTATCCACCTTTGTTCTCTACTTTCTTCTTTACATTCTCCATTTATTTTCTTTCCATCTTTCTGTTTGTGCATCCTTTCATTTGGTCTCTCTCTATTCTTTAAATTCATATTTAATTTTCTTTTCATATTTCCAAATTCCACATTAACATTCATTTGTGTTCCATTTTTTCCATTTGATCATCATCTTGTCCTTCCTTCCATTGTTAAATGCAAATCTTTCTCTTTCTTTCCAGCTTTCTTTCATTATTTGCATTCTATTCTTCCTTCCCTTTCTCCCTCCATTTGCCTTGTGCTTTTTTAGGTCTCGCCTACGCAGCGTGCATGTGCTACATAGGAAAAAGACCTGTAGCAATCGCTTTGGTTTTTGTCCCAAAAACGTGCATGCGTTGCATTGCCTTCAATGGCAACATGTGCACGTTTGGCGATTCCCTTGCGGGAGCAAGCTTGACACCATATGTTTGTAAAAAACTTGCAAAAACATGGTGCCCCTGGCTCGCTCCCGCAAGGGAAAAGCGTTGTATGCTCTCGGCCCCACACCCTCAACCCTCCCACTTTTAGCGGGAGGCACGTGCTCTTAGCAACCCCTCGCAAATTATACCAATCCTACAGGCGCAGGGCTGGAAGCTTTTTTGTAAAGATACAACAGCCCTTGAACCTCATTCTGAGACAACAGAGCTAGTCCACTCAGGTCTCCAACAGCTTGGCTGTCCCTCGGTGGATACAGTCTTGGCACGCCTCCATTTTATGATCTTAGAGATACATTTCCTACCAGTGCGCTGTGTTAAAATGTGCGGTCCTATAATTTTTTATAATTCTTTCAAACAAGGCTTGCTTTAGCCGGAGCGATAGTTCGAGTTTTATTGCCTTCCGACTAGTTTTAGAACGAAACCAGCCTCGCCTTTAAGTCAGGCCTCAGCCACATTTAAACTTAGATGGGAGTCTCTGTATTTACGCCACATATGTCTATGTCCTGGTGAACTTGACCTATCAACAACCAACTTTCAGAGCCAAGGGTGGAAACTACCCTTTGTGCTCGGATGTGCAAGTGTAGGTGCAAAGCACTGAGACATGTACCACCTCTTTCCCCATAAACAGTGAAAGCAAGGCCTTAAAGGCAGTCAGATGTGCACCCATGGAAGGACTAAATGAAGAGAGAGGAAGATAAAAGTGCAGCCCCTGGGGATGGGCAGGGAAGGTGGAAAGCGTGCCATCCTTTACAGGCAGGTGGAAACCTACCACATCAAAGGCGGCACGTGAAGCACAATGGTGGAGGCTCGCACGTTCATGGCGGGGAGTCCGAGAGGGCCCGAGGCAGGATAGTGACGGGGCACACCCAGGAAGTCTTCATACCAAAGGCGCCCAACAGCCACGAACCCCCAAGCCCCCAAGTAAAGGTCACCAAAAGGCAGTGTGTCATCAAGAACCCCAGACATTGCATCAAGGACACTGCCTTCCAGTCACGGACTTTCATATCACACCGCCAATGCATTCTGGGAGTTGTAGTCATAGATCACATCAGCTTTGAAAATGTTCATTATATAATGACTTTGTAGAAGGAAAATAAGGTCTGGAATATGGAGTTCTCCACAACATGGCGTCATCGTGTAACCTTAATCCAAATGCATCATCAGGACCAGGTCCGATTAAGTCTGAGTTTGCTGTTTCTCTCCAACCAACCGAAGGACTGCTAGCAAACTTTCAGCTGGATGTTATGGGAATTAAGATCTGCCAGCTTCAGTGGTGCAAGTAGTAGATCTGCGAGTAGCATACTCCCCTGCACCCATTACTTCTTTCTCAACACATTATTAAAATACTCCCACTCGTTACTGTACTTTCTTCTCAACTTCTGTCAGCAGGCACAAAGAGACACAGAGAGCACGTTCCACCTCTAAAAATACCCTGTTGGCGATCACCACATTACATATGGGTCCACTCCGGTCCTCAACTTTTGTTTGTCGTTACTTGGCATTTCTACAGCACAAACTGCCACTTGTGTGGTTTCAGAGGGCTTTGATGCAGTCGATGAACGTGGTAGATTCACGTAATGGGACATTCAGGTACAAATTGAAAACTGAAACACAACTAATGCGGAAAAAGTGGATTCAATAGATGAGCTTGACATACAAAGCTTAACCCCATACGATGTCGTCTACATTGCCACAATCAAATATGGAGGCGGCCCTCTATCGCACTGATTAATGGCTGCATCAAAATGTCACTTGGGCGGTGGTGCCAATTTATGGGAATGTAAGAGCCAGTAATTAAAACCGATAAGAACAGCAAAGGGCAGGGGGTTTCTTAGCCTTTGATCACGTTCATTCAACAGGCCTGAAGACTCTGGTTGTGGCTCAGCAAACTATCCATGTTCCGCGTCCCCCATGGTAAGTGGCTAGGGGCTGAAGAGGTCTGCTTTTCCACAGCAGAGCACCACTCCAGCTGGAACCACGACATATGGCTTTGGTTGGCCTAGCAAAATACAGAGACACACATGCTCCTTAATGTTCTGCTCTCCATGATGTCGGGACTGGGAATGGATGTCCCATAACTGCCAGAACCTACATTTAATTATCCACTTCTGCCTTTAAAGACTAATCCTGAAATCAGACCACAGAACATGATTACATTACCACCTGCCAATGAAGAGACAGAACAGATTTATGTTAGAAACCAACAGGATGAGCTAGAAACATCCAGTCTAAACATCATCTTCCGATGTACCTTGGTAGAGCTAACCGTTTCAGTAAAATTTTGGGCTGAAAGCAGGCCTGACAGGCAGTTACTGAGCACTTCTGGTTGATGGCAACTTAGTTAAATAACCGTGCACTACTTACCATTACCAATTACATCAACATGAGGTGGTACAACTACTGACTGACTGACTCTTGACAACAATTCGAATTGAAAAGCTCCAATCATCAATTGCTGCAAATACACCATGAATGGTATGTGGGTCACTACCCTGTGTTGCCTTCTACATTATAGCACATCACTACATTTTCTAGTATCCAGTGCAGTACAATATTCAACCAACACACAATCAAGAAATATTTTTCAATAAGTGAGGACCGGAGCAATTTTTCGACACTAGGGAATGGCTAAATTGCTGCTCTATGTAGGTTCTGTAGTGCTAAGATAGCCACAGTCTTGTTTTATCTGCTCCTAAATCAGGGTCTTCTCTTCTTCGGGTGGGGGGGTAATTAATTGTCAGATGTCAGCCACACCATTTAATTAAACGCCTTTGGGACAGGGGCAAATGTTGGGGTGGGGCGCAGAGAAGGATGTATGGGAGGACCGCCAAATAGCTCCTGTGTGAAAAAAGTAAAACAGGCATTGGCATAGCCAATGGGTCTCGCCTTTGGCTAAACACTTATAAGGTCCAAAAGGCGAGACCTATTGGCTATGCCAATGCTTGTTTTGATTTACCATTATTATATTTTCTCTTTCTTTCGCCGTTTTTGGCTACTTCAGCACCCTCTGCCGCTCTGTCCCCCCCCCCACACACACACACACTCAAGCTGCATCACAGTGATTATTCTTGCTTTTTATTTACTTGTTTGTCATTCTGTCCTGTGCTGATCTGCGAGTCACAGATCAAAGGAAGGGTCATGAAACACTTATCTGACACCCCCCAGGCCCCCTGCCCACCCTGTGCTTACCTACACCTTTCCTTTGGCCCATTGTCATTCTTTAGGTGATAATGAGCCAGATCAGAATGACAATGGGCCCGTACAAAGACTCAGCGATGTCGGGGAGGGGCTACTGCAGCCTCAGAGAAGTGCGAGCTGGCGCTGCTTGCTGCCATCCCCAAAATTACGGACAAAAGTCGTCCGTCAAAGAAATGCTCACAGACAATGGACAAGGGGCCCAAATAACGGGCAGTCCGTGAAATTTACGGACGGTTGGTCACCCTACTCAGAGCAGGGCAGAGGAGGAGTGGTTTGCCCACTCCTAAGTGTGTAATGACTGTTTGGTCAGCCCTCTTGGGCCGCCCAAAACAGCCATGCTCACTAGAACATACCCAGGCCCTCATTCCCTGGTTTAGCATCGAACCAGGACGTTCAAAACCAATCATAACGCTGCATTGCAGCTTTGTGATTGGTCAGGGGACCCTGACTGTTGTTCCTGGCTTCCTGTTCCTCGAGTCCCACGAGGAAAGCAGGAGCAGGGAGCAGAGCCGCAGGACCTGGCGGCATGGTAAGTATGTATATTTTTTTGTTTGTTTCGCGCAACCCCGCACCCCCCTGTGTCCCCCGCATTCCCCCTCACCCCCACGCACCTGCCCAGTCACACGCGAGTCATGCCCGGCCGCCACTGATGCTAACAAAGATTTATATGCTGTAAAATGTCTTTAGGTGTAACTTTACCTAAGTGTTTGAAATGATCTTATTACATTCACATCCAATTTTCACAGTTTACCTGGAAACTGTTTCCAACCTATATTTTACTTCTGAGCCAAGATTAAAATTTTTTTATTGCTTATTCGCCATCTTTCATTGGTATCATATATAATTGAACATATAAGTCTGTGGTTGTTTTGCATGGCTTGCTGCATGCAACCTGTATGGTTGTGTTAAAGCACACTGGCACAAAGTTGGTATTTATAAGAACGAAGCCAAGAAAGGTTTGATAGGCAAAGAGAAGTGTTTATCTTTTTCATGAAATATGAATTAGGGGGTGAAACTAGTGACATGGGAGGCGCTGCAGCTCCCCAGATAAACATAAAGGAGTATAGAAAATTCATCGGCAATGAAGAAACCTTAGACTCTTTTCTTGCAACTTGTACTTTACATTCAAAGACAGACTGTTCAATTTCAGGCTTATGTTTCTGAGCAACCACTCATAACTGTTTTAATGGGCTAGGTCATGAATATTAAGCAGGGAATATTGTTATTCATTAATATCGTAGACATAATATCAAGGAGAGAATTTCCAGAGGTAAGTATGCATAGAAGTTCTATATCTTACTCCACAGGTAAGTATATATAAAATATTTTATACCAAACATCGCACATATGAATCTTGGCGATATATATATATATCTTCAAGGTACGCAGATATTAAGATAAGAATAGTAAATCTATAATTTACTACATGAACTTACCTTTTGAAATTTTTGTCTTCAATACTCGGGCTAGGATCTTAAGGTATGACAATATTCCCTTCTTAAAATTCCAGACTACAACTCTTTTAACAAAGTCATTGTTTTAAGTGAGATGGGGGTGCGCAGCACACAAAGTCCAATGAGTCAAAGTAGATGAGAAAAGTCACTTCTTTATTTAGAAATTGAATAATTTTAAGAACAATCAAATTTCATTCATCAGCCAATGCGTTTCGCTCCCATGCGGAGAGCTTCTTCAGGACTGAAAACAAATTGAAAATGTAAAACAATCAAATACAAAAATGTACATATATGAAGCAAGAAAGCTAGAGGAAGACAGCACTGAAAAACACCACACAAAGGATGCAATTTGTAGACAACACCAATATTTAACATAGACATAAAACAAAATAGTGCTGCATACAATATACACAATAGACACCACATTAATTCTGAACCAAAAAACATACTCATAGAGTGGTTTAAAATCTGTTAGGACCTGACCATTCTAACTGGCCAGACAATCCATTAAAACACCATTGGTTGGAAAAAATTTACAATTGAATTAATCGTAGCTACATAATCCTATCAATAGCAGGTTTATTCGATTTATAATCCGGCACCAATCATAATCGAATTCAGTTTGTGCATTGCATCAGAATGTGATCACAGCAATTAATAATGGAAATGCTAGAGGGAGAAAAGGGAGAAAAGGAGCGGAAGAAACAGTCAAAAACGGCAGAAGAGTGGTTAAAGAGAACAGGAGGGGCGACCCGTTCTCAAGAAGAGATCATCATTACACAGTAGCTTACCGAAAAAATTAGGGTAAGTCAGTCTCAAGTCACCGTGTGTATGTATGCAGAAAGTACCAGCGTTCGCTGTGCCGCAATGTATCAGACGCCGTATTGGGACCGCTCAAGGATTTCAGTAGTCTCCTAGTGATTCATGTAAAAGCAAAGGCAAATAAACCCCAGTTATTCAAAAGTCCCACTGATCACAGCGTAATTTACTGTTTTGTCCATGAGCTATAAGGCCACAAGGAGTGGAATGGATATAATAACACTTGGGTGATCATTAGGGACAGTGATTGCGGGTATTTAGAAAATAGACTCAAAACTGGCTCAACTAAGGCAAAGTTGAGGTCTACAACGTTCACGGCCAAACAGGATACCATTTCATAACACACCTGTTTTGACGATGTCACCGCCATGAGGCAGAATGCAGCAGTGGTTGTAAGATAATGAAAAGAGCGTCCCATCAATTCGGCATTGGTTGTTAAGGCTGTAAGATAGCCCAAAACTTATTTCAGTATAGTTCAGGAGTTGACAATAAAAAAGTTCCAACATGAGAATGAGATACGCACCTATCTTAACATTAAAAATTAGTTCCACAAATGCTCAAACTCTCCCAATTAGGCAAACCATGAGGGTGTGTCTTCCCCTGGCATGCACCTAAGATTATCCTTTAATCGGTCCAAAGAAGGAAATCAAAGGTGGTCCAAACTGCAATTGGTTATTAGAACTCTGGTGGGAGCAACCGAGAACCAATATCTGTGGTGGTAAACAGAAAAAATAAAGAGAAAGGGTTTGAGCCAATCGCAATGAAGGTGATCTGTAATAGCTGGGGGTCCGGAGACAGTCCTAGAAAACAACTGGGAGTTTAAATCTCTCTTCAAGGGGACTAATGCTACAAGCAACCATGTTAACCCATCACCTACCTATACCAGGTTCATCAAGCCCCTCCCGACGGCACATGTAAATCAGCAAGCCACGTGTATTGCATTGTGTCTTGTCGTTTCATTAATCTGTAGATACAAAGCTCAAATAAAAAATCGGAACAAACCTACCTTCTAATTAGTGGAGAAATAAAATACCTAGGGCACACTCCTCATTTCAATTACGAATGAAGACAGGAAAAAGTGTGAACAGCATGTTGAGATAATCATAATGAATACCCGCAACTACATGTCCCATAATTCCCCCACAGGTACCCTGCCTATAGCTATATGAGAAATCAGTTCCACTCTCCCAAATTCAAACAGATTCCACAAAGAAATTGCCATAATAACAACCGTAACGAAGATTAATCTATATGCCACAATATTTAAAAAGGTACGATTAGTTCAAGAATGAAGAGAGCAAATATTAAAGAAAAGGATGTATCGTGTCAATGTCCGCATAACGATATTAAGTTCCCCAATTTTATACATTGATTCAACCAGATTAAAAGTTACGACCGAAATACAAGCTAACCCAGTCCAAAGAGAGGTTAACAGAGCTCCGCCGACCGTGCTAGTCCCCCAGTTACCTTAGAGTCCGTTGCGTCCAGAACCGCCGAATTCTGATACAAACCGGCATTCGGCAACGCTGGGTTTAAATAGCACCAAGCTTAGAAACTAGCCAATCCCCACATGAGAGTATTGCTCACAATCAAAAGTCCCTTTGAAATGCTGAGCGCGCACATGCCTGCCATATTTGAATGGTCATATTCATCTAAATCCTTGACTATCACCCATAAAAGAAAGACCAACGAGGTGCCAGTAGGCGCTTTTGAGCAAAATAATGCTCAAAGGAGAACTCAACATTTTAGAAGTCAAGGTTAGGAAAGAGATATCCGCTGCTTTGCGGGGGTGGGCACACCTCCCGCTGACAATATACGGTCGGGTTAGCCTGGTGAAAATGATGATATTACCTAAGATAACTTTTCTGTTTGATTCGCTACCTCTTTTATTTGATAAGGACTGACTTGTCAGGCTACAGAGTGAGATAGGATCTTTTATCTGGGCTTCAAAAGGATCATGACTACCATGTAAATAGATCAGGAGGAAACTGTTGAAGGGTGGGTTGGCGGCCCCCGATTTCCAGATCTACTCATGGGCCTTCCTGCTGAAGAACTGTAGGATGCTGTTGGCTACCCCAGGGAGCTCGGATATCGGGAAAATGCTGAGTGCTTTGTTAAGGATGGATAATTTGAAGCAACAGGGGTACATGTATAACTTCTCTGATCCAAAATTTTTCAAAAAGATTGGATTAAAAATGTTGAAGGATCTAGCGACGGTTTGGTTCAAAATTAGGAGGGCAACAAAAATACCATACTTTAGTTTCAGGGCATCAATTTGGGACATGCCAGGTGCTGCCCTTTGGACTGAAAATGCGTTGGCACTGGCGCTAAAGACCGATGGACCTCAGAGGTGGGGAGAACTGTTACAAGAGGGGGACCTGGTACCCTGGAGTTGTTGCGAACACATTTTCAAGGTTTATATATTTACAGATCCAAAGCTGGGCGGCTGGCAAGGCAGATTTAATTGGCCAGTATAATATTTTTGAAGAGAAGCTGGGGATGGAGAGGCCAATAAAAAAAGAAGTTGCGCTGTGGTACTGGTCAATAGTAGAGCTTGAGGATGGACCATTCACCTTGCTGGAGACCCTGTGGGGAGAATGCTTGCCGAAGATCGCATCAGCAGACCAATGTCAAGTAACTATGTTTACTTTATATAAAGTGGTAAAACCTGCAAACCTAAGAAATCACTTGTTCACCCTCCACAGGGCATATTGGTCTCCCAAAAGATTCTCGAAGTTTAAGGCTGGCAGAATGGTGGCATGCCCCAAATGTAACAGCTTCAATGAAGATGATTTACATATGTTCGTCACATGCCCGGCGATAAAGACTTTCTGGGATGCCGTAAGTTCATGTTTGTCAGCGGTACTCGCCCAGCAGATTGAGGTAAGCCCTGAACTAGTTATGTAAGGAATATAGGATCTACAAGGTAAGGGCCTGGACGATGAAGCAAAATTTGTTTTTTATGCCATATTGCTGGCCCGGAGAGAGATATGTAGAAATCGGGTGTCGGCAGACCCTCCGACAGAATTGAGTTGGTTAAGAGCACTGAGTGCTATTGCCAGGTTGGACATTGTGGATCGGCAAAAGAAGAGATATAGATTTTGGACTCCTTTCCTGTTATATTTTGGGTGAAGGGTTGGGTAGTTATGGTAAAGGTATTTTGAAGTCCTATGATTAAGCCTTCTCAGATCTCGGCGGGTATAAGTCTTGAGGAAGACCGGTTAAGGTGGTATACTTACTCCTAAGAGCTAAGAAACCCCTTATATGAGATAAATTGCCCTAGGGTGGTACCGCGAAATCAGGGGCGAGGAGTTGGCAAATGAGGACAAAAAAAAACAAAGAAAATTTTAGGAGTCCCACGAGGGCTGAAATTAGAATCAAATAATTCACACCGTATTTTGGTTAAAATGGCAGTCACACATCATGTCTGTAAATTAGTTCATATTAATACACAGAATCCGATGTTTATGCAATCCAAAATATAAGCAAGTGACTACATGGATCATTCGTACTGCTGTCATTTATAGAAAAGGATCTTTATAGTTATTCAATGTGACAACGAGACTGGTTCTGCATGAATATGCAGGAGGATAGTGCGTCGTGGTCGTAACCATGGAGATGATTCCTTGAAACGCGCACGTGCAGTTTTGGAAGGCACAGAAATCTTAGTTCGAGTTGATACAGTCCCAATGTCAACATTCCAAAATAAGAAGCAGGGGCCAATCTAAACCCTTCCGCGGCAAAAGTACATGACATCTCAGCTAGGGAATCCGTAGCATGAGTTATGCATTAGAATACATGCCTTGACAATAAGGGTATTTGGTTGTTTACAGCGAGCCAAAAAATGAATGAAATAAAAGTCGTTAGTTTAGAAATGCAGAAAGAGGTCGAAGTACCTGAAACCGTAAACCCAAAGGGGGGAGTTTGGAAGCAGGGAGGAGGGATGTGGACAAGTGGGAGGGATGGAATGTCAAGAAAAAAATTGACGTTAGGTCAGAGGGAAAGATGTTGAGAATATCAAATACATAAGTAAATACTCAATGAGAGCACAGGCAGATCACAACAAAAACCTTATGAATCACATTGGAGATGTAAGCAGTGTGGCTTTGCAGAGCAAGTCAAAACAAGTTCATGTTCATTATCAGTTCGCCGCTCTGTAGTACAAGTTAAACCTTTAACTTCCTGTTGTATAGTTCCATTTATATAGGTATAATATTAAAATGTAACAAACTGACCAAAGTCGAGTCTTGAACCCACCCTCTGCAGAGAAAATGACAATGTCAATTTCAAGAATTTATTAGAAAATAATGCATTTCATGATCAGTGTTGAAACCGTTTTGGATGCTTTTAAGTTTGCAAGTCCATTTGGATCTGCTTTGTCTGAGATGGAGTTCAAGATTTCCACCTCTTACTGCTGCTTCCACATGTTCCAGGGCATGAAACCAGAAATTAGGTTTGCCCCCATGGTTTTTTATGAAGTGATTCGTGAGGGGATATCTAAGGTCATTGTTAATCACTGCTCTTCTGTGTTCCTGTATCCGGATTTTTAAGCCGCGTTTGGTACTGCCAACGTAGATTAGTCCACATTGGCAGTCGATAAACTTCCAAATAGTGTAGTTCACTGATCCTTTATAGGAGAAGGTCTTGATTTTGTCTATACCAAGATCGCAAATGTTACAGGAATTGTATCTGTAAAAGCCGCTTGGTTTCACTGGCAGCCAAGTGGTAGTCTGCTCTGTCTCAGTCCCCACGTAACTTGGACAAAGATCTTTTTTCAATGTTCTCCCTCTCCTGTACGCCTACGAGGGGGTGGATCTGACAACAGTTTGCAGATTGGGAATTTCACCCAAAAGATGCCAATTGTTTTTTAGAATCATAAAAATTGCATTGCTGTGCCTGGTGTATTGCGTATCGAACCTCACATTTGAGTCTTTGCTTTGAGACCTGGGCCTAACTTTTTTTGTTAGTGTGGACTGTCTTGTAATCGATCGTGCCCTTGTCTTTGCTGCACCGAGAGCCTTCCTGTCATATTCCCTTGCCGCAAATCTGTTTTTAACCTGTCGGATGTTAGCACTAAACGTGTCATCCTCCCTGCAATTGCGTCTCACATGCACCATTTTCCCATAGGGGATATTTTTTATGGTTGAACTGGCATGTGCGCTAGTTGCATGTAAGACTGCATTACATGCGGTCTCTTTTCGGTATCGGGTGCTGTGAATGTGACCACCTTTCACATAGAAAAGGAGGTCGAGGAAATTGATACATTCCTTGCTGTATTCAATTGTAAGTTTGACATTAAGTGAGTTTTTATTCAAGTAGTCAAAGTATTCAAGTAATTGTAACTCGGATCCCAACCACAAGCAGATGATATCGTCGATGTACCTCCACAAAGATACGATATAATCAGTCCAGGGGGAGGCACATCTGTTCCAGGCATGGCCCCGCTCGTACCACCCCACAAAGAGGCAGGCATATGAGGGGCAAATTTGGTTCCCATGGCCGTGCCCCTCTTTTGGTGGTACCACGTGCCATTGTACAAAAAATAATTCTTTGTCAGGACCAATTGCATCATTTCCAGAATCATACGTCATTGGTCATTGTTTTGTTTTGTTTACTTTTACTTTCACAGACTTCACAGCAAGGGCATTTTGTAACCTCTCTAGTGACACTCTTCCTGGGGTACAGGAGAGTGTGTAAGGAAAAAGCTGCAGAATGTCAAAGGTTTTATAACACAGATTTAAGTAAAATATTTGCTTTACTTTACAAACTGAACTTTCTAGGCATTTTAATATATAAAACTATTAAGGGAAGTGTCTTTGCGCACATTCATCTCTTTATCCTGACCAGTGACAAACATTTTAGTAATGTCAAAACAAATTAGATCAAGACACAATCATTTTGCATACTTTAATGTATACAAGATTAAAACATTTATAATTTATTATTTATCCACTTCAAACATACAGTATTTTGACTAAAAATAAAACAGTTGCAAACAACAAACTCGCTGTATTTTGAGACATAACAGGCCAACCTGGTGCAAATTAGTAATACAGTGCCATACAGCTATCTTTTTACATACATCACTTACTGCAGATACTCCCACTTGAATGCAGTATTAATGTATCATAAAATAGCTTATGTGGTGTGACTGTACAGCAAGGCAAAATCCTATCATGGTAAGCAAAAATGGTGCTCCAATACCAACTGCATAATGCTTGCAGCAAAAATACATACAATATGGGCAAACATGTTACAGACATCATGTTACTAGGCATCACTTTATTACTGAAAACTGAAATCCACTCCTAGTGATTGCCAACGGTTAGACTTATTGCAAGCAGTCCTTCCATCACCTTTTTGTGTATGTGGTATTCTACAGTAAATAAAACAAAACAGTGTCTCCAGTCTAATATTTGGTTAAGATTTATTAAACAAATACTAAGAACTAAGTAGCACAATCACACAAAAAATACTAGGTGGATGCAAGTGTACAATTAGTTTATGAAAAACAGAAATAAAAAAGTACAATCACTTAATTTACATTGATCACTACTCGCTTGAGAGATTGGAATATTTGGTTGGTTTGTAAGTGGCAGTCTGGGTTCGGTTCAGTGTCCAACCGCAACTTTATTCACCAGCTTATATATGTTGCAAACCATCAACTTTTTTTTTCACAACCAGTTTATTGATGAAGATGAGTATATGAAATAGAGTGGCAGCCCACAATCAGGACTACACCACCAGACATTACGATACAATCACAGCAGTTAACCAAGTGTCCAAGCAAGAAGATGATGCAATCAAGGATATCAGAAAACAGTTACCCCACCTTCACCTTATTCCGCTACCTACCTACCCAACTCCCCGATCCCACCCTGGAACCCACCCGAACCCCATGCATGTGTGCACTAACTGTATCAACGTAAGATTGTGACGTGGGTAATGTGTGTGGACATGGGCTTTGCCAGCCAGTACGGGGCTAAAGGTCTTCCTCTTGCTCCACTGGAGGGTCTAGTGTCAGACCTCTATAGTCCGCCCACCTCTTCCAAATCTTAAAGTGTTTGCGGGGGCATCCTCGCGCCTCAAATATAGGTCTCTCCAGGCCCATACAGAAGTCCATACCAGCCTTCCATGCAGTCAGGGGGGGGGGCCTCACATTCTTCCACGCTCGGGCCAGGTCCCTTTTAGCCACCACCAGCCCCAGTAGGAGCAGGTGCCGCTTATAAATATTGCCACCAACCCCTTCCAGGACGTGCAACAGACCCAGACGGTGTGTACGGGGGAGGGTCCAGCCCAGCACCTCAGACAGACAGCCCCAAACACCCCTCCAGAAGCCAACCAGCCTAGAGCACGACCACATTGTGTGAAGTAGCGTACCCACCTCAGCCCCACACCGCAGACATTCCGGGGACCCAATCAGGCCCGCCTTCCACAGACGCTCTCGGGTATAGTATGCTCTATGGAGAATCTTGAATTGGATGAGTCTGAATCGCATTGCGATAGCCGCCCCCCTCGGGGATTCCAAGGCCTCTCGCCAGTCGTCTTCGTCCAAGGGGCCGAGATCAGCTTCCCAAGTCGTCTTCAGTGAGAGAAGAGTAGGGGAGCAGTGGGTGACCATGGTTTGATAAATGCGCGATACTTTCTTGTCCCCAAGATCACCCATATAGACCTTCGCCTCGATCGGGCTAAATTCAGGGAGTGAGTCAAGGTTGGCAATGCTGGGCGTCAGTGCATGTCGGAACTGTAGGTACCGGAAAAATTGAGATTGGGGCATATCAAATTCGGCACTGAGGGTCTGAAAGGATTTGAGCGACGTACCAGACATCACTTGGCCTAACTGCGAGATACCTATTGCATCCCAGCCATCGAAGCCTGACAATTTAGAGAGTTCAGGTAGCATGCCGTTCCGCCATAAAGGTGTTTCTGCGGTTAGTCGGCCCCACCAGCCCACGCGAGGCAAGGCCTGTCGCCATATAGCAAACACGAGTTTAGTAACCCTTGGCAGCGAGTTACGCAGTCGGGGTGAGTATAGGATGGTATGGAGCGAGTTATCGCCCATCAAAGCACGCTCTAGGGCATAGGCCGGGTCCCCACCGTCACAGTACCACCATTCGTTCAGAATAAGGAGATGAGCGGCCTGGTAATACGACTGCAGATCCGAGGTGGCCAGGCCTCCACAGTAGGTGGACAAAAAGCATGTGCGCAGTGCCACCCGGGCAGAGCCTCCCGCCCAGAGAAAGCGGCCCAGCACTGAGTTAACCTGTTTAAACCACCGAGGTGGGATAGGATACGGATGGTTTTGCAGCTGGTAGAGTAGGCGCGGGAGCGCAACCATCTTGAAAATGGCAGAACGGCCAAAGATTGTCAGGGGCATTCGAGACCAAGTTTTGACGTCTGTCTGAACTCGTTCCCAGACGGGCTGCAGGTTATGGTCCCAGGCAGTGTCAGCCGAGTCTGAGAGAAACACCCCAAGGTATTTCAGCCCATTCGTGGCCATCCGTAATCCTGAAGCCCAGGGGTCTGTCACCGGGTCTCCTGATAGCACCCACAGGGTGGACTTGTGGAGGTTGAGATACAAGCCCGAGGCCTCTCCAAATTGGTGCATGATCTCCAAGACACGTGGACCCGAGCGTTGCAAATCAGTAAGGAAAAAGAGGACATCATCCGCATACAACGCGATTTTGTCCGACAGGGTAGCATTCCATACAAAGCCCCGTATCTGTGCATCCTGGCGCACTCTTGCCGCCAGGGGCTCCATGGCCAGTGCAAAAAGATAGGGGGAGAGCGGGCAGCCCTGCCTGGTCCCTCGGTCTATGCGGAATGTCTCTGACACCGCCCCGGCGACCCGCACCGAGGCTGTAACATCAGTGTAGAGGAGCTTTATATAGGATAGGAAGACCGGGCCTAAGTTGAGCCAAGATAGTAAGGTAAATAGGTACGACCAGCCAACCGAGTCGAAGGCCTTGTTGATATCGGCCAGCAACAACGCCGCCTGGTCCCCCAGGGCTCCAACAGCGTCGACCGCCGCCTGTGCACGCCTGATATTGTGTCGCGTCGCCCTTTGGGGCATAAAGCCTGCCTGGTCCGAATGGACTAAAGCAGTAATGTGTGGAGCCAGACGGTTCGCCAGAGCCTTGGCCAGTATCTTAGCCTCAGTATTAATTAAGGAGATGGGCCTGTACGAATCATGGCTATCTGGGGGCCTGCCAGGCTTCTGAAAGACCACTATTTCTGCATGGCGCCAGTCTGGTGGCAGCAGACCCCGAGTACGGGCCGCTTCCAGCGCTCGGCGGTAGTGTGGTCCCAACTGCACATGGAATTTTTTAAAAAACTCACACGGGTAGCCGTTTGGTCCAGGGGCCTTACCGGCATTGAGTTGCCCCAATGCGTCTCCCAGTTCCTCCGCCGTGAGGGGTGCATCCAGGGCCTCCCTGGTCTCGTCCGACACCGGCACCGGCGGGAACTCCGCGAAGAAGCGGGCCAAGTCGCCCTCAGGCAATTGGTCGCGTGGGGCATACTGGTCTGTAAAGTACGTGGCGAAGCTTGCCGCCAATTCGTTTGGGTCGGTTAGAACGTCTCCGTTGTCGTTCGTGAGATCCGGTAGTACGAGGGGCTGGAAGTTGTGCTGGCACAATCTATGGAGCATGGAACACGACTTGTCCCCCCATTGATACACCCTACTTCTGGTGGCGAGCCACGCCTGTTTGGCCTCATCTAGCAATAGGGACGCGTACGATTGCTGTGCCTGCAGGAGCAGCCGCAGATCCACCCCATCACCACCAGTACTGTGTTCTTGTTCGAGGGTCGCTACTCGGGCAGCTGCCTCCGCAGTATGTTCCCGCCGCTGCCGACGGGCCGCCGAGCACCATGCAATATCGACTCCCCGTATGGTAGGTTTCATAGCCTCCCACACCACACCTACGTCGGCACCCTCCACCAGGTTCTCCCGCCAATAATGGTCTATGGTTTCTCGTAAGTGCTTAGTGTACGCCGGTTTCAGGAGATGCCACGAGGACATCCTCCATCTAAACGGCTGCCGTTTCTGAAGGAGATCTATTTTAACCGAAACTGGGGAGTGGTCGGACAGGCCCCTCGGCAAGATGTCTGCACCCTTCACCCTACACAAGTATTCTCCAGGTAGAAACATATAATCCAACCGCGAGAACGAGCCATGTACTGCTGAGACATACGTATAGTCTCGGGTTACAGGGTGCATATGTCGCCAAGCATCCACCCAGCCTAGCCCCTCACTCATGGCATGCAATCTGGTGGGCGGAAGGGAGGGGGGGGTGGGGTCGGTCACCTCCTGACGTCTCCGGCGATCCACACTCACGTCCATCACGTCATTCCAATCACCCCAAATCACTGCCAGTGATCCAGAGACATCTTCCCACACCGCAAACAGCCGCTCTGCCAGGGCCCACTGCAGGGGAGGGGGGGCGTATATACTTCCAAACACCACGGGCTCCGTACCCACCATGCCCTTAACAAACAGGTAGCGACCCTGGGGATCCACCCACTGCTTCTCGTGCACATACGCCACCCTGCGGTGTATCAATATGGCCACACCCCTGGATCCTCTGGAGAACCCCGCGTGGAAAACCTGCTGATATCCAAATCTCTGTAGGCCCAGTGCCTTCGTGCCCATCATGTGAGTTTCTTGAAGCAGTAATACATCTGCTGCTTCCCTTTTCCCCCATCGCAACACCGCCCCCCGTTTAATCTTGTCTAACAATCCCCTGACATTCCACGTAACCACCCGCATAAAGTCCACAGGGAGTCGATCGGTCGATTCAGCCATAATCAATCGGAGTCCACCATAAAAGCCCCCTAGGCCCGCACCACCCGCCACACACCACACAAAGCATCATCTTGGTACACACATGCAGTACACTAACTACCCCATGAAAAACTATCAACCCCCTCGTCCCGTGATCTGCAACAGTTCCCATCCCCAACTCAGCAGTCGCCTCCCCGACCGCCCGTATCCCGCCTCCCCCCACCCTATACCTCAATGAACCATGAAGTACCTGTCGCGGCATGGGTAGTCTCGAGCCCAAAACCGAGGGCCCGGGCCCACCCATACCAATGGATCCCAACATCCCAAACAGAAAAACCGTAAACACACCCCCCTCCCCTCGATGTCCCACTCACAACTAGGAGAGTGGTAGCCCTTATATCGTAGTCCCCAAGTCCCAAACCCCACCAAAAACTCTCCCCCCAATTAGGAGATCAAAACAGTACTATCTCAGAGCTGCAGAGTGGTCAGTAATTCACAGGTCTCAAGCGACTCAGCGCACCCAGCCCGGAGTCACAGCATTACTAGCAAAAAAATTGGAGTCGAGGCTCCGGAGACTTCAGTGATCTGTTCCCGACTGCTCCGAGTCTTCTGTTCTACCAGTGCCCTGTGAGCCATCCACCGAGGCCACACGCCTGCGAGATTTAGAGCGTTTGGACCGCCCACTCTTTGTCGTTTGGTCTCTCTGCGCCCGCGGTGAACCCTCAGGGGTGCCTGGATGAAGTCCAGGCTGAGGATTCGGTCTGACCCGTACTGTTTCATCCGTCCACTTGAAAAGGTCTTCCGGGGTATCGAAAAACAGTGTCCGTGACTGGAATATCACCCTCAGGCGCGCCGGGTACAACAGGGAGTATTGTAGCTTAAGACCTCTCAGCTTAGCCTTAGCCGCCACGAAAGAATGGCGCTGTTGCTGCACGAGTCTAGTATAATCAGGGAAAATCATGATCTTTTGATTTTCAAACAGGAGGGTTTCCTTGGTCCTGGCTTCCCTCAGTATAGCGTCCCTGTCGTGGTAGTTTAACAGCCTAGCGATCACTGCCCTAGGCCGCTCGCCCTCAGGCGGCCTTTGCGTCAGGGCGCGGTGTGCTCTTTCGATAATAAAACAGGCAGATAGCGACCCCGGGGGCATCCATGACTCCAGCCACTGTGTGAGAAAGTGCTCCATATTGCCCTTGGCACAGCTCTCCGGAAATCCAAGAAAACGGAGGTTGTTACGCCGTGCCCGCCCTTCAGCATCCTCCACCCGGAGCGCTGTGGTTCGCTGCGCGTCCTCCACCGCCGCCATTCTCTTCTTAAGGGCACTTACATCCTCCTCCATCACTGACACCCTGGACTCGGCTTCCGTGATTCGTGCCACTGCGTTTCTAAGATCCTGGCGCAACAGGGTTACGTCTGCGCCAACTGCCCCTATCTTTGCGTCCAGCATGTCCCGTGACTGGGTTATAGCCGCCATGAGGGCTGCATTGTCCGGCCCTCCTCCTGATGGACCACCCCCCGACGATCCAGGGCCCCCACCGGGGCCAGTAAATTTGTCGATGGTCACCTGCTTGGTGGATCCACCACCTCCCCTGGTCATGATTGTCCGGGTGGATGAGGGCCACTAGGGTCGCCGGACCACAGTCGGGGAGACCCAAAAGAAGTCCCTTCGGTAAGGACTAGTGGCAGTCGAGAAATAGGGGGCAGGCGTCAGCCACTTCCCCCAGGAACAGCCCCCCAGCCGCCGCCGACCAGGGCCCCCCGTGGCCCACGTTGCCCCTCAGGAGGCGCGAGGACTCCCAGCGTCCTGCACTGCTGCGCCGTTAATGTCACTGAATAGCGGGCCCGGGGGGTGGGGGGGGGGGCCGGGGAGGGCCACTACTCACAGTTGCTGCTCGCCGGGCCACCGGTCGCCCTACGTCCGTCTGCCTCCGACCAGGGTCTCCTGGGGATGCCAGTCACTCCTCCAGGCCGCCGGCCCCGGCCCGACACGAGGCCGCGAAAATCGAGGTCCCGGCTGCGCCAGGCCACCAGGCCGCCTCCGCTGCCACTGTCCACTCGTGGCGCCTGTGCCTCTCTCCGGCCCAGCCTGGCCCCAGGTGAAGGATCGTCGGTAGTGTCACGGCCTCTGGGACAGCCAACACCGCGGCCGCTCCCGGGCCAAGCAGCGCACTCTGCCGCTTCGCTAAAATCGAGGCCCCGGCTGCTCCGCGACCACCAGGCCGCACCTCGCCCCTCTCTGCTCGGTTCTGTCCGGGGGCACGAGATCACCTCCGAGCCCACCGGATGGTTCCCGGCGCCTTCAGGAACATCAGCCGTGGTCCGGTGGTGGGTTTGTGGGTTTGGGGACAGGATAACTCGTCGGATAATCGGCGGGCCGGCGGGAGCTCTAGCAAGCTGCGACCGCCATCTCTGCTTGCGTAGCCACGCCCCCCGCAAACCATCAACTTTGCAGGAGACACTTCTGCTTTGGATGCAGTGGGGGGAATTCGGGGAGGATGCTGCTCAGCATACGTTCCAAGCTACAAGGCTTTTACCTGGGGATTGATGTGCCTACTGTTGGCAGTGCTTGGATAGGGTTGCAAGATTGTTTCACATTGGCAGTATGTCAAGTATTCCGTCCTGAATTTTCATGTATCTAATTAGTGAATTCTGCAAGTTCTTCATTTGCTTTCAATCAAACCAGCTGGAACAGGACACAAAAAATAAACAATTTGTAACAGTAAAGGGATGGCAATAAGTACTGTGTTGATATGGACTGATTTTAGAGAGCATGAGATGGGAGAGTCCACCAATCTCTCTGTGGGTGGAACCAGTCTCTGGCACATTTTTTATGCTTTATCGTGACCGAATATTTTGATGAGCACAGTTCATGATATAGAGCAGATCGAACCAGGGACAGTGGGAGATCCACAGTGAAACTCCTATTGACCTTGGTTTGATCCATTCACGTCTGGGGCACTAGGGCCAACCATACAAGTGGGGCACCATTTTTATCAAAACAAGTGGGGGAACCCTGGGAGGTGGGAATTTTCTGAATTCCTCTTGATTCCGAAAGTATCCATCACATGTAAGGAAAATGTGTGATTTTAGCCAAAAGTTAAGGTTTACAGGGCATTGTGTTTAAGAAAACCTTATGGGATTCACTCCAGGCACACAACCGTTGGAAAAACCCCCCTGAGTTTTTAGTTTTCATAAATGTCTGTCGTTGGTAGGTTTCCTGGGGTGGCGGCACAACTCTTTCACTAATCCTGCAGCTTGGCATCTTGGTGATCTCTCCACATAGCGTTTTAGGGCCTTATGTGTGGCGGTCTCTTGGCCCACCTACCCAAGGGGGTACCGTTGGTATTGGGAGATGTGTGGTATGAAATTTGTGGATCCCCACAGATTCCAGAACTTTCCTGCACAGATATGTGAGTAGAATGTCTTTTATTAGCGAGAGTCTGAGGTTGCAAGGGCTCATCAATAAGAAAACCTGGTGAGAGCCATGCAAGTCACCCAAAAATCTACAGATTTGCAAGGTTTCCCTAGTTGTTGGGTATACTAGCCCCTAAAATTCTCAACCACCTACTTTGCAAAAAATGTGTCAGTTTTCAGTGGAAAAATGTGATGTAACCATGTTCGTTTTGGGCCTTTTCCTGTCGCATACACTAGGCCTACCCACACAAGTGAGGTATCATTTTTATTGGGAGACTCATGGAATGGTGGGTGGTAGGACATTTGTGCCTCCATCAAATCCCAGATTTTTTCCTAACAAAAATGTGAGGAAAATGTATGTTCAGTCAAAGATTGAGGAAAACCTGGTGAGAGCCATGCAAGTCACCCCTCCCTGGATTCCCCTGGCTGTCTAGTTTTCAATAGCATACAGGTTTGCTAGCTTTTACTAGGGGTCAGCTGTGCTAGGGCCCAAAATTCACAGCTACCGACATTGCAAAAAAAAGGATTAGGTTTCAGTGGAAAAATGTGATGTGTCCACGTTGCATGTTTCACGTTGCACCTTTCATGTTGCGGGCATCATTTTTATTGGGATACTTGGGGAAATTATACATGCCAGAAAATTGATGGCTCCCCATTGATTCCAGACATTTTCCTCACAGAAATATGAGGAAAATATGTGTTTTTACCAAAGTTTGAGTTTTGCAAAGGAATATGGGTATGACCTTGAATCCACTAGGTGTCTAGTTTCCAGTGGAAAAATGTAATGAGTCCATGTTGCGCTTTGGGCTCTTTCTTGTCACAGGCACTAGGCCTGTCACACAAGTGAGGTACCATTTTCATCAGAAGACATGTGGAAATATAGAAGAGTATAACATTTGCTATTACCAATTGGATTTCTCTGCATTTGTGCCTTCCAAATGAAAGCTAGTGTTTAAGAAAGCAGACATTTTGAAGAAATGCCCTCTAAATCACATGCTAGTGTGGGTAGCCACAAGTTCAAATATGTACAAATAGCAGCTGCTCCTAAAGTCTAGAGGTATGAGTGCTGTGCAGCCTTCGCCTTAGACTGCCCGTGAACCCGGCTGCGCTCCCCTCCGCCCTGCAGCGGGCTTTAAGCCGATGCGCACTGGCTGCGGATGGATACGTGGGCTTTGACCAGGCGCTGCTCCGTGCTCAGAGCTGCCTGACTCGGAACAGAGGACTCTGTAGATCAGGCAATCTTCGGCAAACTACGGCCATATGCTGTGAGGGCGTAGAAAGGGGCTTTGACTCTATAAATAGCTTGATGACAGTGTACCTGAGACAGGAGACGTGTGGGTCTTGAGGCTCCGAGGTCGAGGTTTGCTCTCCCCCCTTTCAGGGGCTACCGCTGACCGCTGTTGCTGTTACCGCTCGCCGCACCCGCTTCGCTGGTGCCGCTTCGTGTGGTCAGCGAGGGGCAACTCAGGAATCCAGTGTGTCAAGGAGGGGCTGCCTACAACTTCCACCGAGGAGCACAAGGGAGGCGGAGCAGCACCTGCGACTACAGCGACCAGGAGGCAGAGCGCATCACCACCAATTGCGGCCGTGCCCACTGGACACCACGCCCCCCGCCCGGCCAGGTGCAAAAGGCCGGTGCGTGCAGAGTCCAAGTGGGACAGTGTACCTGAGACAGGAGACGTGTGGGTCTTGAGGCTCCGAGGCTGAGGTTTGCTCTCCCCCCCTTTCAGGGGCTACCGCTGACCGCTGACCGCTGACCGCTGACCGCTGTTGCTGTCACCGCTCGCCGCACCCGCTTCGCGGGTGCCGCTTCGTGCGGTCAGCGAGGGGCAACTCGGGAATCCGGTGTGTCAAGGAGGGGCTGCCTACAACTTCCACCAAGGAGCACAAGGGAGGCGGAGCGGCGCCTGCGACTACAGCGACCAGGAGGCAGAGCGCATCACCACCAATTGCCGCCCCGCCCCCTGGACACCACGCCCCCCGCCCGGCCAGGTGCAAAAGGCCGGTGCGTGCAGAGTCCAAGTGGGACAGTGTACCTGAGACAGGAGACGTGTGGGTCTTGAGGCTCCGAGGCCGAGGTTTGCTCTCCCCCCTTTCAAGGGCTACCGCTGACCGCTGTTGCTGTCACCGCTCGCCGCACCCGCTTCACGGGTGCCGCTTCGTGCGGTCAGCGAGGGGCAACTCGGGAATCCGGTGTGTCAAAGAGGGGCTGCCTACAACTTCCACCGAGGAGCACAACGGAGACGGAGCAGCGCCTGCGACTACAGCGACCAGGAGGCAGAGCGCATCACCGCCAATTGCCGCCGCGCCCCCTGGACACCACACCCCCCACCCGCAACGCCCATTTCTAGGCCCCACAGTCGCGTAGCGGGACGCCGAGCGAAGCCCGGGCAAAGGGCGGGCAGTCTGTGGCAGTCAGGGGCTGTCAGAGGCTGGGCTGGGCCACCCCCCTGTCATTTACCACCTTTCATCACAGAGTTAGTAATTCTCTTGGGGGACTAGAGGCCCACATGTCTACCCGTTCTGGGAAAGCTCCGAGGGGTGGGGGAGAGGGTGCTGCAGGGAGCTCTGTGATAGGCACGATGGACAAATTAATCACAAGAGTAGCAGCTGTCATTGAAAAGGAGATTGTGATGACGGAACGCCTCCTTTCACAAGACTCTTTCCCGGCCAGACGCTCCTCGCTAGGAGCAGTGGCACATGCCCTGTCTCCAACCCTTACCCAGCCTGCCTCCCCTCTTCCTGGGATATTCTCTGAGCAGCCACGGATTGCAGCAATAGGGGTAAGCATTGATAGGTTGGAAAGTATGGTAGTACAATCCTTGCCCATTAGCTCTAGTCCAGTGACTACAGAACCCCGACCTACTACACCCCCAAGCACTTCCACCGGTCTGGTGTGTCAACCACCCTGCCAGGTCCTCTCCCTGGCTCCTAAACTGTTGTGTTTGGCACGTGCCTCCCTGGTTCGTACTAAGAGAAAAAGGGTTACTAGCACACAGAAGGGTAGCTTCATATCACGTCATAAGCGCCCGAGGAACTACGTCCCTAGAGGCCCTGCCCTACCAAATAACCGTGGATTTGCCACATCAACCACCGATCCCATAGGAGGAAATAATCCTCTGGTAACTGTGGTTGAAACCACACAGGCAAATTTCATCGCCCCCGTATCTCCAACAGCTCCTCATGAAGCGCTTTCCCCTAAGCTCATTGAGAATCTGGTTAAGTCCTTATTGGTCCCGTCCATTGACCAAGTTAAGAGTCTGAGGGATAGGCTCGATAGGTTCGAACAGACCACTCGGGATAACTTATTTTCCCTGAAAACTCTTATGAAATTACAGTCTAAATCTAGGGAGGACAAGGCGGGTGGAAATGTTGGGAAGGGGGATCCAGGGGGCTCAGCCCAGGCAGCATTACCGTTAACGTCTCTATCTGCCTTAGCAGCAGGGAAGGACTCTGCAATTGTTTCCGAGACCCCTGTTACTGCAAAACCAGGAACTATAATTCATACTGCCCAGGTCCATGCTAGTACCCCCCGTTACCGAGGAATGCAAAGACTAAACCTGACCAAAAGAAGTTGCAAGCGGGAGGGGCTCTTACTAAGCCAAAACAACCGGCTCACCAAACTGATGACGCTAGGGTAGCTCCCCCGGCCTTAAAGGCAAAAGCAGCATCGAGCCATCCTGGAGTCCCTCCTCCTGCGATCACACCGCAGAAGGTGGTTCGAAAATGTCCCCCAGTCAATCTCCCCCCAGAGTGCCACCCATACGTTGCCGTCCTCATTAATGTTCCAGTTCTGAAGGACGCTCAGCTAAAAAAACAACAGGCACTGAAGAATAAAATCATCCATTGGCTAAAAGCCAAAAGACCCCTTCCCATGGGAGTGGATGGGGTGATTCTTGGAGTGCGTAGGGTAGGTTGGATTGGACAGGGAAAGAAATCGTTTGAGGGTGATTGTGTGGTAGTCAACTTTCAAGATATGAGGGTTGCTCACGCAATATGCAATTCTGAGCAGGTCACGGACGGACTAGGTATTGAAGTGGTCAACCTAACCTACTTTTACCCTCGGCCGGCTACGAAATGTCTTGGCCAATTCCATGGGGCTACCTATCAAAACATCTCTGGGAGCCAATGGCATCCTGCAATACCTCTGTTCCAGCCGCATGCAGTGTGGCCGAGGTCGAGCTGGGGTCCCAGGGGGTACTGACTTGCTGATTCTCTTGGGGAGGCACGGGGGGACTTAAAAACTGTTGGAGTTTTCCACTCATCCCTAAAGTTGACGGGTTTACCCACCGCAATAGGGAAGCAGGCAGCCCTAATGGCTAGTCGGGAACCAGGTGTGGGGCGGGACTCAATTGAAGTTGCTAGTGATGAACCCACTTTGACAGAGGCAGGTTTGGATGGCACTGTCTTGTCCAGTAGCGCTGCAGCTGTGACGGACCCACCTATTAGGGTTTTCAGTTGGAACGTGGCTGGACTAGCTAGGAAGTTGGCCTTGTCTCACTGGAATGCTCTTGTGGAGGAGTACTCCATTTGCGTGTTCCAGGAGACCTGGAGCAGGGAGCCCCTGCACAAGGCGGGTTATTCATCCCACTATACACCTGCTGTCTACCCAGAATCAGGAAGGGGTCGTCCCTCGGGAGACCTCCTTATTTGGGTATCTTCCTCCCTTAATTGCAGGGTAGAGGAGCACCAAACAAACTGTCCGGATCTCCTTAATATCACCTTAAAAAATTCCAGGGGTCGAGTCATTCTTAACATCTTTAATATCTACGCGCGGGGTATAAAAGGAGGCAGACAATCACCCACTATAGCTCTTTTAGAGGGCCTGCTTAGATCTTCCCCCTATAAACTATGTACCCTGGTCGTGGGGGACTTTAACTGCACTTTCCAGCCTCTTGGCTCAGAAGTCACTCAAGACCAGGAGGAGGATGACTATAGGAGGGGGATTCCGGCTTTAGAGCTTAGCCCAATCAAGAGGTGGACCGAGGTGGCACTCCAGGTCAATTCTCTCACCATGGAGTTTGACCTGAGGGCCCTCGATGGAAGGACTAGATCTGATAAAGCGGGAGCCCATACGTACAATAGGCCTAACCACACGTCAAGAATTGACTACATTCTGCTTGACGTCCACCTATGGAGCTCGGTGGAGGATATGGAGATCATATCCTCCGTTGAGAGCGATCACAACTTGCTCTCTCTTGCCTTGTCTCCTGGGTGGTTTGAGGATATAAGGGGTTTGTCTGCATGCGCCACTGTTCCCGGAGAATCAGTTGTCTCGAACTGTGGCAGACGGCTGAAGTGGGCTAAGCTCACGCTCTCGGTTGAGAAGATGTCCATCATAACACAGCTCTTAGCCACAGCCTCAGACAATTTGGACTCTTTTGAGGGTGGGCCGGTAGAGCTGTACAACCGGTTTTGCAGTCTAACTCAGGCCATAAGTAATTTGTTTATCGTTCCATCTAGTTATAATGGGAGGAAGACACGTCCCCGGAAAAGACAGGGTTGGTATAACCACAAGTGCAGGGTAACTAAGACACTGCTCGTGGAAGCAGTGAAATCTAAGTGCCAAACAAGGACAATGGAGGCCAGAAGGTTGTACTCACAATGCTTGAAACTTGCCAAAAAGGAATGGGAGGACAACTTTTGGCAGGATCTCCTGGCTGCAAGTAGAGGAAGAGATGCTAAAGGCTTTTGGGATCTGGTGGGCAGTAGGAATCGTCCTGATGACACCTTGAGGACTTGTACGATTCCAGCACAGACGTGGTTCAACCACTTTAAGGCCCTATATTCAGCTGTAGAAGGGTCACTTGACGAACCTTTTCTCCTTCCCCCATTTGCACTGGATAGAGCCACTGACCCCTTTGCTGCACGGGAGGTTATGAATTTGATCAAATCTTTGATACCTCTGAAAGCAGCTGGTCCTGATGGGCTGCCAGGGGATCTTCTCCGAGCCTATCCGGGTGAATGGGGTACACTGATTTCTGCTGTTTTGAATGCCATCCTAGATGGAGGTCCTGTCCCTGAGTCTTGGAAAGGGGCAGAGGTAGTTCCAATGTTTAAAAAAGGCTGTCGGGACCAACCGGGGAACTACAGGCCAATAAGCCTCATCGACTCAACCCAGAAGGTGGCGGGAAAAATGATTTTGGGGCGGATTCTTCGCTGGGTGGACGAAAACCATATATTGTCCGACCTGCAGGCAGGTTTTCGTTCCGGCACAGGAACTATTGAGCACGTGTTCAGACTATTGCTTCTACACTGGAAGGTGGTGGAGCTGGGCAAAGGCAGTCTTTATTTGGCCTTTATAGACTTGAAGACTGCCTTTGACCTGGTTCCTAGGGAGGAAATCTGGGGGGTCTTGCAGGGTCTTGGGATGCCCCCTTACATCTTACTGCTTCTCATCAAACTACATAATGACAACTATTCCCAGGTGCGATGGGGACAGAATGGGGAAAAGACTGATAGGATCCCGGTTAATAGGGGTGTCCAACAGAGTTGCGTATTAGCTCCCACACTATTTTCCCTGTACGTGAATGTTGTGGTAGAGCACCTGCTTGAAGAACCAGCAGACGCCCCCTCCCTGGGGGGCGTGAGGATTCCAACCCTGTTGTTTGCGGACGACACCCTCCTCATCTCAAAGACCCCCCAGGGCCTCCAGAAGCTTTTGAACCGCTTTCAGGACTTTTGCTCAAAAAGAGGGTTGGTTATTAACGTGGACAAAACTAAATACTTGATCATGCAACCTCCACGAAAGCTTGGTCGTCCTCCAGTATTGAACTCGGTTCCCCTTGAGAGAGTCGCAGAATTTGATTACTTAGGGATTCGCATGAGTGATGTCATGAGCTGGTCACCCCACATCAACAAAATGACCCTTAGTCACAAAAGGGTGGGGGGAGCGTTGTTGAGTGAGTACCGTAACTCTTCCAAACAATGTGTAGCTCCAGTAATTGATATTTACAAAGCTAGAGCTGTCACAGCATCTCTTTACCGGGCTGAGCTATGGGGCCTTGGTAATTTGGAGGTACTTTCTAAGGCGGAGAACAAATTTCTGAAGGACCTCTTGGCCATCCCGCTGAGTACTCCAACAGTCCTGGTGCTTCTGGATACGGGTTGTAAATCAATCAAGGACCAGGCTCGCCTCTGGCCTCTCCTTTTATGGGCTCGTCTCTGGAGGGTTCCCGAACTGAAAACATATGCGGACGGGCTGTCAGAGGTGATGGGAATGGGTGGTTGGAATAAGATTAAGTGGCTCAGGGACCTTAAAAATCTCCTGGGAGACCTAGGTCTGGGGTCTTGCTGGACTACACAATCTGCCCCGCCGAAGGCGACCCTGAAAAAACTATATTGGGAGTGGGTCTCTGCTAAGCTCATCAGCAATCCACGTCACTGCAACTCCACCGCAGCTTATTTGAAAATAAAAGACGTTGTTGCCTTTGAGCCATACTTGGACCTAATTACAATTCCTGCTGACCGGACACTTTATATTAAATTTAGAGTAGGCACCTTACCCTTAGGAGACCTGCTCTCAAGATGGAATATGCCCGCGCAGGCATCACCACACTGCTCACTATGTATAACTAGGCCAGAAACTGTGGCTCATTTCTTTTTTGAGTGCCCTGATTACACCCGCCCAAGAAGATATTGGCTCAAACCTCTCTGCAGACAACTGGGAACTCGCCAGTATACAGTGGCTTTACGGATTTTATTAACTGATACATCCTCCCCCATAGTCTGTGGTGTGTCTAAATTTCTAAAATGGGCATGGTTGATTCGCTTAAAAAGACTGTCTATATCAATTTAATTCTTTCTTAAATAATTTATTGTTGTACAATCAGAATTTTTTTTATTCGACTTAATTTTAACTGTACAGTTTTTACGATGTGCTATTTTATATATTCTGTAATGCTTTTATGATATTTGCTTATCGAAATAAAGCTATCAACCAACTGACCTAAAGTCTATATCCGGTGCCCATTTCAGAAATACATAGTTTTCCTTGATACCCATTTTTCTCTCAACTTATTTTACCATGAATTGCTCTATACTCAGTACACAATGTTAGGCGCAGCTCATTTGTTGGCTCTGGGTACCTCGGTTTTTTGGACAACCTACAAACCCTGCAAATCGTCACAATGAGAAGGGTCAAGCAGTCGTAAAGGTATATTGCTATTGTAAATCGGCCATAGTAACAAAAAGCTGCAGACGAAAACATTGTCAGAAATGGCAGATTTTTCGTTATCATTTTCAATATTTCTTTATTTTAACAGTTAGTTTCTTTGGAAAAACCTTGGCAAATCTACAGATATGATGCCTTGCTGAATTAAAAATTGTGATACATTTCAGAAATGTATAGCTTTCCTGAATCACTCATGGGTCCAGCAACTTTTTGCTCTTTTTCCGAAAACGCCCAGAATATGGCGCTATTTTGACTATATTCTCAGTCCCCTCCAGGGGAATTACCAGGATTTTGGGGGAAAAGGATCTAAATTTGGCATTGAGACCATTTATGGGAAAAAAAAGTTGTAGATGACTATGCACAAACTACCCCAGATTGCCAAAAAAGGGCTCAACACTGGGGAGAAAAGCCTCACCAGTTAAGGGGTTAATCTCAATATTGTCTCTATTGCCATTTTTTATTTGTCCACTGCATTTTGGCTGTTTTGTAATTCTTACCTGATTAAAAAAGTTTAGTAACAACTGGGATGTCCATTGCCCCACAATACAACAGATTAGCTATCAATGGTGTAGCAAGTGCAATGACTCTTGGGCCCTGAGGTCTATGGGGCACACTGAGCCCTGATTTGCTGTATTTTCTACCAAATCTGTAGTATTTTTTAGGTTTGTACTGAGGTCGATGGCATCCTTCCTACACCACTGCCCCCATTAATAAAGCGGGTACCTTATTTCACAGACGTCACTGAAACTAGCATCTAAATTAATGGAAGTAATTTAAACAAAGATACCCTAGGATTTTAGTATATTCACACCTTATCACAGTTGAGTATTCTGTCACACTCCTCCTAAAGCCCTAATACATCCTTAGCATAATGCATGTTCCCTCTTCCTCCAGCGTCATCCAATATGAGTATTGCAGCAAACTTGTAATATTTGGGAAGTCACTGATACTTCCTGTTTCTCATGCAGTCCCAGTATGCTTCCTTACCTTCGCAACCACTGTATTACAAAATAAGTCTTCTAAAAAGGGATCCTCCTCAGAAAATTAAATTTTTCAGTTCCCCTTTCTTTCACCAGCATATTTACAATATTTCTGTTTGCCATAAAATCCTGGTGCCTTTCCTGTCCAATAGAAAATTAATTTTTACATATTTTTATGAACATAAGTGAACACCTTATACAAAGTTTAATTAGCAGAACATCAGAAATTAGAGCAATATTCCCATCATAGTCCAGAATGATGTCCTCTTTTCTATCATCGTTTGTGAATTATTATGAAATGAGAAGATGTATTTCTCCTTGTCTCACTTCCCTTAGTTATCTCCCTCTTCTCCCACTCTGCCACAGAACATCTAATTCTTCACCTTTTCTTGTAAAAACTCTGAGAAGATTCATCTAACTTAGAATTTGTTATGAGCCCCTCCGTTCCTTCCAACCTAAAACATTCTTTACAAGTATTCCTTGTACATTCCATTTTTTAACAAATCACCATCATTCCAGAAAGCAGACTTCCGCCTTACCGGGTGGCCTATCCACGTAAGGGCGATGGACCCAATTTCTTTAAATTTTGGACAAATCACTGCAATCCCTGTTCTCAAAATTTAAGTAAGGATGCCGTAACTTTATTGTTTGTGGGTTTTTTCGAGAGTGTTAGTAAGCATCCATTCAGTGGCCTCAGAGTGCTTCGGGTATAGATACCTATAATAGGGAATGTGATTTGCAATCTAGTACATTTCACAATATTGGAGGTGGTGCGTCAGTAACCATCCAGTAGGGATTGAAAGTACCAGGGGATAACCTGCTCTTCAAAATGACACCATCATAATGATGCCAGATGCGGCTCCTCCATTATGGCAGAATAGTATTCCCAACATGCGAGCAGTGTATTGGAGCTGGGAGCCTGTGCAGTGTGCTACAGCTTAGTTGAAGAAGGTAAGGGATGCCATAGGGAGGATTTCTGGAGATGGAGAGGCCAACCACCACATCTCAAGTTTCAGAATGATCATATCAACCGTAGGCACTGGTTTGTGTACCTGTAATTTAATATCAAATTGACCCCACTCACCTATAATAATAAAAATATTTTCTGTTCTATGCTTTGCTGCTCATTGGAGCTAGAATTGCACCATAAAACACAGTGATCACAAGGTATAGTAATGTGATAAAAAGAGATGAAAGCGATGGGGCAGCCGTTCTGCTGGGAATCCAGGAAACACTGTTTTTTAATCTCTTTAGGAGCTTAAATTAATGATGTTTGTCACTCCTCTTAATGGAATACTGTTGCACAGTTTGATACTTATGGTTGCCTGTCCGTTTGCACCTGAGGTACAAGGGGGCATATTTACCAGCCCCTATTGCCACCAGAACGTCACTTTTTCTAACGTTGTGGTGGCGATAGGGGCTTTGCCTTATTTACAAGGCAGTGTTAAGACACTTAATGTGGCTAAACGCTGCCTTGTAAATTAGACACCCATACATGCTATGCTTTGCATGAAAGGGGTGGGCAATGGGTGTTGCGATGGGTGTTCTGCTGCAATACCTATTGATTTTGATGTTGGCCCATATTTACAGGAGTGGCGTAAATATGGGGCAGGGCCAAAATTTCAACCAGTGAAAACCTGATCTTAACAGTGCGCGTAGAGGAGAAATGCTTTATTGCTCTTCGTTTTTGCTGTTTTTATGTGTGCTACATTGTGCAGCACACAGAGAAACAGCAAAACGCCTTGCATGACTGTTTATGTACAGAAAGGTGTGCTTTCCTCCACATAAACAATCATTTTAAAAATGATGAGTTGCAACTTTTATGTGTGCTGCACAAAGCAGCACACATAGAAGTTCAAATCACCGTTTAAAGATTGTTTATTTGAAGGAAGGGACACCTTCCTGCATATAAACAACCATTCCCCACAAGGCAGACACCCTTGCAGTATGGTGCAAGGGTGCCTGCATGGTTGCTAGGTATCTGAAATTAGCGCCAGTGCAAGGGGAAATGCAGGGCTGCACTGTATTGTTGTAAATACAGTGCCTAAATAGAGAGGTAAAGATGCCTTCAAGGGAGTTTGTTTGGAAAACAATTGGTAATTCAAGCTGATTTTGGAGGATAAATAAATGATCCTTACAAGCAATCAATTCAACAAAATAATTATTTGATTGAGTATAAAGCCTCTATTCGGTCAGGACACATAAACAACATATAAACAACAAACACAAAGGTGTATTAGAAAAATAGAATTTTATCAAAAAAATCAATAAGGTAAATAATTTCATATACAGATGAGAGAAAATACAGAAATGGTTAGGACTGTAGGTACACAAAAAAGTAAATTAATAAGTGACTCAACAGAACCTAAAAACACCTATCCCAAATTAGAATGAATAAAACAAGGCAGGGATAAGATGAAGGTCGACGTTTCGGTCTCCTAAATAGCAATTTCAGAAACCATCTTCAGGACTGATGTCAATTATGATCTGCATAGAAGCAATTGTAATCTGAAACATAAATATTTACAGTTACAAATCTAAAACGTAAATACGGTGCAGCCCTGTATTTCAGAAGTGGCGGAGTGCGGTGTTAAGTCAAGAAGGCTAACCCCGTCTTCAGTCACTGCGTTGTAAATATGCCCCCTAGATGTATTGAGTAACCATACAGTCATTGAGCAGTGGCTTTGGAAGGGGGGTGGGGTGCGGTGGGTGGGGGCCGCCCCAGGTGTCATCACTGAGGGGGGTGACAAAATGACAAAAATATGTGTTTTAAACACATATTTTTGCCATTTTGTCAAACCGGGTGTGACAAGAAATTTTCCACACCAGGCACCACCTGACCTTGCTAGGCCACTGTCATTGAGTACAACTAGGGACCTAGTTAAAGATGTGTCTTCAGACCGTATGAAGCTAACAAGTATTCTGCCAGTCAAGACCATGTTTATAGACCCCTGGGAACCTTTTTATGGAAAGTACCAAAGGGACGAAAGGGGTGTGTGAATTTGCTTTCTGCGCCCCAGGGGCACTTTGGTATTGCAGAAGAGGCTGCAAACGCTTGCTCAGCCCCTTCGGTATAACATATCACGGTGGCACACATATAGCACCAGATTGATCTATGGGAGTATTCCTTCATTTGCATTAGATAGGCCCTATGAGAATGAGAGAACCCTCTGCTTCTGCACCTGTGCTGTATTACTTGATGCAGAGGCAAAGGCGTTCTCTGATTGTGTGCGATATTCAGTGCAGCCCTAAGGGGACCCCCTGAAATCTGGGATAGGGGATCCATGGGCCCTTCAGACATCTTCCTGCAGGACGGTGCAGTCACTCACTGCACCAGCCTGCAGGGGACCTCTGTCGCTTATAATATGGCCCCTGCGTCTATGATCTGACTTCAACCCCCAAGAGAGGAAGCGGTAATGTGGGCAGAGAGGAGGCTGGTCACAATGGAGGACGAAAAAAGACTAGGTTAAAGGTTTGTCACCAGGGCTTACAATAAGAAGGGGTATTGTGCTGGGGAGATTGTTACAAAATGCCTCCCAGTGTATGCGCTCCATCATCAGACATGGCTACTTTATTAATATGCTTACAGAAAGCGTACCTGCTTAATTCATTTGGCTAATTAAAAATCTGTTTCTGCATGCCTGAGGCTGTTTTTGTTTTGTTCAACTGATGGAACTGCTTTGCATTAATGGTTTACTGTTTATTTATGTGTCCGCAGTTGGACATAAGTGGATGCAGTTTGAAAATGTGCGGGTGGCGGGGTTGAGATAGGGTCAGACTAGTTCATCAAACATTGTTTCATCTGATTCTATTACATCTCCGTACATTTGTAGATTGTAGAAGTGTGGTATATTTTCTCCTAATTTACAGCTAGTTTTTTAATTTCTTAAATGCTTTCTGTTGCTATAATTCTTCAGACCCGCTTCCTGCTCTTTTTTTGCATTTTTGTATGACTTTGACATACTAAGTGAGCAGTTAGAAGGACGAATTAGCTTTGCTGTGTTAAGGTTTCAAATTCAAAATGGCGATGCTGTACCACTCTTTTCCCAGTGGTAGTTCGAGGCTTAGCAGAGGTTAAATCATATGACTTGTGATACTAAAAACACAACAAGCATTGGAAATGCAATTGGGCTCGGATTTCTTTGAGTTTGAGCTAATGGCATTGTAAATGGCAATTTCTTTTTGCCATGTGTTATGGTGTGTGTGCATGTGGTGTGTAGTGGAATTATGTGGGTTACATTGGAATTGTAGCAATGGTGGCATGCTGTGCTTTACATGAATATGTTTAAAAGTAAAGTGTACCATACTGAGATTGCTACAATAGTTAATTGTGGATGCGTTAACAATTGATGCGTGCACTGATGGCTGGTGGTGTGTGTGACTGCCTGTAGAAATTGTGCACTGATGGCTGGTGGCGTGTGTGCTTGGTAAAAGAGTGCACTGCCGGCTGGAGGTGTGTGTGCCTGGTGGAAGGGTGCACTGACGGCTGGTGGATGTGTGGTTGGTAAAAGCGTGCACAGATGGCTGATGGTGTGTGTGTTTGGTGAAAGCCTGCACTGACGGTTGCTGGTGAGTGCGCCTTGTAAAAGCATGCACTGACGGCTGGTGTTGTACGCCTGGTGGTGTTTGTGGTTCATGAAAGCGTGCATTGATGGCTGGTGGTGTTTGGGCCTGGTGAAAGCGTGCACTTACGGCTGGTGGTGTGGTGTTGTGTGTGTGGTTGTGTGTGTAGTGGTGAGTGTGTGGTGGTGAGTCTGTCGGGGTGAGTCTGTGGGGGTGAGTGTGTGGTAGTGAGTGTGTTACACCAATGTGGCGCACTGATGCCACTGCACCTGCTGCAGCAATGGTAGCTACGCCACACTGGTGCCACTGCACCTGCTCCACTAATGATAACTATACCACACTAGTGCCACTGCACCTGCTGCACAATGGTAGCTATGCCACAGTGGTGCCACTGCACCTCCTGCACAAGGGTAGCTATGCCACACTGGTGAAACTGCACCTGCTGCACAAGTGTAGCTATGCTACACTGGTGCCACTGCACCTGCTCCACCAGAGATACTTACACCACACTGGTGCCACTGCACCTGCTGCACAATGGTAGCTATGCCACAGTGGTGCCACTGCACCTCCTGCACAAGGGTAGCTATGCCACACTGGTGCAACTGCACCTGCTGCACAAGTGTAGCTATGCCACACGTGCCACTGCACCTGCTGCACAAGGGTAGCTATGCCACACTGGTGAAACTGCACCTGCTGCACAAGTGTAGCTATGCCACACTGGTGCCACTGCACCTGCTCCACCAAAGATACTTACACCACACTGGTGCCACTGCACCTGCTGCACAATGGTAGCTATGCCACAGTGGTGCAACTGCACCTCCTGCACAAGGGTAGCTATGCCACACTGGTGCAACTGCACCTGCTGCATAAGTGTAGCTATGCCACACTGGTGCCACTGCACCTGCTGCACAAGTGTAGCTATGCCACACTGGTGCCACTGCACCTACTGCACAATGGTAGCTACGCCACACTGGTGGTACTGCACCTGCTGCGCAATCATAGCTAAGCAACACTACCACTGCAACTGCTCCACCTATGGTAGCTACCACACACTGGTACCACTGCACCTGCTGCACTAAACTGGTACCACAGCACCTGCTCCACCAATGGTAGCTATGCCTATGCCACACTGGTACCACTGCACCTGCTCCACCAAATATACTTACACCACACTGGTGCCACTGCACCTGCTGCACAATGGTAGCTATGCCACAGTGGTGCCACTGCACCTGCTCCACTAATGATAACTATACCACACTAGTGCCACTGCACCTGCTGCACAATGGTAGCTATGCCACAGTGGTGCCACTGCACCTCCTGCACAAGGGTAGCTATGCCACACTGGTGCAACTGCACCTGCTGCACAAGTGTAGCTATGCCACACTGGTGCAACTGCACCTGCTGCACAATCATAGCTAAGTAACACTGATAACACTGCACCTGCTACACAACGGCAGCTACCACACACTGGTGCCACTGCACCTGCTGCACAATTATAGCTAAGCAACACTACCACTGCACCTGCTCCACCAATGGTAGCTACCAACTACTGGTACCACTGCACCTGCTGCACTAAACTGGTACCACAGCACCTGCTCCACCAATGGTAGCTACGCCACACTGGTAACACTGCACCTGCTCCACCAAAGATACTTACACCACACTGGTGCCACTGCACCTGCTGCACAATCGTAGCTATGCCACAGTGGTGCCACTGCACCTCCTGCACAAGGGTAGCTATGCCACAGTGGTGCCACTGCACCTCCTGCACAGGGGTAGCTATGCCACACTGGTGCCACTGCACCTGCTCCACCAAAGATACTTACACCACACTGGTGCCACTGCACCTGCTACACAATGGTAGCTATGCCGCAGTGGTGCCACTGCACCTCCTGCACAAGGGTAGCTATGCCACACTGGTGCAACTGCACCTGCTGCACAAGTGTAGCTATGCCACACTGGTGCCACTGCACCTGCTGCACAAGGGTAGCTATGCCACACTGGTGCAACTGCACCTGCTGCACAAGTGTAGCTATGCCACACTGGTGCCACTGCACCTGCTGCACAAGTGTAGCTATGCCACACTGGTGCCACTGCACCTACTGCACAATGGTAGCTACGCCACACTGGTGGTACTACACCTGCTGCGCAATCATAGCTTAGTAACACTGATAACACGGCACCTGCTCCACGAATGGTAACTACGCCACACACTGGTGCCACTGCACCTGCTGCACAATCATAGCTAAGCAATACTACCACTGCACCTGCTCCACCAATGGTAGCTACCACACACCGGTACCACTGCACATGCTGCACCAATGGTAACTACGCCACACACTGGTGCCACTGCACCTGCTGCACAATCATAGCTAAGTAACACTGATAACACTGCACCTGCTACACAATGGCAGCTACCATACACTGATGCCACTGCACCTGCTGCACAATCATAGCTAAGTAACACTACCACTGCACCTGCTCCACCTATGGTAGCTACCACACACTGGTACCACTGCATCTGCTGCACTAATAATAGCTACACCACACTGCCGCCACTGCCCCTGCTCCACTAATGATAGCTACACCACACTGGTGCCACTGCACCTGCTGCACAATGGTAGCTACCACACACTGGTACCACTGCACCTGCTGCACTAATAATAGCTACACCACACTGGCGCCACTGCCCCTGCTCCACTAATGATAGCTACACCACACTGGTGCCACTGCACCTGCTGCACAATGGTGCACGGACTTCTCACACTCAGGAGTATCACTTTTTGTGCAGTATAGGTATGACCTTAACATTGAACGGAGTGGAGGGAACGGCATCAAACGTTTCACAATAGGAGCACAGCTGCACTATGCACGCACTCTCGAAAACAGCAGCATATTCTCTAAAACATAAGTCCCTTCAAACTTGTTGTTTAACCCTTTCGATGCTGATGACGAGCTGGGCTCGTCATGGTGCACAGTGGTCGTGTGCTGATGACGAGCCCAGCTCGTCATAAAATAAGGAAAATAGCAATTTCCAGCACAGGAGGGGAATTGCCTTAGCAGCGAAGGTGTTAATAGGAAATGTAAGAGTACCTGCAACATATTCGCAACATGTAATGTTTCAAATTGTTTACACAGATTCATATATAGTGCTTATGCAACAAAAGGACAGCGAGTCAAACGTTGAAAGCTTGAATGGGGTGGAGTTGGCTTTGTAATGTGGCTGGATGACAGAGTGTCTTCACTCACTGCCTGTACTTTGTGCGGTAATGAAGATTGTGTGTCTCATTGTCGGCGCACGACCAAGCCACTTCTTCACAGGCCAACACTTACACATGAAAAAAATGCAGACGAACGCGCGCTCGCAAAACTCACTGCAGACTGGTGAACGCGCCCCGACCATCTGGATTCTATTACGGCGGCACCCCGACAGCTCCTAATTGAAATTTATAACACTCCCGTGCGCATAACCACACAAAATATGGCGGAAGTGGCCAAAATGAATTACATATGGCCTATTGCGTGAAGGCTACTAGAAAGACAGCACCGGAAAGACCAATTACCATCCAGATGGCAAAAAAAACTACTGAAAAATCTCGCGCACTGAGGAATTTTTCCTGCATGATTCGGAAGCCCTTAAGAATAGGAGCTCGGAGCTCCGCCCCACTGCTGACGCAGTGTTGACGTAGGCCGAGCCCTAAAAAGGGATACTATATAGCATTTGCCCTGTATACCAGTTGATGTATTTGTTTATAAGCAGGCTATTAGATGCTCAGGTATGTTAGATATTTGTCAGGGGGGCAACTTTGCTTTTTTGCCGCTGTTAGACAAAAGGGGGTGCAGATAAAATGCATACCTCATAATTAGTTTTTAAAAATGCACCAATAATTCATGTGTTGTAAACCCGCTATTCTGAAATAGAAAACAAGTATGGGTTCATTTCCTATGTGTGTGTTGTTTCTTATAAACGTTATCAAGGCCGTGCAGCAAGTGAGAATTAGTTGCTTACTCACTTCAAGGTTTAACCCCGGTGGGGGATGTTCATGGGGAAGCGATTGCTACTACAGGTGTAGTGCATTAGGAACACAATCAGCAGAAAAGTCTTGCTTCACGGGTCAGTAGAAATCATAGCAACTTGCATCTTGAGGAAATTATAGTGGTCAGTATGTACCTATGGGGTATAACATATAGTAATAAGACCCTAGGTTCCGAATTGGGACATTTCTAGAGAAGGAAATCTGCTGGTAGTTGAAGTGAGAGGGGAGGTAAGTATTAAGAAGTATTAAGAAGTAGGCCGAAGAAGGGGGCACAACGCCCAGCACTGGACCAGCTGTTTGCTGGAGCCTGAGAGGGAAGTGGAGGGAGCACCGTCCGGTGACATGGCGACCCACCTGAATCCTGGAAGGTGAGAAGAGGGATCTGTTATCCTACCCCGCCCCTGCATTAGTGCCAGGAGGAGTTCTGCCCAGCTGAACAGTATTTTTAAATAATGAAAGCTCAATGCTAGAACTGATTAAACAGCAGGATTTCTAAACAATACACTGGATTACCAATCAACAACAGAGATGCTTTGACGTTCTACCCTTAAATGACATCCATTCTCTTTACTTTCAGTGAAAGGTTTGAAGAAAATGGGTTTGTAACTGACTTTGACCACATGCTCAGCCTCATATCTGTTTGAGTGACTGTTGGTTAAGGTTTGTCCTGTCCCTTAACTGTATTCAGGACAAATCCAGCAACGGTTTTGCCATATAGGGGTTCCATAGCTATCTACTATTAACATCTTGACCTCGGGAGGAATGCCACTGCGGTGCTGGTGATTTATTGAGTGGGCGGGGTTCGGTCGGCCCCCGCACGTCCTCCACACACGCCCACTGTGACGTCGGACGGCCCCCATGGAAGGGGTTAAGGGTAGGCTTCTCAAAATCCAGTTATTTGCTGCAATTATGTCACAACAGGAAAAAAACAAGGTTGACTTCTACCTCTGTGAAATAACAATGTGCAGTTACCAAGCACTGTTTATCAGACAGGACGTAAAAAGAAAGTAAAATCAAAGGTCTTTCCTGATTTAAAGTGGCAAATGCCTTAAAACCCAACAAATTTCTAAGATCTTTGAATGTAGGTCGAAATAAACCTACTGTCCTTTAGTTGAAAAAATTCTATTTTTTTTGTACGTTTAAAAATATTACAAAGTAAACACAGCGATTCATTTCCAAATGTCTTAAAGGCCGTTATTGATAGTGTAGAGCTGTAGGCCCCATGTATAACATAAAATGATAGGTGGGAAGCAGTGACTAAAGGACGTTTTCACCTCAGGATTCTGAGTGACATCATAATCACTCTCGCTTTCTATAAGGTGTCATTCAGAACACTTTGCTGAAAAACATATATATGGGTGACAGTAAATTATGGGGATGTTTTTCACCCTGGGGTTTTGAGTGATATCAAATAGACATCGAAAGCGAAGTTTGAATTATCTATGATGTCACTCTGAACCCGAGGTGGAAAATATCCCTGTATTTCACTTTTTGTCCGTCTATAATTCATGCTCGGTATAACCCTTCTCAACCCATCTGCTGCCCAAATCATCAGTCCCAAATTGGAAAATGTAGTTTACTTATAACTCCCTAGTACATGGTACCCTGGGCCGGTATTTCAAATGCTAAATGTGGGCTGCAGCACTCATTGTGCCACCCATTAACACCTTCGATGCTGATGACGAGCTCAGCTCGTCATCAGCTACGGCGCTCGTATGCTGATGATGAGCTGAGCTCGTCATGTAACACAGGATTTTAAAAAATGCCGCACACAGCGGGAAAAGCCGCCGCAGCGATGCGGTTAAAGTAGCACCGCAAAACATGTCTCTGGTCTGCCACTGCAGTAAGTAATGCAATTTTAAGCTACCATTTCAACCTGGCAAAATAAAGCTTTTACCAGGCCTAGACTTTCCTTTTTAATACTTCTAAATCACCCCTACGGTAGGCCCTAAAGGCCCACTGGGCAATGCAGCAATATTGGTCCCGGGTAACAAACGCAGGAGCGGTGCTTCTCACTAGCACCCAACCCCCCACACCCTCCCACCCCCCATGGCTAGTCAAACAGCAATCTGCCTGAGCTGGTGCTGTTCCAGTCCTGGCGTGATCGAGGCATTGGAAGAACCCTTGTTTATCAGTGATGTCATCAGCGACTTTGCTGGTGGTGTCATATGTGATGCGCTTCATAGTGTAATTTGTGATATAATCTGTTGCATCATTTGTTGTGAGGTCATAATCAGTGCATTTGGAAGTCACGGTTGCAAACCGAAATATAACTGAGGTATACAAGCTTTTGTTTGGTTTTGGGTTGCCACTGTATTGTCCCTTCACCGGAAGCTTTTTATGGCTTTCAAGACCCACGGCTACTGATGTAATGCAAGGGGCTGGTTAACCTGCATAATTTTTGTTGATAACATCAGTACATTTTCATGCTCAATTAACAATAAAAAAATCACTGTCCATAAAATGTAGGCGCTGATTTGGAATTTTGCAGATGGGTTACTCTGTCACAAAAGTGACGCATTCCTTTGTCCACCTTTCTTACAATTTCATTATATCCTATGGTACTTGTAATACGGTGTAAAGGATATCCGTCATTTTTATGGCATTGTAATCCATCTGCCAAACACAGTAAATCTGAACTTAATTCACTGAGGATTGACTGAGAAGGGCTGCTTTACGGAAGTAGAATTTAGCTATTCTTAATTGTAATGCCATTCCCAATAATTATAGTTCATAATTTATATATATGATGATGGTAATACATTTGCTGTGATACGAAGCACTCAAATTTGCAATTTAAGATCTTTCTGAGAGTTTACTGACGCTCTAGCCCTTTGGTTAATAAGGATGGTGTGGCAATATAAGTCAGAAGGTGTAAAAGGCATATGGTGTTCACCGTTGGGCAGACGTGAAGGGGAGGGACGGATTGGGCTGAAGCGGGGTTGAAGGGGGATAGGAAAATGAAATGCTGTTTGTTAGATGTGTTTTGACGGAGGAATGGGGGAGGGGGGCTCATGGGGCCAAAAAAAGCCTGGTTGAAAGCTACACTTTATGTGTGGTGAAGAGCACTGGATTGGTTAAGATGAGATGGGGGTTGGAAAAGGAGGCGGAGGATGAGGTGTTGTTATATTATGCACGCTTTGATCCTTGCGGTTCTGGGCGGGCTCGAAACAGGAATGATGTACACTCCTGGGAGGTTTTAAGGTGTGGTTATGACACAATGCGTGCAGTGTGTGGTTGTATGCTGAGGAATAAAGGCGTCTGTTACAGAGCTCTGTGTGTGGTGTATTCATTTGCATGCTCTCAGGTGGTGGAAGACGCCACAGAGGAGTACTTCTCCTCCTCACAGTTCAACAGTATGGTGGGCTATTAACTCCATGCGCGCTAGCGGAATTCCGCTCGCACGCTGAGATTTGCGAAAACGCATGTTACGTGACGAGCTGGGCTCGTCATCAGCGTGCGAGGAGGCTACGCCATGACGAGCTCAGCTCGTCATCAGCGTGGAAGGGGTTAAATGGAGGACGTGGAAATACGGGAGCTCAATTTAGTAGGGCAGATTTGAAAGGGGAGATAACTATAGGATGGTAGAAAGGGGTTATGGGGAAAGGTAGCAAGGGTGGGAGGTAAGGAGCAGTGTGGGCAGAATGGAGGGCGAAGTTACATGTGCAGGAGTGGGGAAGGCAACGGCTGAAGCCTGATCGGTCATTGTAGAAGTGAAGCGAGTAGGTGAGGCGGTAGTATCAGGTGTATGTTAGAAATAGATGTTAACAATGAAAAGCAGCAGCACTTTCCATGTTTTTGTGTCCCTTCCAAAGACAGTGCCGTGAGGAATTATGTCTTTCAGTGTGCTCTTGGGACTCTTGGTGTGACATCTGATGATCTGGGCTGTCGAACAATATCTCCCGGATCCATTACTTACACAGAGGAGCCTGAAAGGCTCAGTTACTGCAAAGAACTTCCATTGAAAAGGCACATCATTTCCAGGAATCACTGCGGGACAACGTCCATGAATACAGCAGTTTCCGGGTGCTTACTACAGACAAAGTGCTCTGTAAGTGAAGTACCGCTGGAATGTGAGAGAGAGCCTGGCTACTTCAAAGGAATACATATGTATGAAGGATACAGCACGCCTTCAGAGGAAGGGCAGAAACCATAGATGTCATCAAAAAGAAAACAAAATCAAATTGCAGCTGAAAATAGCAGAGGCTGAGGAATGAAGTTAACAGATAATATGCACTGGAAAGATGCCGTCTGGGTTCTTCTGCATAGATGGGTGACGTTTTCAACCACCTAGCATAAAAAGTAAATTTTAACACTGTCTGCCCAACAAGAAAAGCAGCATTTTCATTTGAAAATGTTCTTCTTGTCGTCAGGATTTTCCCTTCTGTTTGTTTCAGAGGCTAGGAAAAAAGCATTATCAAAACCAATTATTGAGACTCACTTTATAAGCGAAAGTGGAGTGGTGTGGCTCACCGGTTAGAGGCAGCAGACCCGAGAGCAGAGGACGGCCCGGGACCAGGGTTCAATTCCCGATGCGGCAGGGTCGTGGACCAGGGTCAGCGGACTCGATAATTCTCACCTTGGTGCCTACTCTAACCAGGGATCACACTCGGAAACTCTGGGCATTAGCTTGCCTCATCTCCACAACGGCCCCCCACATACGCCGGGGATGCCTGGTTTCACCTTGGAGACACCCAGTAGGGACCATCTCACAGGGAAAGCCAGGACTGGTTCCCCAGCGATCTACTGCTCAGAGATACTCCTTCGGGAGTCGATTCTAGTGCATTACAAACCCACAATTAATTAATTTAATAAAAGTGTTTATTGATGAGTGAATTCATGTGTGGCTTGATGTGAGGATGATGTTGGATTGGGGTTGAACGGGTAGATGTGTGGATGAATGAGTTGATGAGTGAGTCAGTTGTAGCACAGGGAAGCAAGTCAGTGTTTAATACCTCAATGGCATAGATGAGCAAATGGATGCCTGAGTAGGTCACGATGGTGAGTGGGTAGCTGTATGGATGAGTTAGTAGATGGCTGAATGGTCAAATAGTCTAACTGGCTAGATGTATGCGAGAGTAATCGGCGAGATGGATGAGTATTTGATATTTGGTATTTTTTTTAGTAGAATATCAAATACTCGTCCATCTCACAGCTTACTCTCTCATACATCTAGCTAGAAGGATGAGTAGCACACTCAACCTCCAGCAGGGCTCCACAGCTAACCATCCATCTACCCAGCGGATGCAGTGTCCATGAAAGAGTCCCTCTCAAGCGGCCATGCCACAGGTGGCTACCCCAACGCCTGCCAAGAGCAGGTATGATCTCTGAGGGTGACTGCTTTACCAATCAATCAATCAATCAATCAATCAATCAATCAATCAATCAATCAGAGTACTTGTAAAGCGCGCTACTTACCCGTGAGGGTCTCCAGGCACTGAGGGGAGGGGGTGCTGCTACTGCTCGAAGAGCCAGGTCTTGAGGAGTCTTCTGAAGGCGAGTAGGTCTTGGGTCTGCCGTAGGTTGGCAGGGAGGGTGTTCCAGGTCTTGGTGGCGAGGTAGGAGAAGGATCTGCCACCGGAGGTCGTTCGTTGGAGGCGGGGCACAGCGGCTACCACGAATCCCGAATCAAAATTCAAAACGTGCAGTTTTCTGGTGGGCTGATCAAAAGAGTGAAAGACATTTTAAACAATCAATGGCTGAAAGGGCCTAACCTAAAACAGTTAAATGCTGAAGTTGACTGACCTAAAGTCATTTTCCTTATGTTCTTTACACAAAGCCCTGGCTATTGCCAGACCTAAGAAGAGGCCGGTATTAAATTGCAGCTTAAGTATTTGAACGTTGCTGCAGTATGCTAGATAATTTACCCCCTCCCCCTTGAGGCAGATAAACCTTTTAAAATATAGCTCAGTGGATTGAATGCCCACTGCAGAGATGCGTGTACAAGTGATTTAGGGTTTCTCTTCAATTTGGAATTGGCTGCCCCGTGAGCAAGGAGAATGAAGGAGCTCCGAAACGCGTTGGGGCTGATAAAAAATATTCAGTGCAACTGTCAGTTTTGCCTAATAAAGGACTCTACCAAGAAGACTGGGTCCGCCTGTCATTGTGTGCGCTTCCAACAGTGGCAACTCGTATCGGTATATATATATATGTAGGGTACGAGTGTGTGCCTGAAAGTGGTCAGCCCTCTCATCAACAAATTGGTCCTTAGCCATCCATTTTAGTGACACAGAAATGTGTGCTCAAAGGGCACTGGTCCACTCTTCACCCTACTGTCCTTAGGCGGACAATGTAATGTGCTGTGGTGAGTGCTAAAAGGATGCTCGACCTTCCCTCAGTACCAGGCCGTACAATGGAGAGCAGCCTGGAAAAGCTCAAATTGGACGTTCTGCTATTACTAACATCCAACGCTGAACCAAAAAATGTAGAGGTGGTGTAGGGGGGAGGATCATGTTCCGTAAATGATGCTATGAACCATAGGGGGGTAAAAGGATTTTATGCCAAATATATCATTGTCAGAATATTATCAGACATAGATATTTTATCCATCTAATTGGGAGTAGATTTATTATTTTTATCTCCACTAGGGCGATAGTTTCATAAACAATATTTATTTCACAATAAGTATCCCTAGGTCTCTCTGGCCCTAGATTCAAGATCCAATTGTCCAGGTACTACTTTAACCCGTTAACCGCAGCGTGAAATCCGCCGCAGTGCGGGTGTTCTATTGCGCGGGTGGGGCTGCGTCGGCCAACGGAGGTGCGCAGTACTACCAAGGTAGTGCTTGCGACGGCTTTTGGCCGATGCACGCACTTAACGGGTTAAAGAGCAAAGTGTTGAATCTTTCAGAAGGCTGCAGAGCTCTCTTTATAAAGTATTGGACAGGTTGTGTGAAGATTCATAAGGCACCTACATTCAGAACTCTGAAACCCGGAGCAGTTAGACCAAGTAACATGGTCACTGACTGTTCTTGTCCCCTTACGCTAATCAAAAGAATTGGAATGAATACGTTCAGGACAATTTGGTGAATTTAAGCCAGTAGCTTAGGTCAAAACTGTGAGAAGTTTAGAAACATCTTTCAAGGATGGCTGAGGAGGCTGACCCTCAGAGCCTTTTTTGAGAATCTGGCGGTAAATGTTGCTGCCCAGCTTTAATGAGATTTGACACAACGCTGGGAAGCAAGTGAAGTTGCTGCACTGCGTTGTGTTACCTTGGGTTACAAATTAAAGCAAATCGCCATTCGTGTTGCTTTGTAAATATCAACCTGATGCAAAGATTTGGGGCCTTATTTATGAAGCCCTGCGTCACCTTTACACTGCCATCTAGGTAGATGCATCACTTCATAAACCCCTGTGCTACATTATAACAGCGTCGGGAATAATGTATGCAGGGTGTGCGTTCCCCCATATCAAAGCCTGGTAGAAGTGGCACATTGAAATCTATAAGATTTCAGTGCGCCACTTCTAGGACTCCATTGCTTCAAAACCTTGCACCTGCGTCATGGCAGGCATAAGGGTGAGGCAGGCCCTTACACATGGGGCTTGCCCCATGTGAAAGGACACATTGCTGGAGTTGCATCTGTTTTCAGACACAGCCCAACAATGCCTCACTTTTTCACCTATAGAGACGTCAGTAATACTGACGTATCTGTGACTCATTGCGTCATGATGCGCTGTACTGTAAATATAGCGCATCCATAGTGTCGCAAGGAGGGAGCACTGAGAAGTTTTGCATCGCTGCTTTGTCGCAGGGATCCGACACTTCCCCTAAATAAGACCCTTAGTGTTGGGTTTGTGTTACTTTTTTCAGATAGACCCATGGTAAATTCTTTGTAAATCTGGGGCTTGATTTCTAAGTACATTAGGTTTGTAATATTGGTCAACACTTCACACTTCAGAGCAAGTGAAGGCTACTTTAGAACATGGTAGAATCGTCTTATCTCCCTAATTTAAAAAAAAAAATGTAAATATTGCATTTCTAAGATCAGTTCAGTGAAATCTTTGTTGTTGTAATTAGCGGTGCAAGAAGCGGCAAATACTTACTATGGTCCTGCAGCCTGCTACCACAGATGCATCTTGTAAAATGTTCTAACAAATTGCCACAGCATGTGGGGAGGGTGTGTGTGTGTCTGTGTGTGTGTTCAGCAGCATCATGAAGCATACACACCAGTTCTGCGAAGTCAGGCATCAAAATTGCTTATTTTATTAATATTAGGGAAATTTATCCAATCGTCTCATCCTCTAGCTAGACCACTGGTTGGTTATGGCATATGAAACCCATGCCAAAAATGACACTACTTCAGTGTGAGTGATGTTGGTGTCTCGGTTAGACAGAACTGTACTTTGAGGACATTTATAATGCTGCTAGATGGCATGGCAGTGTGTAGGGATATTGGCAAAGACTAAATTTCACTCTCTTTGACTCTGAACTTGGTACAGCATTAAACCTATGAAGGCAGGTGAAGATGGTTGGCCATTATGCTCATAAATGATGAGCCTTTAACATTGGAACTGAAGTAAGAGGCAAACTTTTGGACTCATCTGGAGATCAAGTGCAGAAATGAAGAAAGCAGCATTCTTTGTTATCTCTTCTGACCCCTGGGATTAGCAGTAGTCAGTTCATCCCATTATAAAACGATTACCTAGAAGGTGAAAGAAGGATGGGCAGATGTATTCTTCAAAATAATTTAATATCAGGCTTGGCTAATCACATTCTGAGAAGGTAATAAAATCATTGACCAGGAAGAGATCCCTGTTCCTACATATTATTTCTTACGGAAACTGCTTTGATAGTCAACAGAGGACAAGGGTTTGCCGCGGGCTCTGTCTTTATTACACTAATACCATTTAGGAATACATTGTCCAAAAACGGCTAGACTAGACTATTCGTTACTGCATTATTAGATTATCTGCTGTACTTTTAAATTTTATCTTTGCTGATATATGAAAAATAGGATGTTTCCAAACCCTCATCTTACCTTCCTCTTAAGTACCTGGAGAAAGGTCGCCATGTACATTTCAAATCTTCTGAGGTTCGCCACTCACTGTTGTACCTCATGTTCTGGTTGTGTCTGGTCCCATAGAACTTTCCTTCTAGAGCTACATTTGTCAATGAAAAACTAGGATACCCAAGGTTTCCCTTAGGAGCCCACCACCAGCTCTGCTGAATGCTGGGTTTCCTAATACCAAGGCTGTCTAGTCTTGATTCCACCTCATGCCTCCTTCATTCAGCACACTACACATCTTGTATCTATAGCTCACTCTTGTATGTTCTTTTTTATCCCTGCTTTTTTCCCTGTGTCACTGTTTTCCTACCTTTCTCTTCCTCCTTCATTCTTTCCTTGCTACCTTTTTCTCTCTTGCTCGCGGTCAAAATGCGAAGGTGAAAAATAAATCTTGGGCCTTAAGATAGAGGACCGGTCCCCAGCAAGTGCAACTGCCTCACCACATTCCATCCAAAATGCTCTTTGGACACCATTACATTTTATAAAGGGTTTTAAGCATTTTCCGCATGTAAATCGGCTTTTCATCCATCCACTACAAGCGAGAGTGTAAATGTAACTTTCCTACTGCATGTATTTGAGCTGCAGTCGTTGACCCACTGAAAGTAAAATCCAGTCAGGTTTTGTAGACAGCCACAATGAATATAAATGGGTGACTTTATATACATGGCATTTAAGCGGTTACCGGTTAAGTTTCACTGTTTAGTGAGTCAGAAACCCCAGCCTTGGTTCGCATAGGATTGTGTCACTCTAGTCTTAGCATGCTAGCATTTGTTCTGTGTGGGCGGAAGATGTGGTGTTGCAAATGTGGGCCACATAAGAAAGCAAATGTTGTGTGACACATCAGTGAGTTAAGTGTTTACTGACGACAACACATGCTATCAAAGGTCATGAGTTCGAATCCTGTGAAGGCCAACACCATTTTCAATCCGAGGTCCATAAACTAAATAGTAGTAACTGAGGCTACATATATCGCTGAAAAAAGACCGAAACTGCAACAAAAAATGTAATTTAAAAAGCAGGTCAATATTATTGTAGCTGGGGTGTTTTGGTTTGGGATATTTTGTGAACCGGAAGTGGGTTTGTCCTCACGTCATTGCATTTGGAACAGCTGTGTTTTCAACAGGGTTTGGTCTCGCTGCCGCTGTTCTTTCGCTTTTATTTTTAGCATGCAGGTTTTGGGACATTCCTTTATTAGATCGACTTCCACCTTCGCAATGTGCTATACAATATACTGTGTTTTTTAAGAAACATGCTTATTTAGTGTATGATGAAGTCATGGTTGTGAAGTGCCGGCATTCTTAGCTTTGAAACTAGCATATAGCATTCTGGCAATAGGTGTGTGGTTTTGCTTTTCTAAGTACCTTTTAAGTTCACGCAGCGAGTTCAGTAGCGTCTGCTGCCATCTGTGTGATTAGTATATCTGCCAACTTAGCCATTCATCCTTCTGAGGTCAATAATGTGATTATCATCAAAATAGTTAATAACAGATTTGCTATAATGTTCCGTAGGAAAGGCAATAGACATGTTTTTTTTAGCTACATATAAACACAAGCATTGACAAATCACCTTCCGCCTCCTCACCCACGCACACAAAGCCCTACACGACCAAGGCCCGAGCTACCTCAACAGCCGAGTCAACTTCTACGCTCCCAAACGCCACCTCCGATCAGCCAACCACGCCCTCGCCGCCGTCCCCCGCATCCGAAGAGCGACTACAGGAGGAAGGTCCTTCTCCTACCTGGCCGCCAAGACCTGGAACTCCCTCCCTCCCGACCTGCGCCTGACCCAAGACCACCTCTCCTTCAGGAAGAAGCTGAAGACCTGGCTGTTCGAGCAGTAGCGGCACACCCCCCCAGCGCCTTGAGACCCTACGGGTATGTAGCGCGCTTTATAAGTGTCACTGATTGATTGATTGACAAAACCAAGAGGTTCTGTGCAGAGTAGCTTCAGTAAACAGAAAAAATCTTTTGATGTGGTGCCTGCGTCATTTTGTAGCATCTGGGTTACAGAAGCCAGTTCTCGTCTGTTCTGCTTACAGGTAGCTTGCCCCGCACAGTGGTCAGTATGATATTGGCCATAGGTCTGTGGGGTGAACTTGAAAGTAGAGTTAGCCATACCCACAGAGATTGATATGATGTGCTGCCAGGGGCCTGGTTCCACTACCAGCTTCTTTCCCACCCCTGCTCCTAAGAGCAGGCTGGAGACTGCTCCCTTCCCTTAGTCTTGAACAGAACTGTGGCAACAGTTACAGCCTGACCTTGAACCATGATCTTAGAGAAAGTCAGAACAATTTTTTACAAAAATTTTAAAGTGCCTGGTTTACAGAGACAAATGTGCATCTGTGGCAATCTATAATGTTTGACTGCATGTAAGGGTGAGGGAGTATGTTATCTCTGGTGCAGAGTGAGTTTTCTTTCCTAAGTCCTTTTACTAACTGTCTGTGTATGCTTGTCTCAAAATAGCCTAAACAGTGCGAGCTGGTCGGACAGTTGACCAGTGCATTTCAGTCCACTGACTCCTGGCTCAGTGTGAAGCTAACACTACACTATGAGGGTGACCTCAGTGTGAGAGGCTGCAGGAGAAGGGGCTTAGGTGAGAAAAAGAAAGCAAGAAATTGATGGTGACCTACACAGGTGACAGCTGAGTTTCCATATATAGAAGAATATGTGAGGTCATAAGCAGTGCATGGCGGGGGCGCAAGTTGTAGTTAGCTTAGCTCTGCTAAATATAACTAGTGAATTTCTGTGGTTTTGTTTTTGGTTTAAAATATTACTGTTGCCACTGACATATTCACCTAACTATAACGGTACTCTAGCCTTTTGTTTTTTTTCGTAAATTTCTTAGGTTTAAAAAAAAAAAAGATCTTTTTATTACACCTAACTCTAACGTTTCTTTAACCTTTGTTTTTTTCAGTGAATTTCTAGTTTTTTTTAACCTAAAGTAATATTTTATTGCCATGCACAGCCAGGCCCTTCAGCAAAGCCCCACCAGGCAGCCTTTGGACGGCCAGGCCCTGTGTCCACCCCACACGGAGCCACCGCAATTGCTTAATACTAATGTGGAAGGGGCAGGCCAAATGGGTGGTGCTTGTAGGTGATTTATCGCCTTTGCATACTCAGCAGCAATTAAAAGGGAGAACGTGGACTCTGTACTTAGACGAGGAGACGACAAGAAAGAACACACTCATCGTGGACAGTCACTACAAAAGAGATAGCACTCCAATAAATGAACAATGCATTCATATCCATCAAGGGTTTTCAGCTCATTTTTCATAGCGCAGTTGTTGAGAAAAACACTGTCCATCAGCCTGTAAAAATAGGGTAACTCCGTGATTTGGGCATTTTTTCCTAAAAAGGGGAGGGGGCCATGAGGCCCCCTCTCCAAGCCTTTAACCCCTTCGATGCTGATGACGAGCTCAGCTCGTCATGTTACTTGGGATTTTCGAAATCCCAGTACACAGCGGGAAAACCGCTAGCAGTCAAGGTGTTAAAAGGCCCTGGGTACCCCATTCTCCAGGGCCATGTGTTTTTAAGGGGAGGGGGGCGCACACCCCCATCCCTGAACCTATTCTGCCATCGGGGACCAAATCCCCTGGGGTCTCCATTTAAAATAGGTTGGAGCCCTGGTCCCCTCCCAATTCACCCACCATGCCCCTCATTGGGGGCTGTGGGGGGCCCCAATGCCCCACAGCCCCAGCCATCTGCTTACTTGCTGCAGGAGCTGGTATTGCTCCCGCCTACACGGGGCAGCTATTTATGCTGCTCCTTCCGGGAGGGAGCAATATCTTTATCTGATTAGCTTCCTGCATCAGTACGGGCAGGTAAACAGAACAAAAGACTGCTCCCAGCTGGCGGGAGCGTTTGAAAGCTCCTGCCCGCTGAGAGCAGACTTTGGGTTTGCTCCCATTTTGCGGAAATTTAAAAAATGCCAGGCGGAAGCAAAAACGAGTGTCCTTGCCTGTGCCAGTGCAGACAGGGAGACAGCTGTGTCCTGGGTGTGGCTCCCTGTGACACCGCATGTGAGCCACCCCTTGGGGATGGGGTTCCTGGGGCCCTTAATGACTCAGGGAGGGGGGGCGCTTGGCTCCTTTCCCCTGGCCCTGGGGAGGAAGTCCGCAGTGCCTTATAAAAGCTTGGGGAATAGCCATTTCCCTTTTTTCGTACCTTGTCTCCCCGAGGCCTATAATGGTACGGGAGAGGGGCCCGGGGCCCTCCTCGCCTTTATTAACTATATTGACCCGGGGGTGGGTTTTTCCGGGGCCTTTGAAGGCTCAGTGAGGGTCGGGCGGCCCTCCTGCTCTCCCCTTCTGTACATATTTCGGCCACAGGGATGGGCTTCCCAGGGCCTAAAATGGCTTGGGGGTGCCCAGCACACTCCTGCCCTAATGAACTATGGCCCCGGAGTTGGGCTCCCCTGACTCCTTAATGGCTCAGAGAGGGGGGCCACGCCATCCAACCGAACTCTTGTCTTCTCAGCTCTATCTCCACCTTACTACTTACATATCTTCTCACATCCCTGTATCTTTCCTTCAACAACTTCAGTTCTCCGTCCCACCACTCTCTCTCTTTACCTCAGTCCATCTTGCCTTTCGCTCAGTACATCTGTGTCTATCACACTTCCCTCTATCTTATGGCCATACCTCTTTTTGCCAGTCTCTGTACTTAGCTCTACATATCTGTTCTGCTGTTACCTTACCCATCTCTGTCCATCTTGCCACTCTCTCTCAGTATACCTGTGTTTATCACACTTCTCTCTCTCTAATGACCGTACCTGTTTTTGCCACTCTCTGTACCTATTTGTACAGCTCTGTCCTGTCCATTACCTTAACCTATCTCACGCATCTCTCTGCACGTTAGTGCTTTTTTGCCTTCTCCAAACTATGTATTTTTCCTCCATCTCTCACCCACCTTTCTCTTTACCTTTCCATCTCCCTTTCAATCTCTCTGTACCTGTCATCGCTCTATAATTATCTCGCTTTTCTCTCTCCATCACTCCTTTCAAGCTCATCTATCTGTCACCCATTTATTTTTCTACCTTACACCTCTCTCAATATAATCTACTAATCTACCATATTTTATCTCACAATTAGTTTGCTACATCACCCCCTTCACATCCTCTTTTTATCTTTCTACCTCTGATCCATATACCTCACCTCTATTACCACTTTACTCCTTTCTTGCTACCTCTTTTTATCTTTCTGTACCTCTACACGTTTTTCTTCACCATTATCTCATCTCTCTGTACCTTCTTCTGTATTCACCTCACCCGCTTTGCCTCACCTCTGTCTATAAATGGCTCTTTCTAACCCTATCTGACCACTCTTGCTCATTTTTGTTGGTATTTGTTTTAGAGTTTTATATAGAGCGAACTCGACCCTTAGGTATCAGAGTGCTTTACATGTCCACCAGTTATGTTACAGACTGTCACATTCATTTTTGTTAGGCACGGGAAATTAACCCCATTCGCTGAGGGGGTTATTCCCCCGCTGTGCTCGGGGGTAGGGGGCGCACACAGCGCCCGCATGCTCATGACGAGCTGAGCTCGTCATGAGCTACGGGGCTCCTGTGCTCATGACAAGCTCAGCTCGTCACAGGTGCATTGGCTCCGTGGAACGTTCAGCACAGCAGGGAAATACTCCCCGCACCTGAGCGTTCCACGGGCCATGACGAGCTGAGCACCGGAGCGCCGTGGCTCATGACGAGCTCAGCTCGTCATGAGCATGCAAGGGGTTAAGTGGGTTGCCCAGAATCACAGAATGTTGAGCGTCCCAGACCATGATTTTCTCTTGACCTCTCTTTGTTTATCTGCATCTTTCTCTTTGTGCCTGCCTTTTGTTCGTTCTGCTTCTTCTCTGTCTCTTTTCACCATGTCTCTCCCTACCTTTTCTTTCTCTGTATATCATCTTTATCTATATCTTCCTACTCCCGCTAGTACATCTATCACGCTTTTCTTTTCTCTTTACCTCGCTGTTCTGTTCGTGTCTCTTGCCCCATTCAGTTTATCTTACTTACCAGATCCACAGTTCACTCTCTATCTAGAGAACTGTACACATAGAAAGAGAATATGATGTACAAGGTTTGTAAAAATAATTAAGAACAAAATGATCAGATTTTACCCTATGGATGCTGGAAAGCCTTGGAGCAATGTTTTGATCTTCACTCTTGATGAGAGTTGTAAAAAAGGATTCATTGGTGGATGGAGATTGATTTGTGCAATTAAGGTTCAAATTCAATATTGTTTTGAATCAAGAGCGCTTGATTGAGGTGAAAATAGGTCATTCAAAGTTTTTCCTAGTAATAGGCCTCAAAAAATGTTTTGCACAGGACCTCAAAATCCTTAAGATGGCATTGACCCTTGTGATTCGTTTTCAAGTAAGGTGGAACCAACTGATACAATCTCTAGCAGCTAATGACTTCATTATGTAATGACTTGATTGCTTCTTATTAAAACACATTTTAACCAAAATAGAGCAAACTTATTTTGCACTAATGTTATCAGTGATTTATTAAAACCTAATACTAGCCGAATTTTGCTCAAACATAACCCATCTTTCATGTTTGAAAGGTAATGATAAATGCATTTTTGTCACATCCTAAGCATAGCTGAGGAAGTGTGGAATCAGCTGACAACATATTTACCTTGGGCCAAATACCATTGGCTTCATGCCTTGTTGCAAGTTGATTTGTCCTGTTTTTTTGTTTTTGTGTTTTTTTGCATTTTGTTATATGACCTGCTGATTTGGACTCTCAAATGTTAGATGCAGAAATGAATGCATTCTAAAGGCCACAGAACAGATAACTTTTCACGAACAGCGTGAAAGCCATTACTGACATCAGCAAGCGCGCTGAACCCGTCTCTGAATGTATTGCACCGAGGTGCTGAAAGCGCTGGTTCATTAGTACAGACAGGAGAAACGATTCTAAAAATAAAAAAAATACCCATTTTTGAAATGTAAATGCAATCTGTGTCATTGTAAAGAATGGGATTGTTCGGCAGTTTATGTTATTGAAATCCTACTGTAATGATGCAAATGAGCATTGCTGTGAATAATTATGACTCATAGATGGAGCTTTTGGAAGAGCAGACTTGAACAATACAGCATTTTTTCAGATTATTTGATTTTCAGTTGCCAGCGATCTCAGGGAACCGAGAGAAATAATGTAATTCCCCTTTTTATCTAAACTATTTTAATCAGATGTTATTAAGAGCTACATTGGTGAATCTCAGCTCATATCAATAGCAGGGTATGATTGAAATGCAGAACAGATGCTTTCTGGTCATATTGAGACTGGTAAGAAGGAGCTAGGCCCAGGAAGCTCGGTAAATTCACCTATGCCTAGGCACAGCAACCAGAGATTTCCAGTGTTCACATGTGGGCCTTAACCGGTGCTTATGTTGTATACATGGTTGCAGGTGGTGTGCACCAGCACTCATTTCCAGGTACCAGGACTTATTTTTCATCATTAGACTTAAACCCACAGCAAGATAGAAAAAGGCTGAAAATGAGCTAAAGAAAGATCGAAAAACAATGACCAACAGAAAAAGCAGGTATGAGACAGGACCTGCAAGAGTGAGATAAAGAGACAGGGGGCCATATGAGACAAAGGGCCAGGTGTACGAAATCACGTTTTTGCGATTTACTAACAGCAAAATGTAGTGATTCGCTATTAGGAAATCGCAAACTGTGATGTAGACAGTGTGTTTGACACTGTTAGCGATTCGCAGTAACTCGCAAATGGACCAGCCTCATCGATATGCATGAAGCAGGTCGCAATTTGTGACCCATTGTGAATGTCTACAATCACAGGGATGGTGGCCTGCTGCCGCTCGGCACCCCTCCATTTGAATTTTATTAAAATAAATAAATTAGAAGCCTGACCCTGGGGATGGGGTCCACGGGGCCAAAATCGGCCCGGGAGGGGTGCCACGTGGCCTTCTCCCTTTCTTATTTATATTTTTTCTTTAAAAAAGGGTCAGACCCTGGGGGATAGTGTCTCCGGGGCCCAAAATGGTCCAGGGATGGGGCGTCATGTGGCCCCCTTCCTAAAATGTAGGGGGAAGAAAAGCCAGCAACATCCCAGAGCCCCCGCCAACTAGCCCTCCTGTTACCTCCAGTAAGACCCACACAGCTGGATTGCTGAGAGGTCATCAGAGGGCATGGCCCCTTTCTATACCACTCTGCAATCACACCACCTGGTGCGCTCATGGTTGTGGGATGAAGTCCCCTTGGCTGCTGACAGTCCTTAGGGGCCAACTAGACCTCCTCAGGACTTTATTCCCCAAGCAGCAGTGTTCCAGGAGGCGCTTGAAAGGGGCATGGCATCTGATGACCTCTCAGCAATCCAGCTGTGTGGGTCTTACTAGAGGTAACAGGAGTGCTTGTTGTCCCCAAAGACCCTCAAGAGCCAAGGGGATGGATCACTGACAGAATATCAATGGAGACCGAGTATCGACCTACAAGAATATCGAGCACAGAATATCGATGGACAAAATATCGATATCCTATCTCTACAAAGGTAAGTACAAAAATATCGAAACCAAAATATAATTGTTTAAAATATTGTTGTCTAAAAACTCATTTTTTGTAAATGTCTTAACCCCTTCAATGCTTGTGACGGAACAATTCCGTCATCAGTCACGGTTGGGCTGTGCTGATGACGGAATGGTTCCGTCACAACCACGCCCGTGATTGGAATGTCCAGCACAGGGCAGCGGTTAAACATAATATAAAATTAATTAAATAATAAATATAATTAATAAAAACATAGAATTTTTTTAAAGTTCAAAATTATAAATAATACATGTAACATAAAAACATATATACATACATTAAAACACACATATATATTTATTTAATAATATTAATAAATAATTATTTTACTCAATTATAAAAATATTGAAATTAATATTTATTTATAAAAAAGTATTTTACACTACATTAACTACAACAGTAGGGAAAAAGTTGGATAGGGTAGGGAATAAAATTACTATTCCCACTCCAAAGAGTGCAACAGTAGGCAAAGTGTTGGATAGCGGAGGGGAATAATTGACTATTCCCATTCCACAGAGTGTATTAGTAGTGAAACTGTTGGATAGCGTAGGGGTTAAAATGATTATTCCCACTCCAGTAATTGCAACAGTAGAAAATGTGTTGGATAGCGGGATAGTAAAAATAATTATTCCCACTCCAGTGAGTGCACCAGTAGGGAAAGTGTTGGATTGCGGGTGGGTACAAATTACTATTTATTCAAAATAAGGGGACTGTGGGCTTTTTTATATGCGGTCCAGCGTATTCGCCCAAGTGGTCAACGAATACAAGAAAGTACGCAGTTCCTCAGTGGATCACCAAACAGAAATGTATGAATCTATTTGGTATTCAGAGTGGTGAAAAAGGAGATAGGTGGTGTTTAAGGAGGAAGGGAATTCCTCCTTGTGGGACAACATGTTTCACGCCTTGATTAGTCGAAGTAATCTACTGGCGATTCATCAGGACCCATGGTGGCTACTATCTACACAAGTGGTGTGATGGGATCTACCTACCACTATATGGCGGATCGGGATTGGTTCCCATCTGTTTGCTTGTACAATCTGTATAGGGAGCAAAACAATTTGGCATCAGGTTTTATCATAACTAGCTGGGAACCCCTTGGGGGCGCTAGTGAGCCCAGAGCAAGATGGCTGCGCTTTAGTGCCGCTCTACTGGTCGAGCGACCAATCCACCTAATATCCGTCAAAAGTCGGCACCATCCATGGCTGGTACTGATTGATCCCTACTCTGACACTGCGCAGAAGCACTCTGCTGCCTTCATTTCTAAAATTGGCCGCCTCTGACACCCTCTGCTCGGCTGCAACCTGCCGAACCACACTGAAGGTAAAATGGCGACCTCCATGTCTGTGAGCTGCTGATCTCCCCGGGTTGCGGTCTGCCCTCCTCGCAAGTGCTAAGCCGGATGCTGGGTACTGCGTGACCTGCTGCCCAACCCTTGGCGTGGGAGGAGAAGATGCGGGGGTGCACATTACCTGACAGACTACAGAGTGGCCAGCCCTCTCGCGGCTCTGTCCCTGGTGTGGTGCGCCTGCTGATAGCTCTCTGGCACTGGGTTCCGTGCCGGAGATCTGGAGGGTCAGTGCTGCAGCTCCGACTCTTGTGGTGACTGAGGTGCTGCTGTAGTACGGGGGGCGGGGGGTGCCGCCTGAAGCTCATCACGCTCGCCTGGCACCCCTTTCCCGACATCCCTACTCTGGGGACCCACATCTGGCAGCCTCTGTGCCAGCGGTGCCGCCATTTTGTGCTCCGTGACAGGGACGCGGCCTGCCTTGTGCACTAGTGCGGGACAGAGCGGACTGCTTGAGACTTCAGTGTGCGAGGCGCACCCGACTGCTGACGCATTTGGTGAGTGGCGCGGCTAGAAATTCTTTGGCATTGCACATCATAGCGCTGAATACCATGTTATATCTCCCCACATTACTGGAGAAATCAGCGTGCGGCACTCAGTGCTTCACTGCGCCTGTTGTGACATTTGGGACAATTAACAAAGTGGGTTTTCCTGAGTCAGGCCAGCCCAATGCATATAACGCTGCCATATAAAGTGACTTTCCTCCCTATTGTGCGCTGATTCGTATACCGGCCTAACGCCTTCCACTACGCGCCACCAACCACCTTGAGCAACGCAACATGTCCCTGATTTTGCCTAACAACAACGCAAATCGCTGCACTCTCCCCTCAGTGCTACTGATTCCTTGTGGCTGACTGCGACGTGAGTGGCAATTAGCACTGCTACACATTCTTGCAACCTGCCTGTGGCTGGTGCGGGCTGCCAGACATGGGGCCCAATCTGGGACATCGCACCTCATGCATAGGCTGTGCGCTGATGCTGCCTTCATCATCCGCGCAGCGCCAAAGTCACGCGTAGCGAACAGTGCTGCTTAAATATGGGTCGTCCAGATAACCGGCAGAGTAAGCTGCACTTGGAAATGAAAAGACTGACTAAATCCTCCACGCCCACTGCCTCCGACACGGAGCTGGACTCAGAGCCGGGTGCAACCACTAAATTGGAGCGCATGATGCTTAGCATGCAACAAAGTCTGCAAACTATTGATGCCAAAATCGATATCCTCAATCTACGTATGGACACCATGGCCTCGAAAATAGACAAGCATGGCACACAAATTGCAGAAGTGGAGAAGCGCATCTCAGCTGCAGAAGATCGTGTGGAAGCAATTGGGACCTCATGCACAACCATGGAGAAAATACTGGAGGTTATCAAAGCCAAAAATGAGAGCATTGAAGCCCGGTCCCTTAGAAATAACCTCTGCATCTTTGGAATTTCCGAAACCCCCAACACCGGGCCCATGGAAACATATGTTGAAACACTACTCACGACATTGCTGGGAGCCAAACACTTCTCGGAGGTACTTATAGTTGAGCGCGCTCATTGGTCCTTAGCTGCAAAGCCGATCCCGGGTGCCCCACTGCGGCCTATAATTGCCAAACTCCTGAACTATAGAGACAGGGATAAGGCGCTTTGTCTAGCTAGAGGAAAAAGGGAAGCTAGACTATCAAGGGATGAAGATAGAGCTATTCCCAGACTTCACTGTTGCAGTACAACAAGCTCTTCGAGAATTCCACGCTGTCAAGAAGAAGTTGCAAACTCTCCAAATTCCCTACTCTATGCTCTATCCTGCCTGCGGATACAACATGATGTAAAGGTGCGAATATTTAGAACACCGAAGGAAGCGCTCCAGTACACTCGACAGCTGCAGGAAGCACTACATGATAAAAGTGGACACTCAGACTCTGAAGGATGAGTACGTCAGACATTGCTGAATCTGTTTTTTGTCTATAATATCGACTGCGTTCTCTGGGGGCGCTTGTCTGTGTTTTCCATAGTTGGCTTTTGACCCAGACTTAATACTAGAAATGTAATAGTTAGCTTGGTAAGTTTCTAAATGGATATACTCTGTTTATTGTTCTGATGTATGCTGGTATAATCAATCACCTGTTCAGTGATACGTTCCATACCTTCTGTTATCTTAGTGATAGATAATAATTGCACTACTTTGCGGCTTACGAATAGCCATGAGTTGTTTAGCTGATCTCGCCTTAGCTCGACCCAACCCGCTTATGCGGGGGCCATGGGCTACCCGCGCCCCACAGAATGGGAATGCCCCACAAAGTTTTGATTCTGTGTTGGGGCCCCTTGGGCGCCTGTATTGGGTTACTGTATACCTTTACTCAATACATGCTGTGTACTGTGAGATTACAATGGTTTTCTTTCTGTTATGTTTTCTGGGGGGTACCTGCTGTTATCTTAGTGATAGATAATAATTGCACTACTTTGCGGCTTATTGATAGCCATGAGTTGGTTAGCTGATCTCACCTTAGCTCGACCCAAGCCACTTATGCGGGGGCCATGGGCTACTCGCGCCCCACAGAATGGGAATGCTCCACAAAGTTTTGGTTCTGAGTTGGGGCCCCTTGGGCGCCTGTATTGGGTTACTGTATACCTTTACTCCATACATGCTGTGTACTGTGAGATTACAATGGTTTTCTTTCTGGTATGTTTTCTGGGGGGTCAATTTGAGGTTAGTTTTTGCAACCGCTGTGGGTGGGTGGGGTGGTTAGGGAACACTATCTCATTATAATGGCATTGCATATGATATATCAGAAGGTATTGAGCTATATATCGCATGTGAATATGACTGTATTGCAACCTTAAAACTCGGATTTCACAGACATGGCAACACAAACCGTTCTACCATTTCTTGGGTGAGTTGGAATGTGCAGGGGCTTAACAATGCCAAGAAGGTTTGAAGGATGCTGGCTTATCTTGACAGACACCATATTCAAAATGCCCTGATGCAGGAGACGCACCTTACGAAGCAGACAGTCTCACACATTGCCACGAGGTGGGCAGGGATAAAGTTCGCTGCATTGTATTCATCATACTCCCATGGGGTTATGATTTTGGTGAAGAAAAATGTTCCATTTGTGCCCATACATGTTGATGAGGACACGAACGGGAGGTATGTAATAGTGCAAGGTCCGCTATATGGCACACATTTGACTATTGTGAATGTCTATGGTCCGAACACGGATGATCCCGTCTTTTTCGATACCCTGTGGTGTAAGCTTTTTAAAATAGCCCCTGAGACACTTTTTTGTGGCTGTGATTTTAATATGGTGCTAGATTCTGCAATGGATAGAATGACTACCGCAGACTAAAACAGATCCTTCCCCCCAAAGGACCCTTGGTGCTGTGCATGATGGGATGAGGTCGCGGGCCTTACTGATATCTGGAGGTTATGACATCCGCACATCAAGGAGGGTACATGCCACTCATATGAAGGACAATCCTGGTCGTTTATTGACTATTGGTTGGGAACGCAAGATATCTGTACATGGGCTGCACAGGTGCGGCATCTGCCTAAAACATTGTCGGATCATTCCCCGATAGCCTTAGATATAATGTTACCCTCCCACGCTCCACCTCCCTTCCAATGGCGACTGCTATTCTCTTTGTTTCCCGATCCTGTCTTTAGGGAAGGTGTCCGAGACGCAATAGCAGATTACTTCACAATAAATACTGGGTCAGTCCAATCTATGGAAACACTGTGGGGGAAATGTATAGGCCTCCGAGCCGGGGTTTAAAAATTGCTACGCCACACTATGGCAACATTGGAGCGGGATTTGGGTGACCTGGAGCATCAATATTCTGCACGATCTGACCCCAGCACATTAGCACACATCAAGCAGAAAATTATAGAACACAATGAGATGGCTGAGCAAGAGGTCAGGCACCTCTCCCGCTGCTGCAAAGCATGTTATTATGGTGAGGGTGGCCGACCGGGGAGAACGCTGGCGGCCCGTATACTAGAACCACAGACCAGGGCACACGAAATTCAGGCCGTTAATGTTGATAGACACACATTATGACACGCGAGCTATTCTTAATGCGTTCACTGAATAGTACGTTAGGATGCACGCTCACTGACCCACGGCTGACACTGCTGCGCTTGAACAGTATCTTGATGACATCGCTTTGGTATGGCTCTCGCGAGGGCAACAAGATTTCTTAATTCATCCGCTTACATTAGGTGAGGTGCAGGATGCTATAACCGCTTTGCCCAACGGGAAAGCTGCAGGCACTGATGGGCTGCCAGCCGAATTTTATAAAGGATATGTTGACCAGTTGGCCCCATGCCTACTTCAGCTCTATGAGGATGCATAAGATACCCAGTGCTTGCCGCCGACCCTACATGAGGCGCTAGTGGTCGCGCTTTTCAAACCTGATAAGCCGCCTGATAAATGTGACTCGTATCACCCGCTATCTCTCATAAACACTGATGTCAAAATTCTAGCGAAGGTTTTAGCCACGAGAATACAGCTGCTCCTTCCTGATATAGTCCTTCCGGATGAGTAGGGATTCACGATTTTTGCGACATTACATGTATTGGAACCCAAGCTACCGGCGGTAGCAGTATTGCTAGACGCTGCGAAAGCGTTCAATTCGATCTCATGGTCCTACATGCTTACTGCCCTCCACCGCATGGGTGTTCCGTTTGTTTCCACAAACTGGATTAGGCTGTTAATTTACCAAGCCGGAAGCGCAGATTAGAATCAATGGGCAATTATCAGAGAAAATTCCCATCCAATGTGGCACGCAGCAGGGCTGCCCATTGTCCCCACTACTATTCGCTCTTATGCTGGAGCCCTTAGCATGTATTCTAAGACAACGTCATGCTGCGTCTGCATTGTGGTTTTTTCAACGTCCTCTTGCAGTCTCCATGTATGAGGATGACATGGTGCTATATGTCCTGGATCCGAGAATACATCCGGTTCGAGCGCTTCTCCGACCTGGGGATCAACTGGTCCAAATCCACTATACTGCCTCTCACTGACAGCACCCATCCATTCGACATGGACTACCCCCTAACGTGGTGTATGGACACTGTAAAATATTTAGGAATATGGCTCCACAGGGACAACTAGACAGTTATTCAGGCTAACTTTGGCACCGCCATTACGCGGCTGGAAGCGCAGGTGAATCGTTGGCTAAAACTGCCACTGTCCTCTGCAGACCACATAGCACTGATGAAAATGGTGGTTCTTCCTCGATTTTTATATCTCTTTTTAAATATTCTGGTGCACCTCACGCAACACTTTTTTGATACTCTTCGCTCACTCCTGATCACGCTGGCCTCGCGAGGGAAGAAGCCCCAACTTAAATGGGAAACACTCACCCTTCCATTTGCTCAGGGCGGCTTTACGGCGCCTGACTTCCATCTTTATTGTCTTTGTGCCCAGGCACAATACGCCTACTATTGGCAACATGACCCTGCCTATATACCACATGTGGCAGTGGAGGCAGGTGCTGTGCACCCTATACCACTAAAGGCCATGATAGTAAGCACACGCGATATTTGAAAAAGGGGAATTTGACACAATACAAATTACAACTAGTGCCTGGCGAGCCCTTGGTCAGCGAGCGCATAAATGACATCTGTATGCTCCTAACATGCCCCTGCTTCATCACTCCGTCACCCAGGAGATTGGCACACTGAAGACACTGGGGAAGATGGGATTATCCACCATGGCGGATGTGTTCCTTGAGGGTCACTTTATAACTTCAGAAGATTTGACTGCCCGAGGCGGGACCTCGGCCATAGAATTATTTGTATATACTAAATTGCGTTCAGCTATGCGTGCGCATTAACACACTTCCCTTCAGAACCGCCCGCCCAGGAGGCACTACAACTTTTATACACTGCTATGTCTGAAGCTAAACTAGTCACATACAGGCACATGCATCAATCTCGGCATTTGCGATTCCTTAATTGCGATTTTTAAGGAATCGCAATTAAGGAATCGCAAATGCCTATGCATCAAGAAATCGCTAAATAAATTGCGATTCCTTAGAATTCCTTATTTGCGATTAGCATTTTGCGAATCGCAATTAAGGAATCCCTTCCCATTCATTCCTATGGGCCTAGAGGCCCATAGGAATGAATGGGAAGACAATCTCAATTTGCGATTCGCAATTAGCTAATCGCAAATTGAGATTGCGATTTCAAGGGTGCAGGGGTGTCCAAAGGACACCCTGTTGCACCCCTGAAATCAAACAATGCACATATGTTGTGTACACACATGCCCTAAGGGCATGTGTGTGCACAACATGAAAGTTAAAAATATGAGCAAAATTGCATATTTCTAACTTTTCGCAAAATTACCATGAGGTCCAACCTCATGGTAATTTTTTCTCTCTAATTGCGAAATCGCAATTTTTTTAAGTTTCATGCATTGCTTTTAAGGAATCGCAAAATTGCGATTCCTTAAAAACAATCGCACTTTAAAAAATCGCTAAAATAGCGATTTCTTCACTTTTAGGTTGATGCATCCCAAATAGTGATTTGGGAATCGCAAACGGCCGAATTTTGCGATTCGCACCGTTTGCGATTCCCAAATCGCTTGATGCATGTGCCTGTAAGCTCTATAGGGCGTCACAGAATGATATGATATCTGGGAGTGTGACTGCATTGGAAAAATGGAATGCTGTGCTGCCAGAGCCGCTTTCTGAAGAGGACTAGTTAAATAGTTGCTGCCTGACTGGCCATCTGACGGCCAATTAAACTTACGGTTGGTGCATTTTAAATACTTACATCAGTTGTACTCCACTCCAGCACAGCTGTAAAAATTTGGGCTATGACAAACTGACGGATGTAAACGCTGTGGTGCACCTGGAGCTGGTTTTATCATCTAGCCTGGGAATGTCATGGAATGTCCCAGAATACTAGAATATTGGGGCTCAGTTGTATGCATTCTTTGCTTGATGGTTGGGGAAACTGTTGAATGTAACCCGGGGATGTGTCTGCTGGGGATTGGGCCCAAAGTTAAAGCTTCCAATAAGAAATGTGTGTCCTTGGCACTGTTGATGGCTAAGTGCAGAGAATATCTGTCTGCTGGGAGAGTAGGGTAGTGCCTACCACTGGACTGTGGTTACAGGTTCTGACGTATTGTCGCGGCCAGCTCACATGCTATGCGGAGTAGCCACCATCTGCATCACGGCTACAGGACATTTGGGGGCCACTTACATCCTACCTGCTGTTATTTCCAGATGTTTAATGACTGTATTGCCCTTGTGCCACTGCTGCACTTGACATCACCCTACACGATGAAACCTGTTAATACCATGTCTATGACTGTCTCTCCTATTGACGTCTTGTTCTGCAAACCTGTGATATATGTAATGTTATTATATGTGGCATGTATTTTGTAGCAATGCCATGAATTGAAAATTATGATCTGTTCCTTACTGTTATTTTAAAAGCAAAAATAAATTACAAAAAAAATAAAAATAACTAGCTGTGAACCCCACAAATATACTCCATACTGGCAGATGCATCAACGTAGCCTTTTGCAATTCCTAAATAGCGATTTTTAAGGAATCGCTATTTAGGAATAGCAAAAGCCTATACATGTAGGATTCGCTATTAAAATAGCGATTCCTTAACATTCCTTAATTGCTACTCGCAAATTGCTAGTCGCAATTAAGGAATGCTGTCCCATTCATTCCTTTGAGCCTACAGACCCATAGGAATGTATTGGAGATTGCATGAGCAATTTGCGAGTACCAGTAGATACTCGCAAATTGCTCATGCAATTTCAGGGGTGCAAGGGTGTCAAAATGACATCCTGTTGCACCCTTGAAATTGATCTATGCACATATGTTGCACACACACATGCCCTAAGGGCATGTGTGAGCGAAACATGAAACTTTGAAAAATGCACAAACATTTTTTTTCTTCAAAGTTTTAGCAAATTACCATGAAGTCCAACTTCATGGTATTTTGCTCCCCCTATTAGCGAATTCGCTATTTTTTTGACTTTCATGCATTGCATTTAAGGAATCTCAATTTGGGATTCCTTAAATGCAATCGCAATTTAAGGAATCTCAATTTAGAGATTTCTTAAATTGCAGTTTTTGCATTTGGGATGATGCATCCCAAATGCAAAAATACCGGGAGCAAAGGGGCAGATTCTCAGAATCTGCCCATTTGCTCCCGGTATTTACTTTGATGCATATGCCTGATAATCTTTAATTTCTCTATTGCAACAATAGTGATGTTAACAGTGCCTGCACATGCATTTTGTTGTACATGAGAAAGTGCATTAAATAGTCAAAAAGTGTATAACATTCTATCCATGTGACTTATAAAAGGCTAAGCCAGTGAAGAACAGGCTGTACAGGCTGTAAATACAGATGGTGTTATAAAATATTTGTCATGGTGTTGAAGAAACAGTCATCATATTTGACTCACCTTACTACTTTGCAGGTAGTGCTACATCAACAGCAGCGGAATATAGACATCTGTATTGGGATGTCTAGTCGAGGTAAAAAGTTAAAAAACACAGCAAAGGGTGTGTCAAAGTAGAAGCGTCGGGAGGGAAATCAAAGTGCTGCTGCAGAGTCCCGTCCTTACGGGGCTGCACCAAAAATGCAGGTAGGAAGGACGTGATGCCAGGAATGTATGTCTGTCCTTACCCAAGGTATTAGTGCCCCCTTAAAAACAGCGTACTTGCAGGAGTACCGGTCTCACCACTGGCAGCCCAGCGGGTTCCTCAGAGTGGGAAAAACCACTGACCAGGGATAGTGGCCTTGGACTGGGGGTAGGTTCCACAGAGGTCTTTGGCCACTGGTCCTTGTCCCTTTGGGTCTGGTGTGAATAAGCGGGTCCTTTAAGTTTTGTGTGCGCTTAAAGCCAAATCTAGGTCTAGGGATTGCAAGGGATCCTGTATTAAGTATTCCCCGATGTTTGTTAATGGTTTTCTTAAGTTGGTTAGACCCAGGTGTGATAGATGTTATACAGGTCAGTGTGTCACTGGGTTCCCTTGTTCTGGGCTCTAGCAAGGCTTCTCGAGTATTATTTCACGGCCGCTTCATAGATCTTGTCACTTGTTGTGGGGGATATTGTCTCATGATCAGGTTATTAGAAAAGATCGTGCCTCAGTTTTGAAATCACTGATGGAGCTACAAGTGCTCCTGATGTGGAGAAAGTGACAGAGCGGTAGGTTATCTCTTAGTGCCCGAATGTGGTGGCTGTTATACAGCTGCAAACTATTCCTATCCGTAGGTTTTTTGTATAGCGTAGTCTGTAGTAGACCATTGTTTTTGCAAAAACGGAGGTCTAGGAAGGGTAGGTCAGTTGCAGAGATGGTGTGGGAGAATTTCAGGTATTCATTTTTGGTGTTAACCCATTCGCAGAACTTGGTGCACGTATCTAAATCACCCTTCCAAAAGATAAGGATATTGTCTATGTATCTCTTCCACAGTCTCAGGTTTTCCTCCGCTCCTTCCCGGAGAGTTTCGGGGGGATTCGTCAAGCGGAGGCCGAAAGAGGGGTCCCAAAACGTGTTTTCCCCATGTTAATTTCCATAGGGACCTTTAGACACGGCTACAGCCCGAACGGCTGAATGGAATTACACCAAACTTGGCAAAATGGTAGGGCCTGGTATGCAGATCTGCCTTTTCTATATTTGGTGAAAATCCCTCCAGTAGTTGTTAAAAAAAAATTGAATTTGATCAAATTATGTATCTATATGCGCTCACCGTACGCGCACCGTATGCTACGCGTACCGTACGCGTACGTGCGCGTACCCTTATGTGCGCGAGCGAGTTTCTGATTGGCTGGCATTCGACTGTCAACATTCCAAACTGTCCAAAACAGGAAGTGTTGGCCACCATCTTGTTTTTCAGGAGAACTGAGGCACAAGAGAGCCCAAAACAAGAGTGGAAAACACAAAAAGGGGACAGGGTAGAGACCCCGCAACCTTCTAGCCCTTCTCAGGGGGTCCCAAAAGGACCCCCGAGGGCAAAAAAAAAAAGAAAAAATCGCGGGGTACGCGCACCGTACGCGTAGGGTACGCTTACAGTGCGCGTACCCCGCAATTTAAAAAATAAACTGGTGGTCCTTCTGGGACCCCCTGAGAAGGGCTAGGGGGTCAGGGGGTCTCAACCCTGCCCCCTTTTTGCGTTTTCCACTCTTGTTTTGTGCTCTTTTGTGCCTCACTTCTCCTGAGAAACAAGATGGCTGCTCAGGTGGTCCCAGAAGGATAATAACATATATAAACGTTATCCGCTAATAGAATTAGCATTTACAAAACCTATGAAATTTATTAAAAAAAAATATAGGTTTCATGCCTGATATAGTTAGGAATTAGCATTTAAAAAACCTTGCAAATTCACTGAAAAAAACCATAGGTTTCAAGCCTTATATAGTTAGGAATTAGCATTTAAAAAACCTTGCAAATTCACTTAAAAAACCATAGGTTTCAGGACTTATATAGTTAGGAATTAGCATTTATAAAACCTTGCAAATTCACTTAAAAAACCATAGGATTCAGGCCTTATATAGTTAGGAATTAGCATTTAAAAAAACCTTGCAAATTCACTTATAAAACCATAGGATTCAGGCCTTATATAGTTAGGAATTAGCATTTTAAAAACCTTGCAAATTCACTTAAAAAACCATAGGTTTCAGGCCTTATTTAGTTAGGAATTAGCATTTAAAAAACCATTGAAATTTCTCCTATATAGTTAGTTGTACTAACTATATTTCGTGCACCGCAACCCACTGCTGATGATGTCACATATTACATAATTCATGACATTGTCAGTGGCATCACTGATGACATCTCAAATGACATCACTGATGACATCACTGATGACATCTCATTTGACATCACTGATCACATCACTGATGATATCATTCATGTGATAATACGATGCACCTCCTCACACTCTAATATGACCTTTGATACACCCAGTGTTAAATACAGACTACCATTCTTGAAACCATTGTCACACCAGTTACTACATACGCACTCACTGATTCCTAGGTCTACACACACATTCACTCATTCACCCATAGAATCACTCATACATACAGTCACTAATCAATACAACACTATCATATGCACTCATACACCTATACAGACACTCACACACTGCCACTCATCCATGGAGTTACTCACACACCCAGTCAGTCATGCAAAGAATCAATCACACTTCCATTTCCTCAACTATACAGTTATACACACAACACCTTACTTATTCAAACATATGCAAACATATGCTAACACATACAATCTTATACAATCACTGATACAAGTACACAATGATCCATATAGCCACTCGCACATTCACTGGCTCTCATGTATAGTCATTTATACATGCCAACTCTCACATGCACTGTGTTTTACATATGTACTTACTTGCACATGTAGCACTGAGATATCCATTCACTCACCAACACACCCATGCACACAGTCAACCGCCCATATAGCTGTTTCCACATGCACTCTTGAACTCATACACCTAGTGAATCAACTGCTCACACATCTATGCACAGAGTCACACACCTCCCTGCCACCCACACACACACTCAGTCTCCCATTCAAATACTTGGCCAACCAATCAATAACCCATATAGCCACTCATATGGCTACTGATCAACACATGCAGCAGCTTACACAACAACAGACATACTGATGCACACATTCATACAGTTTAGTCACTAACCCATGCATTTAGTAAGACACATTTAATCACTCACTCATACAGTCAGTCACGCACCTACTAAATCCTTCATCATTCACTCATTCTTCAATATGTAAAACATATTTAAACTTTACAGAAACACACAGTCACTGGATGATGTCATTTTGTGCCTCGGTAGAAGTGAGGCTGAGGAGGTTAGTGGAATATGTGTGCAAAACGGAGAAAGGGGGTAGGGTAGAAATAATTTTACCCTCTAGATCTGCTTAGGGGGTCCCAGAAGGACCCCCTAGGGCCCACATTTTCTATTTTTTTTTGTTCAAATCTGTTTTTATTGTGAACACAGCGATAAGCCTACAACCCCGTGCCGGGGCCGGCCGCGCAGAAAGAGAACGTGCGGGCTTATGCCCTCCAGGGGAGGGGGGTGAGTGAAGCGTTAACACGGCGCCCTGCCTACAACCCCACGTAGGGGGCCGGCCGCGTGGCTTAGGGGCATGGATGGCGAGGTTAGTCCACTGGCGAGTGCCACATCGCTGTAAGGGGGAGGCGTGCATAGAGATGCTAACTGCAGTGTCACATTTGTTTAACGGCCCAACGGGGCTCAAACTGCCCCTAAGGGGGGCGGAAACAAGAGTGGCAAGTAGGAAGGAAGAAAAGGCAGAAGAAGATTAAGCAGAGTCGAGAAGGAGATGAGGCAGGGGAGAGGACATCAGCTGCCGGCAAGGGGGCAATGCATAGGTGGGTGCGTGACGCGGCGGGGCGCAACGGTGCCAGTACCCAAGGAAGTGGTCAAGGGAGTAATCTGCTCGGGTCAGCAGGGAGAAGGGCATCTTCAAACAGATGTAGAGCGCGCAGCCTAGGGGGCATGTGGCGCGCATAGCTGATGGAGCACAGGTGGCGCACTAGGGGCTCCCACACTGCCTTGAAGCGCACGCCTCTCAATTGTATCCACGCCGTGAGCAGCTCCATAGCCAGGACCTGCCAGAGGCGCACAAACCAGGAGACTATCGGCGGCGCTTCAGCCCGCTTCCAGTATAAGGCGATAAGTTGTTTGGCAGCGCCTAGCATGTGTAGTGTGAGGATCCAGTCGCTGCGCGTGAGGGCCTTGAGCACAGGGGGTCGAATACCCAGCAAGAGCGTGCAGACATCTTCAGGCAGGGGGAAGCCCAACACCCTCCTGATGTGACTAAGGACCTCCTTCCAGAAGACAGATAGGGTAGGGCACGTCCACCAGATGTGTACAAAGTCGCCAGTCGCAGTGCCACATCTCCAGCACAGTGGCGAGGCAGTCGGGAACATTTTGCTGAGCCTCAGGGGGGTATAGTACCATTGCGTTAGTATCTTGTAGGCGTTTTCCCTCTGCGGGATGCTGCGAAAGGTTTTGGGGATGTCGGTCCACAGCCTAGCCCACTGCGAAGGTGTTATGTCAGCACCGGCCACCGACTGCCACTGTCTCTGGTAGGGGTGTGCGGGTGGCGAGGTGGGGTGCTGCAGTATGTTGTAAATCTGGGAGATAAGTCTCTTCAGCCCCCCTAGGGAGCGCGCCAGTTTCTCGAAGGGCGTGTAGGCCCTGGTGGCGGCCCGGTACACGTCGTCCCCCATGGTCCAATGGCGCAGCTGGGCGTATTGTAGGCCGGCGGTCGAGGGTAGATCGAATTCCTCCCTACAGTCGGGCCACGATTTAGGTGACCCGTCGAGGAAGAGGTCCCCTATGACTCTGCAGTCCCCTTGTACCCAGCGCTCAAAAGCGCGGGCCCGAGCTGCGGGAGGAAAATGCGGGTTACCAGCGATGGGGGTGTGTGGAGAGGGAAACGTAGTAAGGCCTTTGGGCACCGCTATCCTGTCCCAGACGTCCAGAACCGTTTTTGTCGGAACAGCCATATACGCACTCCTTGAGCGCGCCACTCGCGGCAGCCAAGGCAGGTCCCAAATGGTGCGCCCCGTGACCACCCGGTCCATGTGGAACCAGTGCTTGTCGCTCTCACGCACACCCCATTCTATGACGAACCGTAGGTGCGCCGCCCAGTAGTAGTGGAGAAGGTTCGGGCAGGCGAGACCACCCCTGTCCCTCGGTTCCATGAGAACTTTCTGCGAGAACCGGGGGCGTTTGCCTCCCCAGATGAAGGACGTGAGGTCGCGTTGGAGGCTTTTAATGCAGTGGAGCGGGATTGGGGTGGGTAAGCATTGAAAGACATAGAGAATACGGGGGAGGACCGACATCTTGACCGCGTTGAGCCGCCCCAGCCAGGAGACCATCAAGGGCTTCCATTTCCGTAGGTCCGCTAGGACTTCTTTGCGGCAGGCCGCCCAATTCCTCGCGGACCAGGTGTCCAGATGGGGCGTCAGGTCCAATCCCAAGTACTTTATGTGGCTCTCCGCCCAACGGTAGGGCATTGTCCCTTTCAGGAGGGTGATCTCCTCTTCAGGGACGGTGAGGTTGAGCGCCCAGGATTTGGCGTGATTAATTTTAAGGCCAGACGCCTTCTCAAAGATGGAGAGGGTATCGTGCACCGCCGGGAGGGAGTCCCGAGGGCGGGTAAGAGTAAGGATGAGGTCATCCGCGAATAGCGCCACCTTGTTGTCGCGCCCCCCGTGGGGGATTCCGTGGATATCGGGATTGCGCCTAATCAGTGCCGCTAGCGGCTCCACCGCGAGGGCGAACAGAAGCGGCGAGAGTGGGCACCCCTGTCGCGTGCCCCTGTGTATCGAGAGCGGCGGCGTCAGCTGACCGTTGACCCGGATTCTGGCCTGAGGGCCAAGATAGGGGGCCATGCACCTAGCGATCATTGTGGGGCCAAAACCAAGTTTCTGGAGGACTGCTCTCAAGAAGGTCCAGTCGACCCGGTCGAAGGCCTTCTCTGCGTCCAGCGAGAGGAGGCAGGCCGGGATGTCCCAGTGTCGCACCTTACCCACTAGATGTGCCAGTCTGCGCACGTTATCGGCCCCCTGGCGATCCCGGATGAATCCCACCTGGTCCGGGTTGATCAGTCCCGGCATGTATGGGTCCAGCCGTTTGGCCAGGATCTTGGTGTAGATCTTGAGGTCAGTGTTCAGAAGGGCGATAGGGCGATAAGAGGCGCACAGAGCAGGGTCTTTCCCGGGTTTAGGGATCAGGGCGATTTCCGCCAGGCCCATGTCGGAGGATGGGCCGGTGGAGTCGGAGAAGGAGCCGTATAGCCCCAACAGGTGCGGGCGGAGCTGGGTCAGAAATACGCGATAGAAAATTAACGGTAGTCCATCCGGACCCGGAGTTTTCCCTGGAGGGAGGTCCTTGACGGCCCCTGATATTTCCTCCTCCTGCAGGGGGTCCTCCAGCGCGGCCGCACACGCCGGTGACAGCGGGGATCCCTCGAAGTCTGTGAGGACGGCCTCCCGCGCCTCTGCAGAGGTAGGCTCCTCTCCATAAAGGGAGGAGTAATAGGTGACAAAGGCCTCCTGCTTGGCTTTTTCAGTGGCGGCGCAGGTGCCATCCTGCCGCCTGATGTTGGCAATGTGGGCCCTGGCCGCACGTGCCCGCAGTCTGCCTGCCAGCAGGCGTCCTATTTTGTCCCCGCCCTCGTAATAGCGTTGTTTGAGTGCCAGTAGAGAGTGCTCAGCCTTGTTGGTACGCAGCATGCGGAGTTGCCCCCTGAGGTTGGCAAGCGTTCTCTTAGTCGTCTGCGAGGGGCAGTCTCTGTCTCGGGTTTCCGCTTGCTTGATCTCACTGGCCAGGTCATTTTCCAGCTTAAACGCCTCCCGCCTGCGCGCCACCGCCAGTGAGGTAATGTGGCCTCTGATGGTGGCCTTAAAGGCATCCCAGACCGTGTGGAAGGGCAGGTCTGGAGTGTCGTTGATGGCAAAGTACGAGTCTATGGCGTCACGGATGCTAGCAACATCTTCTGGGTCTCGAAGGACACTTGGGGGGAGAACCCACCTCCGTTCCCGAGCAGGTCGGGTCAGCGGATCGTGTAGTAGTAGTTCCACATGCGCGTGGTTCGATAGGGAAATATCGGAGATGGCGGCTGCCAAGGAATCTCGGGTCAGATCAAGGGACGTAAAGAGATAGTCGATACGGGAGTACGTCCTGTGGGAGTGGGAATAGAAAGAGTAGTCCCGGGTGCCCGGGTTATGATAGCGCCACACATCCACAAGCCCCAGGTCTGTAATCTGCGCCCGAAGGGTAGAGGACATTGCCCCCGCTCCATTAAAGGGGGCCCCCGCTCGGTCTAGCTCCGAGTCCCACACTAGATTGAAGTCCCCGCCCAGGATCGTGCAGGGGTCACCCGATGGAAGCTGGTCCCGTAAGAGCGCTTGGAGATATTTGTCCTGCGACTGGTTGGGCGCATATACACAGCCCAAGGTGAACTGCACAGTACCCACCTGCACTGAGGCTCGGAGGAAATGCCCGTCTGCACTCCTGAAGGGTTTCTTGGGTCCCCGTCTAATGCCAGCCCTGCAGAGAATAGCTACCCCCGCTGTTTTAGTGTCAGAAGAGGCCCAGAACTGTGTGGGATACCTAGGGTGCGCCATGCGCCTGGTATCCCCCTTCAGAAGGTGCGTCTCCTGGAGGAGGATAATGTCGGGGGAGTGGTGTAGGAGATAGCGCCAAAGCTGATTCCGCTTGTTGGGGGAGTTGAGCCCTTTAACATTGAGTGACAGGACCTACAGGGGTGTGGGAATGTTTGCTGTCATCGCGCTAGGGGGGGGGTCGCACAGTCACCCATGAAGCATCTCCCCCCTCAGACAGGGCAGCGGTCGCCACCTCCCAACCCCGTAGCGCCAGCACCCGCAGGGCCCACCGTGCCACCATTCCGCCAGCGCCGGGGGAAGACCATGAGAAAAGGCAGCGCGAGAAGAAAGCAGGGAAAAAAGAGAGAGGAGGAAAAGAAAAGGAGTACAGAAGAAACACAACCAAAACAGGCCAACAGGGCCATCGTACAGTGTCCCAAGTACCGGACATCCTCTACCCGAGGGTTTGGATGACCACAGGAATGTCACTTCCTACAGGACATAGTGGAGGAGCGGAGATCTGGGTGGGTGAAATCTGGTCGTCTCGCTGCCCATCCACCCCGCTGCCACAGGGAAGTCCGGAGGAAGTACGAGTCAAGAGACCCTCAAGTCTAGGCCAGACATCTAGAGGGTACCCAGGTACAGCAGCGAGGGGCAGGGGCCGGAAGGGACGGAGGTCTCCAACCGCACCCTTCGACCCCCCACGGGGGGGGATAACCACAGGGGCGGACCACATGGGAGGGGGGGATCCCACCATCGCGAACAGGTGGACAGGTTCGCATGAGGAGACCAGTCCAGCCGTCCAGGGGTCGAGTGCAGGCTCAGGGCAGCGTGAGTCTCATTGTTCGCGTTCACTGGTCTCCCGTGGTTGAAGGACGATCCTCTCCCCCAGTGCCAGAGTCAAGAAGTTGGGAGGCCTGCTCCTCACGGTCTCCCTCGAGGGAGCGTATGTGCGCGATGATGTCCTGTTTGGCCTGCGAGGTGGAGAGGCTATCCACTGGGGGGGACCGGCGATGTTGGCGCACCGTGGACCAGTCGGGGCGCGGCGGGGCCTTCTCTGGATGGTGAGGGCGAGGCGGGCTGTGGTCCGGGGATTCCGGCATGCCGAGCAGTTGCGCCGCTTCCTGGTAAGATCTGAGGGCCCTACGCTTGTCTTCCCACCGAAAGATGAGGGCAAAGGGGTGTCCCCACTGGTAGGAAATATTAAGGGCTCTGAGTCTCTCCATGATCGGGCGGAAGACCTTCCTTCTGTGGAGCGTGGTGGGAGCCAGGTCGTGAAAGATTTGAATCTTGTGTCCCTCGTAACGCAGGTCCGGGTTGTCCCTCGCCGCCCTCAGTATGGCCTCCTTCTCCGTGAAGTAATGGAGCCTGGTGACGATGTCGGGTATTGGGCCCGTCTTCCCCCCTGCCCCGAAGACCCGGTGCGCGTGGTCAAGGCGCGGTGGGGGGGCGTCCTCCTCACCCCACACCGCGTGCAGGAGTAGGGCACATAAGCCATGGTATCGGACCCCTCTTCTCCGAGTGGCACACCCCGGATGCGGAGGTTGTTGCAGCGCCCCCTATTTTCCAAGTCCTCCCGCTTGATCTGGAGCTGGATATGTTGTTCCTCCAGGGTCGCCACCCTCTGCCAGATCTGCTCTAGGTCCTCGGTGCGGGAGTCGACCGTTTTCTCCAGGCCATCAACCCGGTCGCCCAATTCCGTGACCTCCTTGCGTAGCTCCTTGACGCACGTGTGGACCCCCGACCTGAGGGACCCAATTTCAGATTTTAAGTCAGCCATGAAGGAGGACATGAAGGCTTGGGTCACCGGGGGGAGTCGGCAGGCAGTAGAGGTTTCCCCCCTGACGTCGAGGGACCTCCGGATGGGGGCGGCGAGCCCGCTTAGCCCCACATGGCGGCCACCGACGTGCCCTTATTCGTCGCCGCTGGGGGATCCGGCTTGGTCCCCTTGCCGCGGGTCATGGTCCACTCGAGGAACCCGGGCACTGAGAGAGGAAGGGCAAGCTGACACGGTCTGACCCCAGACCGTTGCGGGAAAGCGTCCAAGAGGGACCCCACGAGCGCCTCAACGGTCCAACAATAGAAGGCCTAGGGTAAGGGGCGTCAGGCTGCGAGGTTTAAAATGGCGGAGGCCCCCAGGGTCCCCGCAGGCCGGAGACAGGGCTGCCCAGTCAGTAGTCCACAGGGCACGTTAGGGCTGCAGGAGATTGGTGCGCAGGAGGGCCGCGTAAGCGGGTGTATCGGCTCCTCACCTCGCCTCAGACAGCCAGCCAAGGGGGCAAGGCGATGTGCAGACAAGAGGGGATCAGAGTCGTCCCGCTGTGATCAGGAGCTGGGTCTCGCAGCGTTGGGGCCCCCGGCAGCTGTCGCAAGTCTCGGCCTTCCTGTCCCTCCAAGGCCTGGGCCTCTCTCGAGCGCAGCGTCAGAGCAGCCTCCCGGCCCACCGCCGATGTGCCCCAGGGCAGCAGGGAGCTCGCAGGCAGGGGTCGCGTGCACAAGGGAGCCGGTCCACCACCTCCAAGTGCGTCGCCGCAGAGGGCCGATCAGGGGGAGAAGATGGCGGGCAGATCTGCGGCTGGGCCCCCCTATCGCCGGGCCCCTCCAGGGAAAGACAGAGGGAGGGGGGGCGGCTCGCTGCAGCTCACCAGGTGTGTCCCGCGGCGGGCGATGAAGCCGGGGTCGAGTCTCGTGGGGAGGGGGCCTCCGGCGACCTCTCCGGGTCGGGCCTTCTGTTCCCGCCAAAGCCGGGGCCTCTCCTAGCCGCGGCGTCCAGGCAGTCGCTGCGTCCTCCGCCAGGGGCAGTCCGGCACCAGCAGCCTCGGCGTATCCGTTCAGGCAGCAGTCAGGCTCCGCTGGAGGGGTTCAGCCGCAAGTGGGGCTTGGGGGGGTACCGGCGTCTCTCCCAGGCCGGTAATCAGGCCCGCTCCGTGGGAACCAGGCCAGGCGACTCGGCAGCAGACCCCGTGGCAAGATGGCAGCCAGAGGCCGATCGCGGAGGTCCCGGGGCTCCGATCGTCTGCAGCAGGGGCTTCAACGGCCGTGGCTCGCCTCCAGAAGGGATCGCTGGCAGGGTCGGCAGTACACAGGGGGTCCCCAGGAGCAGAAACCCCCCGGACTTCGCTGAAACAGGCTTAATTGAGCAGCGGGGCGACGGAGCTCACACGAGACGCGTCTGCTCACATCGCTGTCTCGGCCACGCCCCCATTTTCTATTTTTTTTAAACCGGCAGGTGCATGTAGGATGCGTGGACTCTGCCGTACAATAAATAAATAAAATAAAACAGATCTTTTTTCATAATTAGCCCCCGGGGGTAAATACGGGGGGGGGGAAATTATTATATTTAATGGGGCACCCTTATAATTAGACCTCGGCTGGGCTAAATACCCGGAGCAAAATTATTACATTTTAAGGGGGGCCCAGAGGGGCCCCCCAGCCCTGAGGATCGTCACCCCCGGGGCTAAAAAGAAAAAAATATTTGGGGGAGGGGTCCAAGGACCCCAAAGCCACGGGGACCATCACCCCCCCAAGGCTTTATGTATTGTGGGAGGGGGACAGCGTGGCCCCCTTCCTGGAGCACTCGAGGGCCCGTTACCCCCGGGGCTACAAAAAAAAAATGGTTTGGGGGCTGTAAGGTCTCTAAAGCCCCGGGGACCACCACTCCCTCGGGCTTTATGTATTGTGGGAGGTTCGGCTCCTGCAGTGTCCTGGGGTGTCTATCCCGCCCTCCCACAGCAAGAAAACCTTTTCTCTCTTTCAAAATGTAAATGAGATTGCTTTTCCACATGGCGAGCTGCATGTTAGTAGGTCTCCATGTGGAAAAGCAATGCCGGCTCCCAAATGCATAGAAGTTGTGCACCAAAGGCACTGGAGTTGCGCACCCTACAGATTATGAGTCGTGCATCCAGCGCGTGCACACCAGGGGGCCGCACTGAGCTGGGTGCGCGACTTTTAATTTTACCGTAAAAAAATACCTCTATCAGTAATTTCTAATACTCCCGGGGACCCTATCCCCCAGGTCTTATAAAAAATGCTGGGGACTGTGGGGGGAGCCACAATGCCCCCACGGTCCCGCCAGCTTCCCACGTTCTACGGGAGCCAGCATTGCTTTTCCGGATGGGGAGATGCTAACTTGCATGTAAAAAAGCAATCTGGTTTGGATTTTGAAAGTGAGAACAGATTTCACTGTTGTGTCTTTCAAAATGCAAACTAAGTTTGCTAACGGAGGGCGGAAGGCGCGAGACTTACGCCCTCTCATAGCAAACAGCGGTGTCCCGGGGGTAGGCACCCTGGGACACTGCAAGAGCACTGCAAGACACTGCACCCTGGGGCGTGGCGGTCTCCGGGGCCTTCGAGGGCTCTAGGCATAGGGTCACGCAGTCTGCCTCCCACAATACACTAAATCCTGGGGGTGGTGGTTCCCGGGGATTGAGGGGGGTCGTTGAGGTCCCACACTTTTAATTTTGAAGGGGACGCGTTGGAGCCCCCCCCACAACCACAACCATTTATTTTATAACCTCGGGTGGTGGCTCTCAGTCTTGTGTAGGAAACAGCAATGTTGAGAAAATCTTCTGGTAAGATAACAAAGGATTTTGAAGTCCATTTTGAGTGTTTATTTTTGTACTTTGCAGGCGTTAAAGCGACGACAATTTTAACTCTGTCTTTGTAAAAATGCCACTAAGTTTTGTAATGTCGACAATCTCGTCTTCCATTTAAATAGGCAAAAGTATTTATTGAAGTTCATTGTGAATCGTGAAACAACACTGTCTAATTGTGATCGATAAAGAAGTGAATGAGTTGTGTACTTGTTTTGCTCGTAATGTGCATAGGGGTAGATTTACAAGTTCATTGCGTTACTATTGCATCACTTTTAAGATGGGAAAAGTGACGCGAAAGTGGTGCAAGGGTGTTGTAAATCTGGTTTAGATTTTGAAAGAGAGAATAGTGCTTCAGTAGGGTAAGTGCAGTTTAGTTTAGCGGTAACAATTACTATTCTAACACCAGGAGGGTGCATCTGTACGGAATGTGCTGGATAGTGTATCACAAAAAAATATATATTCCAACCCCAAGGTGGTGTATCTGTAGGGTATGTGCTGGATAGTGTATGAGTAACAATTGCTATTGCAAATCCAGGGGGTTGCATCTGTGCGGTATTTGCAGGATAGTGTATGAGTAACAATTACTATGAAAAAGAAAGGAGTTAAAGGAGAAGGAGACACGCACTTTCACGGTGAACGTGGAAGAAGAGAAAGTGACGAGAGATGATTTATGACGTGTTTAGGCTTGAGAGCCTGGATAATCATTAAATGGGGTCTGGCAGTGAAGAGCGTACTTATTCTGGAAGAAGTCTTTCAGGGTGTTGCGAAAGCAAGTCATCTTTAATAATTGCCTCTCGCTGCATGTACTTGCAAGGTTATCTGATTTGTTCATATGTTAAAAACAGAAACTTTCTACACCTCTTTTTGAAGCATTATAAGAAGACGTATTAGCGACCAATCCCTTTCCTTGCGGAGATTTTGAAAAACATTTGATTGGCTGTTGTGTGGGTAAGTCTACCTTCCTGATCCTAATGTTGATTGGCTTGTTTTTACTATGTGACATTACGATACAATCACCATGTACGTAGCCCATTTTGTGACGCACTTTATTTTACTATGCATTTCAAAAACTAGTTGTGGTCGGGTGTTTTTAACTTAAACTGTGTACTGTGCTTATAAGTTTATTGACTTTAAAGGTATTTAAAAAGAATATTATTTTTTCTATTCTATCATAATTGTGCTGACTTTTCTCTTTTAGCATGGAGTACTATGTTCCTTTATAAAATATATAATTTTTCAAACCATCCTTGAAAGAAAAATGCTCATGTTTTCAAAATATTTTTATTGAGTCTTTTATATTCATCATATGAGTGAAATGCAAAAATTATTTTACATTCATTGGTATCACGCGTTGGACCACATTTATTTTATTTCATCATAAGCACTCATTCCTTATGTTTACATTGTATAAGTGTTGCCCCATCATCTTTTTATAAATGTTTGGGCTTTTTTTACTTTCAGATAAAGTAGAATAGAAGTGATGCGACAAACACTCCCTCACTACTTCATCTTTCTTTATTTATGTACATTTCATGTCATTATTATATTTAATAATAATTTTTAAAAATTAAAAGAAATATTAACATTTGAAGCCACAATTATATTACTTTTTTTTAAAAAAAGTGCTTGAGAAGATAATCCTCCTGTTCTTCACAAGTGAAAATTGGGAAAAGCACTACTCAATATAAATACTTTTAGCCCATTTTCACTCTAGAAAATAAAGAGTATATATTTTTTTCCAAAGTATTTCGTTGTTTCGTCAATAGTTTATTTATAGTACATTTTTCAATCATCAAGAAATACTTGCATACTAAAAAATATTATTTATTAATGTATGAAATTCTCGGTTGTAAGTCATCCAACTCCAGTTGAAGGATCATAAAGTTATATATAAATTAAAATATACATTAACAATATGATCCCTATGTGGAAATGAAAGATAAATTGAAGATTATGACATCGCTGCTAATCATTACTTTGCACGTAGTAATTCTTTAAATAGCCTATATTTCTTGTAATGGTTCGTTATTATATTCTATTTAAACGTAATCATACCACATTCTATAATCACTTAAATATTTTTGCTTTCTTTTTTAAATATATAAAACATATACCCATTAAGATAATTTACCTCTCATCGATATTCTTTCCTTCCTCTGTCGAAATTCATCAAACTCCTCTGGAGGGTACATAATGTTTTATGTATTTTTAAATAAACATTAACAATGTGTTCCTTCTGAGGAAATAAAAGATATTGTCAAGATGCTTTCGCTGTCCCGAATCATTACCTTGCTCGTAGTTTTTTCGACCGTATTGATTCTCTGAAATGAAACTAATTATCCCACGTGTGTGTTTATATAGTTTTTGGTTACTAACAGTCTATGGGATCAATTTGTTACTCCTCTCACTTTTAAGTCACGTTTTTCAGTTGACAGGTGTTCTCATTTGCACTGTTTTAGTGTGTCACGTGTTTATGTAAACATGCCTCTTTCCATACTTTTTAACTTTCGTATAATTTCTAAAATGCTTTAGTGAAACTCGTTTTTATTATTGAAGCATTTCTATAGGTTACTTTTTTTAATAGGAGTATTAACATTCATTCCCCCTTTTTTTCGACTTATTTTTCTAGTAACTTCCCTTTTTTTGTAAAACTATTTTTAATATTCGTCATTACCCTAAACCCCTATATTCCCTGCATCCCGTGCAAGAGATACTCTCTATTAAACTTTGAGTATTCTAATTTATATCCGAGTATTAATGTATTTAATTCCATTACTACGAGTTTTAATACGTTTATTTATCTAATATTTGTAATCTTTCTTTATACACTGCAAGGGATACTGTTATTTGTGTAGAATAACTATGAATCAGTGTCCATTTGGCAAAATTGAGAGATTGATTTGGTTGGTTGATGTGTTTGCAGTTACATAAGTATATATACTCTTGCAGTAAGCCAGGCTTTAGGGTATGCAGTGCTTCAAACTCCTATGCATTATGCTTTAGGCCTACAATTCCCCAGTCAGTATCTGTATACTACAGCTAACACAGTGTGACTCCTTTTGCAATTTGAAAATGACTCTTTTGATACCATGTAGTAATTCATTCAGTAAAGTAAAAGTAAACCAATTAAGAATTTACTCAGTGTCTTTACTTATATTAATGTAATTATTCAGTCAGTAAGCATTTACTCATGCAGTGAGGCAGGCTTTAGGGAATGCAGTGATTCAAAGTGCTATGTATTATGCAAGTAGTGGTGCAATAACCTTTATATTTATGCTTGAGGACTACAATTCCCCACTCACTTTACATACCAGGGGTCTCCAACAAGTTGCTCGGGAGCTACTGGTAGCTCACCAGCACCCTGAGAGTAGCTCTCTGAGGTAAAGTCAAACTAATCTCAGAGATTCTGTGTATATTAAAGGTAGTACTGCTCGTTTCACTACCCTTAAGAGGTATAGACAGCCAAAGCAATGGCAAGACTTGTTCATAACACTCAAACACAAACTGTGGTGGCATATAAATTAAACAATTAGGGATGTATAGAGCTCACTATTCACTTGTGAGGGTTTCCAGGCGCTGGGGGAGTATGTGTGGGGGATTTGTGCACCTTTGGTCATTCAAAAGGGCAGGTGTTATGGCTCTTCCTGAATGCTTTCAGTGTGCGTGTTCATCTGATGCTGAGGGGGAGTTCTTTCCAGGTATTGGCCATGATGTACGAGAAGGGTGTGCCTCTTGTCTGGTTATGTGAATACAGAGGATTTCGGCCAAGGCCTGGTCAGAGGAGTGGATGTTTCTTTTGTGGGTGTAGAAGGAGATTGAGGTATTGGAGTCCGGTGTTGTGGAGGGCTTTATAGGTGTGTGTGAGCAGCTTGAAGGTCATTGTTTTTTCAAGGGGGAGCAAGTGCAGTTCTCGTTTATGCTGAGTAACGTGGGCATGTTGTGGGTCTATTTGATGGCCTTGCTGAGTATGTGGAGGGTGTTGAAGCATGTGGAAGCTGCAGCGTTGGCCTATGGGTCTGTCACATGAAACATGTTTATGCACTTTAAATCTAAGTTGGGGAGACTTACTGTTGTAATAATACCATTTGTGGCACACTGTATGTGATGATTTGAATTTTACTTGATTAGACGCATTTATTATTGATAAACATTTTCCTAGCATTCTGTTGATAACTTCATCTGGAATTTTTTGGTGGTTACTACTGACAATTGTGCTTAGGGTGGAGATAGTGTAATGTTAATAGATACCCCCAGCACAACCCCTACACTTCACAAACACCACTACACTATCGTAGACCCTAAACACTATCCCCAGCTTGAACCTCTACAGTACATAAACACTATTGCACTACTCTAAACCCTAAACCACTACCCACTACAGTAGATGAACACTACTGGACTATCCTAAACCCTAAAACACTACCTTCAGCACGATCCCCAACACTACACAAACAGCAGTGTACTACCCTAAACGTTCAATATACCACCAACATGACCCCCTACTCTAGACAAAGACCTATGCACTGCTTTAAACCCTAAATCTATCCCCAGCACAACCCGTTCACTACACAAACACCACTACACTACCCTAAACTCTAAACCACTACTCCTAACACTTATACAAACAGCACTTCATTTATTTATATAGATAGTTAGTGTTATAAAATCACTAATACAAGTATACAGTTATCTATACAGTTACTGATGCAATCACTGAGTCATATGTATACTTCTTTATATACAAGAAATGTCTCATACATTGCCTTTTATTTTTGTACTTTATTGCACATATACCATTGAGAGATATCTTTGCTAATAACTACACCCATAAAGATGTTAAATCACCCAAGCAATTGTTATAACATAAAGTGTTATAAACCAATGAAATCTCTTTATTTGTCATATGGGATGCGCGTTTGGTGCGTACATGCAGCACGCATCTAGCGTGACTTCTCAAAATTGCATTTAAAAGTAATATAAGTTCATTAAAACTAAAAGAATATTTTTTTCTCCTTAATATTTATATTAAGTATATATATATATATATATATATATATATATATATATATATATATATATATCTTTTTTTGTACGGAAAAAATTTTGTGGAAGTCGTGCGCCCACCGGGTTGAACACGTACATGACGTCATGCTGAAAGGCGCATGCACGGTGTGGCGTGATACGTATATGTTGCGTATGCGCTTGAAGTCACGTACGAGTTGCATAGCAATCGCACATGAAAATACGCATGTATCGCACACCCTATGCGCATCCTACAGAACAATTGTAAAATGGTGGCTACGTTCTGTGCAGCAATGGAGAGAGGAGCGCTATGGGTGCGGGACTGCTCAAACAATTATTTAAAATATATATATATACACATATTTTAATAAATATAAAACATATATATATATATTACATTTAAAAATATATATAATTAAAAATGTGCAATGTAATCTAAAAAAGATATTCAAACTAAAATATATTTGAAAAAAATTGAAAATCAGTATCAAATAAATAAATATAACAATTAATAGATTTAAAAATTGTTAATGAATAAATCTTTCAAAATCACTGAAAAAACGGGTTTTTGGCAGGTTACAGTTAGGAATTAGTATTTCAAAAACCTTTGAAATTCACTGAAAAAAACATAGGTTTCAAGCAGGTTATAGTTTGGATTTATCATTTAAAAAACCTTTGAAATTTACTGAAAAAAAATAGGTTTCAAGCAGGTTATAGATAGGAATTATCATTTAAAAAACCTTAGAAATTCACTGAAAAAACCATAGATTTCAGGGGTGTTATAGTTAGCTGGACATTTCACTTGTACAAAACCATTGAAATTCCTCCGTTAGAGTTAGCTGTACTAACTGTAACTCTCGCGTCCGTAATCCACTGCTGATGATGTCACATATGACATCATTCATGACATGGTCAGTGACATCACTGATGACATCTCAAATTACATCACTGATGATATCACTGATGACATCATCCACGTGACAATCTGATACACCTCATCATACACTAGTATAACCTTTCATCACTCACTGTAAAATACAGAGTACCATATTTGAGTCCATTGACACACCAATACAAGTTTCTAAAAACCCACTCAGTGATTCCTGGATCTACACACTCATCTAATCACTTACCTATAGATTCACTCATACACACTGGCAATGATCAATAGAACACTATCAAATATACTTATACACCTATATCGACATGCAAAGAATGAATCATACTTACATTTACTCAGCTACACACTTATACAAACACCACTTCATTTATTCATATAGATAGTAACTCATACTTACTGTGTTATAAAATCACTATTACAAGTATAAAGTTATCCATACAGTCACTCAACGAATCACTGAGTCTTATGTATACTTTTTTATATAAAACAACTGTCACATGCACTGCCTTTTATTTTTCTAGTTTGTTGGACATGTACCATTGACAGATATATTTGCTCATCACCACACTCATAAAGATATTCACTCACCTAAACAATTGGTATAGCATGTAGTCTTAACCTCATATACCTACTGAATCAACTATTGACACATCCTTTGGCAGTCACCCTCCCCCACCGAACCACACACATATTCACTCTCCCAAACAAATACTCAGTTAACTAATCAATACCTAATATAGACTTTCACATAGCTAGTAACCAACTGGTGCAGCAGTTTACACAACAACTGACAAAGTGATACAGATATTCACACAGTTTAGTCACTATCCAATATATTTAGTGAGCCACTACAAATTAGTCAAGTAAACAGTCAATCAACTGCTCCTAAATCCTCCATCCAAATATTTATATTTATATATCCAGTCATTCTTCAATGCAGATTGCTATATATATAAAACATATTTAACTAACGAACCAAACCACATTCACTGGATGATGTCATTAGTGATGTCATTTGAGATGTCATCAGTGATGTCACAGACCATGTCATTAATGATGTCATGAATGATGTCATATGTAACATAATCAGCAGTGGCTTGCGGGTGCGCGAGTTATATGTAGTACAACTAACTATAATGGAGGAATTTCAATGGTTTTGTATGAGTGAAATGTCCAGCTAACTATAACACCCCTAAAACCTATGTTTTTTTCAGTGAATTATATATAAATATATATATATATATATATATATATATATATATATATATATATATTTCGTTAAGATCAATGCAAACGTAGCAAGAGCGCAGCCACGCCACGCCACACAGAAAGATCGAGTAAAGCCACAGACTCCGTGCTCCTGTTGTTAGTGCATTTATTCGTGGAGAATAAACAGCCCACCAGTCGCCATGACGCGTTTCGCCTCAGCCGAGGCTTGATCACATGACATGAGAAGGAGGAAGAAGGTACTTTTAAATAGCAGTTTAGTCACATGACTGATAGTACATCCTGTCATCGTTAAAGGGGTATACATCAAAAGGTAATGCTGGGCACAGTGCCCTTATTAATGTCCCAAAAACCAACTATACCAATATAAAAATGTATATCAATACTGTGCATTTAAATGTGAAAACAGTCAGTTAGCATGACAAAAGTTAGTCTATACCATGAGGCAAATAGATGACGTGTTTCATCATTACAAGCAGAGAATTTCTAAAACTAGTTCAGTTTATCAAAAAATATAAATCTATGTATACAAATATATAAAAAGATATTTTTCTAATTTCATATATTTACATCATGTGCAAAATTTGCATAATTATTTACATCAATTCAACTTGTAAACATTCATTTCAAACATTGCCTCATATGTCCCGTGTCTACTTTGACAATAATATTGACATTTCATCAATGTGTTAAAACTACTGACTGGTAAATCGTGTTGTTAGCCAAAGATCTCAGTTTTTAGCATAGTATAAAAAATCATACCCAAGTGGGTAAGGAATGCACATATTATCAGTCAAGTATCAAAAGAGTGTACATCGCTAAGTACCTCCCAGCGGGTTGCTAAATGGAAACATAAAATAAAGTGCTCGTGCAAAAAATAATAAAGAAAAACTATTCAATAGAGTTTCATCAGTTAAAAAATGCAGGCTGCTGAACCAGAAAACATACAGTTAGATTGTTTCATCAATGTTCTATCCAATCCAATAGGGAAAACAAGGAGCCTGTTATAGACAGGTATAAAGGTCCTCAGTGCTATTCAGCCCCCCAGGTTGTTTACTGTTTAACTCGAGGATATAGCGGGTTTCCAGTAGACGCAACTTGCTGTCTCTGTCACCCCCCCTCCTCAAAGGTAGGACTGAGTCCACCAAATAATATTGCAGCTTTTCGGGGTTGCTGTTGTGACATTTCTCGAAATGCCGAGCTACTGGATAAGCCTGGTCTTTTCCAGAGATAGCCCTCAGATGCTGAAGGATGCGTTTATGTGCCGGGAGGCGAGTACTGCCCACGTATTGAAGGTCACAGGGGCAAACCAATATATTGACCACAAACTCCGTTTTACATCCCAGCTTCTGTCGGATCTTAATGGGCTTATCATGGAAGGGACTCGTGTAGTGGGTTTTATTTATGGCGTGCTTACAGGCTTTACAGATCTGGCACTTTTTAAAGCCTGTGATGCGTTCCCACCATTTCTTCGGAACGTCTAAGGTGTTATTAACAATAGCACTGCCTAAAGAAGGAGATTTTCTGAATGTGATCTCTGGTTGACTTTTTACTAGATCACCAATTGTTTGATCTCCTTGCACGAGATTCCAATTTCTGGAGAATATTTTGCGAATCTCAGCATGTTGTTGGCTGTAGGTAACTATGGCCCTACACTGGATTTTTTCTGTTGATGGAATTTCAGTTGTATTATTCATTTCTGGACATTTCTGTAATAGATGTTCTCTTACTACTTTTGTGGTCTTCAAAATAGCATCATCTATCATTTTAGCACTATACCCTCTGTCTAAAAACCGCATTTTACACTGTAGTTGAGCTGTTCTACACTCTTCGTCATCGCTACAGATGCGTTTTATTCTTAACATCTCCCCGTAGGGGATGCTATGAATAAGATGACGCAGGTGACTACTAGAGGCATGCAGTACCGTATTCCCAGTGGTACTTTTCCTGTGCAGCTTGGTTTCAATTCTTTTGTTTGCAACATATACTTCTACGTCCAGGAAATTGACTGAGACATCACTGATTGTTGAAGTGAACTGAAGATTTAAATCATTAACATTCAGCTTGTTAACAAAATCAGTAGCACTATCCATGGAACCACTCCAGATTAAAAATAAATCATCGATATATCTGAGATACAGAATAGCATGTTGTTCCATTAGTTGTCTGTGCTGCCCCATCAGGGTTTGCTCCTCCCACAGTCCCATGTGTAGACACGCGAAACTGGGGGAGAAGCAAGACCCCATGGCCACCCCTCTGAGTTGCTGATAGGTCTGGCCCCCAAACATAAAGAAATTCTGTTGCAAGTATATGTTGAGCATCCCCATTAGCATCTTATTATGCTGTGCATTGTGTATGGGGCGTTTGTCCAAAAAGAATTGAGTTGCTTTTAAGCCATCAACAAGCCTAATAGATGTATAAAGTGAACAGATGTCCAGTGTCATCAGTAAATAGTTCTCATTCCAACCATGTTGAGATAGCTTACTCAAAAAATCGCTCGTGTCTCTGATGTAAGAGTTCAGCCCCTTGACCCATTCTTGTAGAAAGAAATCGATGTACCTGGATAGGTTTTCCGTCGCACTGTCGATTGCCGATATAATCGGTCTCCCTGGAGGCATAAGAGGGTCCTTATGAATCTTTGGCAGGAGGTAGAATGTCGGAATCACCGGGAATTCTTTTTTGAGGAACTTGAATTCCTCCATGGAAATCAGACCACAACTACGCCAACCCATCAACTTCGCATTGAGATCATTCCAAGCCATTTTCACAACTGAAATATTGGTTTTTCGATAGCAGGCAGTGTCGCTGAGTTGTTTTTCAGCCTCGGCTACATAATTGTCTCTTGTCCATAGGACAATATTGCCCCCCTTGTCTGCTTGTTTCACAACTAGATTTTCCTCAGACTTTAGTTTTTTCACCAATAGATTATAGTTTTGATTTTGTCGTGCAATGGCTTGGCTCTTTTTGTTTGTACTTATGTAGAGTTTCTTGAGATCCTCCACCATCAGATCCTGGTAAGTATCCAGGTTATCGTGTGCCGAAATGGGGTTAAAAGTAGATTTCGGCCTGAAAGGTGTTGTCACTTTCTCTCTACTAGTACTGGTGATGGCAATCGTTGACGGCATATCAGAGTTAAATACACTCTGTTCTGCTTGTAGTTCCCAGATTTCCTCAAAGGAGGAGGCATCCCCAGCTGTAAGTAGATCAGGGCTCAAAGTTACAGTGGTCTCATCTTTACTAGATTTTGGTCGCAAGCGATGGAATTTAGTCAATTTGAGCTTCCTCACAAACCTATATATATCCATACGTGTGCCAGCGTAATCAAAGGTCTGTGGTGCACAGTAGGAAAGCCCCAGGCTAAGTATCTTCGTTTCCTTCGGGCTCAAAGTAATGTTTGTCAAATTGATTATTGAGGGGCTCCCTGTTGGTTCCCCCGTTTTTTGTGGGACCACTTCCGGTTTGTTCTCTTCTTGGTTGTTCCACCTTTCTTTGTGGCGCTTGCGTCGCTCTGCTCGTTTTCTGTTTGCGCTTTTCCTGATTGAGCAAAGACAACTCTTGGTCTTAGGGTTTCTCGTCTGGCCTCGCACAGGCGACTCACCTCCTGTGCGGGTGTTAGTACTGTAAACCCCAACGGTGCACTCCGTACTTCACCTTCAAATTCCATTGAGCTTAAACTTACTGAGGAGGCTGAACTTACATTGCCTTTAGTGTTATTGGCACGTTTGTTATTCCCTCGTGAGTTTTGGTAGATATCATTTTTTTCAAATCTTCGTGCAAACGTGAAGATGCGCCCATTTAGGTAGTCCAACCTGTCCCTCTCAAATTTAAACGCTTTGCGCTTTTTAATGATGTCTTCCTCCTTCTGTAACCGGGATTCCATTTCTTCTCTTAACTTTTTCATGTTCGCCTCGTCATCACCCAGTTTTTCCAGTTCCGCCTCTACCATTACGATTTCGTCTTGGATTTTCATCCGATCACTTTCGGCATATTTAATTAAAATTTGCATCAGTTTTGCCGAGGATTCCAAATTAGACGCTGCCCATTCCTCGAGCATGCGAGGGTCCGGAGCTTCGTAGCTGGGGGCCAGGGTGATGCGGAGACCGCGTGGTACACGTCCGACTTCCAGATACATTGATAGGGATTTGTTCTCCCACCACTTGGAAGTCTCTTTCTTCATTAGCTTCTCCAGCTTGCGGAACAAATCGCGCGCCGTTGGATTTATAGCGCTAGCAGAATTTCCCATGGATGTGGATGCTGTTGCCCCCCCAGCCGTGTGACAAACACAAGTTCAGCAGCCTGCTCCCTACTCCTTAACACGGCGGCTGACATGGTGAATTAGGCTCGTAAAGCAAACTCCTAACAACAAACGTATTCAGTCAATATGAGAAGCTTCCCAACGACTGCAAACGTGCACACTCCTCACTGCGTTATTTTCGCCGCCGTACCTTAACCTGGATGTCGAGGTGTCCCCGTAGCGTTCAGACACTGGACTCCTTCGGTCAAAATTCGGCGTGTGCTTCCTACGCAGGGGCTTCTCGCGGCTTCCTCCGACCAGAGTGCTGAATCCGGTTCCGAGTCACGGAACCAATCACTTCCTGCCGCTTCTCGCCACTCGCTGAGGAGGGGCTTTACTCAGTGCCTCGGAAGTTTGTAAGGCACACAATATTTCGTTAAGTCCAATGCAAACGTAGCAAGAGCGCAGCCACGCCACACAGAAAGATCGAGTAAAGCCACAGACTCCGTGCTCCTGTTGTTAGTGCATTTATTCGTGGAGAATAAACAGCCCACCAGTCGCCATGACGCGTTTCGCCTCAGCCGAGGCTTGATCACATGTCATGAGAAGGAGAAAGAAGGTACTTTTAAATAGCAGTTTAGTCACATGACTGATAGTACATCCTGTCATCGTTAAAGGGGTATACATCAAAAGGTAATGCTGGGCGCAGTGCCCTTATTAATGTCCCAAAAACCAACTATACCAATATAAAAATGCATATCAATACTGTGCATTTAAATGTGAAAACAGTCAGTTAGCATGACAAAAGTTAGTCTATACCATGAGGCAAATAGATGACGTGTTTCATCATTACAAGCAGAGAATTTCTAAAACTAGTTCAGTTTATCAAAAAATATAAATCTATGTATACAAATATATAAAAAGATATGTTTCTAATTTCATATATTTACATCATGTGCAAAATTTGCATAAATATTTACATCAATTCAACTTGTAAACATTCATTTCAAACATTGCCTCATATGTCCCGTGTCTACTTTGACAATAATATTGACATTTCATCAATGTGTTAAAACTACTGACTGGTAAATCGTGTTGTTAGCCAAAGATCTCAGTTTTTAGCATAGTATAAAAAATCTATATATATATACACACATACACACACTCTAAAATAACAAAGGTTACTGGCGAGGAGGAGCTTTGCACACATCCAAGATGGCCGCGTGAGCAAGGGGCTCCCGAGACCCTTGTACCCTCCGCATATATCCTGTCACTGATCCTGTCAGCTGTCGACATCTCTGGGTAGATGAACCACAGGAGACCGGAAAGCTGAAAACGGCGTCCCGATCAGACCCCAGAGGCCGGAGTTGTGATGTGGTGAAGTTTGCGGCCTGTATCTCCCGGAGGCCTGGCGCTAGAGTTGGCATGGTGCCCGGGGTGTAATTGAACAACATTGGCAAGGCTCAACGAGGGAGTCCGGTCCAGCCAAACTTTCACTTTCGATTTTGGCACTTGGACCATTCTATACTCGGAAGACGCTTCATTGTTGCTGCGGCTCTCGCCCCTGGGCAGTGTCTGCGTATCCTGGACAATATACGACGTTTCGTGCCTCGGCCTTGGGGACACTTCATTCTCCCCGCCCCCCCCCCCCCCCCCCTCTGCCTGGGCAGATTTGAGTGTATCGCTCGGAGGCCATTTTACAATCTCCATCTTTTACAGCTGGGCAAACAGGAGACATTGGGAGCATATCCTGGCATAAAGTCCCTATCTATTGCCTGCTGTGTCGGATACCAGCTCTCCCGGCTTTCAAACCGACTGGTGAGTGCTCTGAGATGGCGAGCAAACCGGAGGGGGACAAGCAGAAGTTAAAAACCACCAGGAGGGGTGGATATACCCAGTCCAATGTCATGGACCGGTATGCCCAGGTTAAGGGGTCGCCCAGCGGACATGGCAAGTCGCAGGAGGAGGCAAAGGATTCCTCGGCTCCGGCGACTGAGTTGACTCTGCAGGATGTTATGGTCGCCATTGACGGTATCAGGTCGTCCCTTGGTAAGCAGATGGAGACCCTAGCGCATAAATTGGATACGGTGGCTATTGATGTCAATCTTATCCGCACGGACCTCGCAAAGACAAACAAGAAGGTCAAATCGTTAGACATTAAGACATTGAGTCTAACTGATGACGTTGTCGAATTACAGACAGAGATGCGGAACTTGAGGGCTTCGAACGACTCTGTTGTCCGCCGCCTTGAGGACTTTGAAGGGAGGGCCCGAAGGAACAATGTCCGTATAATCGGTGTTCCGGAAAAGGCGGAGGAGCTAGCGGCCGATCTTTTCATTGAAAACCTGATCATTAACCATCTAAAGCCTAAGGGACTGAGTAAGTTCTTCACTGTGGAAAGAGCACACAGAGTTCCTGGTGGAAGATCGAAAGTGGGTGCCCCGCCGAGGCCTATTATAGCACGGATTTTTAATTTCCGAGACAGAGACGCTATCCTCCAGGCATCTCGAGCAAGTGGACCCCTGAAGTTTGAGAACTCAACTATCAGCTTTTATCGGGACTTCACACAGGCGGGTCAAAAACAAAGACTCCGTTTTCTGGGGGTGAAGAGGAGACTGCCGGACGTGGGCCTGAAATATGCTTTGCTTTTTCTGGCCAAGCTGAGGATTGAACATAATGAAAGGACCTACTTCTTTGATAAACCCGAAGTGGTGGCCGACTGGTTAGACACTTTGCCGGCCCAGCAAATTTTGGGGGAACCATCTGGTGGGGCTGAAGGCGAACAAATGGCTCAGGAATGAATATTAAATGTCTTCTCTCTGGGGTTGGTAGGGCTTCTCCGATTGTATGGTTCTAAACCAGGGTGTAGTTTTGTGCTGACTGTATGGGGGGAGTGGTTGGGTTACTGGAGGGTCTCTCTCCTCCATAGCTTTCTTTTTGTAGATGTGGGGGCGACAGGCACACTGCGAGTTGGGGTGGCTTTATGGTCGAAAGCAGGGGTGCAGGGTCGGGGGTGTTGTAACGGGGAGTTTGGGGAGGGGAGGTGGGGGGGCGTTGTTTTCAGTTTCATTTTCCAGCAAGGCACTATATTGCAAGACATTTTCATTGATGTGAAGAACTTGGAGGGGGGATGGGTTTTCATTCTGTTTCATGATGGGGGGTAGGGGGTTTAGGTTGATGAGTTGGAATGTGAATGGGCTGGGGGACAAGATCAAACGTGGAGTGGTGTTGCAACTTTTGAAGCAACACTCTCCGGATGTAGTTCTGCTTCAAAAAACTCATTTAGTGGGTAATACGTGTAACGCCATGAATAGAAAGGGATACCATCTAGTGGCCCATGCGGGGTTCACGTCTGGATCCCGGGGGTTGGAATTCTCCTCAAGAACTCTTTTCTATTTGAAGTAGAATCCTCGGTCCTCGATGAGAGGGGCCGCTATGTTGCGGTTTCTGGAAGATGGGAGGGTCGTGTGCTTTCCCTTGTGTCTGTTTATGTTCCTCCTGGCCTGCAGTCTACGACTTTTGCTGATCTGGGACGGGTTCTATTAGATCTTCCAGGAGGGTTTTTGATTCTGGGGGGTGACTTCAATGCAGTGTTATCTGGAGAATTAGACAGGCGCCCACCTCGGGCTCTCAAGGGGGCTCGGGGTGGTTGCCGGACTTTATTGACACGATGGACCTAGTGGACAGCTGGAGGTTGCTACACGCTACTCAACGACAATACACTTTTCATTCTGGTGCCCATGGTAGTCTCTCCAGGATAGACTACGTGTTAATGCCGGCTGCACAGGCGTCCTACATTGCTGAGGTCAGACATATGGCTCGTGGTATTTCTGATCACTCCCCACTTTGGTTTCGGTTTGAACTAGCATCTGGATCTGGGGGGAGGGTAGCTCCCATCAACCCTTGGTATCTTCGGAATCCCAAGACTCGCAGTTCACTGATTAAGGCATTGGCCATTATTTTCGAGAGAATGAGGGCTCGGTCTCTTCCTCTGTATCGTTATGGGAGGCTTTTAAGACAGTGATTAGAGGTCAGGCTCTCTCTTTAATAGTCGGTGTTAAGAAACAGAAGGAAGAGGATGTGGTTAGAACGGAATCGGAGATAGCTGCGTTGGAATCGGAATTGGAGCAGGAGGTTACCCCCTCCAGATTGCATGTCCTACAATTAAAGCAGTCAGATTATAGAACATTGGTAACGGATGGTGTGAAGGCTCTTAGTCGTGAACAACAGGGGCGTATTTATGATGTTGGTGATAAAGCTGGTAAATTGATCGCATGGTTGGATAGGAAAGACAGAGCTAGTCGTGTGGTACCCGAAATTGAGATGGAAGATGGAACTCTGGTGACTGATCCGCAAGAAATAGTGGCAAGCTTTGCCAAACATTTTCGTTCTGTTCACTCTTCTGTGTCGGATAGACCGGAGGAAGATTCATGCTTGTTGCGAGACATCACGCTCCTGTGTTTGTCTGTAGAGGACCGGGACCTCCTGGATAGTAAGATCACTGCTGACGAAGTGGCATTGGCAATGCACTCCCTGAATTCAGGTAAAGCGATGGGTCCCGATGGTCTACCGATTGAGTTATATAAGCTGCGACCCGATAGGATTGCCCCGTACTTAAGAGACATGTTTCTGGAGTCCCGGGACCGTGGTCCCCTGTAATCAGATACTGGCTTCGATAGTCGTAATTCATAAGGAGGGAAAACCAAAGAATAGATGTACCTCGTATCGCTCGATCTCTCTGTTGAATTCTGAACCTAAGATTTTAGCTAAGTTGTTGGCTAATAGGCTGATAAAGGTTTTTAGCGATTTTGTACACCCAGACCAGTCTGGCTTTATTCCACACAGAAATATGGCACTTAATCTTAGGCGTCTTCATGGGGTCCTTGCGAGGGCCTCGACGCTACATGAGCCGGCCATTTTGGCATCGTTTGACGCAACAATGGCGCTCGATACTGTGGAATGGCCGTACCTGTGGGTGGTGCTAACTAAATTTCATTAGTTGGGTGTGCCTTCTATATTGGAAAAGGTGATGGACAGAGTTTCTGAGTGATGCAGAATACTCCTACCCAGTCAAGAGATCAGGGCTTGATCCATCACCGTTTTTTAGCTCACTGCACCATCCCAGCTCAGAACCTGGCTACATGCAAATTAGTCTGTTCCTGTCCCAGTGCATGATGGGAACAGGGCAGACCAAACTACCAAGCCAATTCTTCACCAGAATGGAGACAAGCTACCGGGAACCGGTTTCTGGCATTTCAGCCGTCATCGGCCCGGCTTGCTTGAATCCTGATGGTGCAATGAGCTAGGGACTCACGTCTGAGTATACCCTCCCACACATAGTGTGGATAAAATCAATTTTGGAAAAGGTGATGGACAGAGTTTCTGAGTGATGCAGAATACTCCTACCCAGTCAAGAGATCAGGGCTTGATCCATCACCGTTTTTTATGCTCACTGCACCATCCCAGCTCAGAACCTGGCTACATGCAAATTAGTCTGTTCCTGTCCCAGTGCATGATGGGAACAGGGCAGACCAAACTACCAAGCCAATTCTTCACCAGAAAGGAGACAAGCTACCGGGGACCGGTTTCTGGCATTTCAGCCGTCATCGGCCCGGCTTGCTTGAATCCTGATGGTGCAATGAGCTAGGGACTCACGTCTGAGTATACCCTTCCACACATAGTGTGGATAAAATAAATTTTGGAAAAGGTGATGGACAGAGTTTCTGAGTGATGCAGAATACTCCTACCCAGTCAAGAGATCAGGGCTTGATCCATCACCGTTTTTTAGCTCACTGCACCATCCCAGCTCAGAACCTGGCTACATGCAAATTAGTCTGTTCCTGTCCCAGTGCATGATGGGAACAGGGCAGACCAAACTACCAAGCCAATTCTTCACCAGAAAGGAGACAAGCTACCAGGGACCGGTTTCTGGCATTTCAGCCGTCATCGGCCCGGCTTGCTTGAATCCTGATGGTGCAATGAGCTAGGGACTCACGTCTGAGTATACCCTCCCACACATAGTGTGGATAAAATCAATTTTGGAAAAGGTGATGGACAGAGTTTCTGAGTGATGCAGAATACTCCTACCCAGTCAAGAGATCAGGGCTTGATCCATCACCGTTTTTTAGCTCACTGCACCATCCCAGCTCAGAACCTGGCTACATGCAAATTAGTCTGTTCCTGTCCCAGTGCATGATGGGAACAGGGCAGACCAAACTACCAAGCCAATTCTTCACCAGAAAGGAGACAAGCTACCGGGGACCGGTTTCTGGCATTTCAGCCGTCATCGGCCCGGCTTGCTTGAATCCTGATGGTGCAATGAGCTAGGGACTCACGTCTGAGTATACCCTCCCACACATAGTGTGGATAAAATCAATTTTGGAAAAGGTGATGGACAGAGTTTCTGAGTGATGCAGAATACTCCTACCCAGTCAAGAGATCAGGGCTTGATCCATCACCGTTTTTTAGCTCACTGCACCATCCCAGCTCAGAACCTGGCTACATGCAAATTAGTCTGTTCCTGTCCAAGTGCATGATGGGAACAGGGCAGACCAAACTACCAAGCCAATTTTTCACCAGAAAGGAGACAAGCTACCAGGGACCGGTTTCTGGCATTTCAGCCGTCATCGGCCCGGCTTGCTTGAATCCTGATGGTGCAATGAGCTAGGGACTCACGTCTGAGTATACCCTCCCACACATAGTGTGGATAAAATCAATTTAGGAAAAGGTGATGGACAGAGTTTCTGAGTGATGCAGAATACTCCTACCCAGTCAAGAGATCAGGGCTTGATCCATCACCGTTTTTTAGCTCACTGCACCATCCCAGCTCAGAACCTGGCTACATGCAAATTAGTCTGTTCCTGTCCCAGTGCATGATGGGAACAGGGCAGACCAAACTACCAAGCCAATTCTTCACCAGAAAGGAGACAAGCTACCGGGGACCGGTTTCTGGCATTTCAGCCGTCATCGGCCCGGCTTGCTTGAATCCTGATGGTGCAATGAGCTAGGGACTCACGTCTGAGTATACCCTCCCACACATAGTGTGGATAAAATCAATTTTGGAAAAGGTGATGGACAGAGTTTCTGAGTGATGCAGAATACTCCTACCCAGTCAAGAGATCAGGGCTTGATCCATCACCGTTTTTTAGCTCACTGCACCATCCCAGCTCAGAACCTGGCTACATGCAAATTAGTCTGTTCCTGTCCCAGTGCATGATGGGAACAGGGCAGACCAAACTACCAAGCCAATTCTTCACCAGAAAGGAGACAAGCTACCGGGGACCGGTTTCTGGCATTTCAGCCGTCATCGGCCCGGCTTGCTTGAATCCTGATGGTGCAATGAGCTAGGGACTCACGTCTGAGTATACCCTCCCACATATAGTGTGGATAAAATCAATTGTGTGGGAGGGTATACTCAGACGTGAGTCCCTAGCTCATTGCACCATCAGGATTCAAGCAAGCCGGGCCGACGAGGCTGAAATGCCAGAAACCGGTCCCCGGTAGCTTGTCTCCTTCCCAGTATAAGAATTGGCTTGGTAGTTTGGTTTGCCCTGTTCCCATCATGCACTGGGACAGGAACAGACTAATTTGCATATAGCCAGGTTCTGAAGCTGGGATGGTGCAGTGAGCTAAAAAACGGTGATGGATCAAGCCCTGATCTCTTGACTGGGTAGGAGTATTCTGCATCATTCAGAAACTCTGTCCATCACCTTTTCCAAAATTGATTTTATCCACACTATGTGTGGGAGGGTATACTCAGACGTGAGTCCCTAGCTCATTGCACCATCAGGATTCAAGCAAGCCGGGCCGACGAGGCTGAAATGCCAGAAACAGGTCCCCGGTAGCTTGTCTCCTTCCCAGTATAAGAATTGGCTTGGTAGTTTGGTTTGCCCTGTTCCCATCATGCACTGGGACAGGAACAGACTAATTTGCATATAGCCAGGTTCTGAAGCTGGGATGGTGCAGTGAGCTAAAAAACGGTGATGGATCAAGCCCTGATCTCTTGACTGGGTAGGAGTATTCTGCATCATTCAGAAACTCTGTCCATCACCTTTTCCAAAATTGATTTTATCCACACTATGTGTGGGAGGGTATACTCAGACGTGAGTCCCTAGCTCATTGCACCATCAGGATTCAAGCAAGCCGGGCCGACGAGGCTGAAATGCCAGAAACCGGTCCCCGGTAGCTTGTCTCCTTCCCAGTATAAGAATTGGCTTGGTAGTTTGGTTTGCCCTGTTCCCATCATGCACTGGGACAGGAACAGACTAATTTGCATATAGCCAGGTTCTGAAGCTGGGATGGTGCAGTGAGCTAAAAAACGGTGATGGATCAAGCCCTGATCTCTTGACTGGGTAGGAGTATTCTGCATCATTCAGAAACTCTGTCCATCACCTTTTCCAAAATTGATTTTATCCACACTATGTGTGGGAGGGTATACTCAGACGTGAGTCCCTAGCTCATTGCACCATCAGGATTCAAGCAAGCCGGGCCGACGAGGCTGAAATGCCAGAAACCGGTCCCCGGTAGCTTGTCTCCTTCCCAGTATAAGAATTGGCTTGGTAGTTTGGTTTGCCCTGTTCCCATCATGCACTGGGACAGGAACAGACTAATTTGCATATAGCCAGGTTCTGAAGCTGGGATGGTGCAGTGAGCTAAAAAACGGTGATGGATCAAGCCCTGATCTCTTGACTGGGTAGGAGTATTCTGCATCATTCAGAAACTCTGTCCATCACCTTTTCCAAAATTGATTTTATCCACACTATGTGTGGGAGGGTATACTCAGACGTGAGTCCCTAGCTCATTGCACCATCAGGATTCAAGCAAGCCGGGCCGACGAGGCTGAAATGCCAGAAACCGGTCCCCGGTAGCTTGTCTCCTTCCCAGTATAAGAATTGGCTTGGTAGTTTGGTTTGCCCTGTTCCCATCATGCACTGGGACAGGAACAGACTAATTTGCATATAGCCAGGTTCTGAAGCTGGGATGGTGCAGTGAGCTAAAAAACGGTGATGGATCAAGCCCTGATCTCTTGACTGGGTAGGAGTATTCTGCATCATTCAGAAACTCTGTCCATCACCTTTTCCAAAAATGTGCCTTCTATATGCAGACCCTCTTGCCCAGATCGTAGTTAATGGTCGCGTATAAGAGCCATTTTGTCTCGGGCGAGGTACTCGTCAGGGTTGCCCATTAACTCCTCTTTTATTTGCGTTACCTCTCGAGCCTCTCGCGGCGTGGATCCGCTGGGAACCCTCGATGAGGAGTATTTATTGGTCGCCACACTTCAAGGATCATATTTCCTTATATGCGGATGACATTCTTCTGTATTTGACCTCCCCCAAGAAATCACTAATGGTACTCTGCGATGTCACTTCTGGCCTCCTTTGGAAGAAACTCGGGTTTGGTCATTAATTGGGCGAAATCCTATGTTTACGCCCTCAGTTGCGAGATACCGATCTTGCCCCTTTAATGTCCTATCCAAATAGCACAGGAGGGATTTAAATATCTGAGAATCTATATTTCTATTGACCCTATGATTCGATAGGAGAGGAACCTTCTCCCTCCCTTGACTCGATTGAGGCGAGACGTTGAGGGTTGGCGAAAACTTCCATTGTCCATGCTTGGACAGGCGGCTCTTTTCAAAATGATGTTGCTTCCTCGCTTTTTGTATGCCCTTCAGAACACGCTAGATATTGTTCCGGCTAGATACTTTAGTTTGGTGGAGGATTTGCAGAGGAAATTATTATGGGAAGGCAGACCGCGTATTGCACTAGCTAAATTAACGCTCCCATGGTACGATGGGGGCATTGCCCTCCCTGATATTAGGAGATATTACTGGGTGTCACAGTTGGCAGCCATCAACCACGGTATGTATGGACCCGTGTTGAATCCTGGTTTCGCCATGGATAGGTGGTTATTACCTGGTGGCAATTATTATAGAGCGCTATATTCTACGTCGGTGATGAAGACTTTGACGGGGCCGACTAGCACTGCGGTGCGGGTCTGGCGTGATGCTGCCAGTTCCTTAGGGTGGAAGGACCGCTTAACTCTGGCTACCCCACTTTTCGGATCAGATCGGTTCGGTAAACTGTGGAACACTAAAGGTTCGACAAGTGGGATCTTATTGGTATCTCCAAAGTCGGAGACATATGGGTGAAAGGACAGGTGAAATCATTTGCGGCCTTGCAGACAGAGTATGAATTGTGAGGGGCGGAATATTTTCGTTAAGCCCAGATTAGACATGCTCTGACTTCTGTTTTCTCGGAAGGGGAAGAGATTCCAGAATCTACTCCGTTAGAGGATCATATCATGGATGGTCATCTGCCTGATAGCACTATATCCCTAGTGTACAAAAAAATGATTAATCATAGAGCAGACCTTTTATTGCAGTTGCGGGATCAATGGACCAGTGACGGCCTCAAGCTTGATGACGAGTATTGGCAGTCGGCGATCTCTTCTCCTAAGGAGGTCGCGATTCCAGCTCGATTGAGATTGGTGCAGCTTAAAATATTACATAGAGTATACGTCACGGGTCCCCATTTGGTTCGGATGGGGCTATCTGAGATGGGTTTGTGCCGGAGGGGTTGTGGTCACCTGGGGACGTTCCTCCATATCATCTGGGAATGTCAGGAAGTGTCTGATTATTGGAACAGAGTACATGCGGTAATGCAGGAGGTCACGGGTGTGGCCCTCTTACCAGAAGCCAGACGTTGCTTACTTAATGTCTGGGAGCCTACTGATCATAATGTGGCACAAACCCAGTGGGTGACTCTAGGGGCCATGATTGCCAAACGGAACATTGCACAGTTGTGGGGGTCACAGAAGCCTCCTACTCTTGACTTGTGGGTAAAAAACATGGATTGGTGTATGTTCCGAGAAAAAACAGTGCACTTGGCTCGGGGGCGCCCCCGGAAATGGAGCAGGATTTGGGGCCCCTGGAATAGATATAGAGGGGATATATGTGTACCACCAGTTGCCACGGTCCTTGATGTCCCATTCTCCCCCTGACCGCCTTATTTTATTGAGTACTTTCGATGTTCCTCTATGTCCTCTCCCCCTCAATAGCTCGTTTATTTGTAACATTTGAAGATATGATGCTCTACCCTCATACAGTCTTCCCTTTCCATGTATTGTATATGCCTTGCTTGTTTTTCTCAAATAAAAAGAAATATTTAAAAAAAACAAAGGTTACTGGGACATTATTATTAGGTTCTGATTTTACATGCAAAAAAACATAGAAATTCAGCTATATATATAGTTATAGTTATACTTATTCCAACACAATTTGACTAGTTGAGTCAAAAGAACGGCAAGCACACCAATATCCGTTTCTTGAATCATTTATTACAAACCCCTCACCCCCGACAGACGTGTTTCGCTTTGCAGATTCGTCAGTGTCAGTTTGTGTGCTCATAGTGTCGCCATTTTAACCAATCAGTTGCCACAAGTCAACAACATAAAAGACAGTGCCTCATGCAGTTATTACTAATGTAGCGGCCATCTTTGAGTTTATAAGCTTCAATATCTTACATAAGGTTACAAATGGACTATAATAAAGTGCTTTAGTGCTAATATAAAATCCCTGCTACGACAAACAATTTATAAAATACAAACAAGCTTAACAACACTTTTGGGGACCAAAGCAATTAATTTACTATAACTGCCCTTGTTCACATTTATATGTGCATAATTTGTAGACATATGACAGTTTCATGTATACATTTCATTAATATGCTTTTTCCCTTTTGTTTGTTTGTTGTGTAGCCCTGAATGGGCAAAGCCTTTCTGTGTTTACCCGTATTCGAGATTGTCAAATCACAAAAAAGGCTCATTGTGTTGTTACATTAGGTGTATGCTGTTTCTCCTGTCCCAATATTGATATTTGCTCTCCCAGTACTTGTTTATGCATGATCCCATGCATTTCCTAGAGGTGTACCCACATCTCTTCGTCATTGTTAAGTCCCCATGGTGCCTTGGTTTTCAAATCGATTATATATTTGGATTCCAATGTACGTAGTGCCTTCACTCTGTCCCCTCCCCTATCTCGCTCTTTTACCCTATGAAAACTGTTGACCCTTACTGGGATTTCATGAACCACGTTCAAGAGAAAACTGTTTTCTGTTGTTATTTTCTCATAAAGGTAATGGAATGTGCTCGAGAAGCTAAATTGAGAGCATATTTTTTGTAAATTGACACTATCTTCCTCAGCCATGTGAGAATAAAGTCTAATAGTTTGAGTAAAACATGTACTTCCTACAGCAGTAGCCGGTGAGTTGGTTCTTGTTTGTTCTTCAGCAGCCTCCTAGAGTATTCTAAAGAACAATTAGAACGGTAACAGTCATACTTGTGACAAAAGTATGGCAGTCCTGAAGCCATCTTGATTGAATCAAGTTGGTAAAACCTAAAATATTTCATATGGATTGGAACTAAATGAGGGGAATAATTTTGTCATAGACATTATTGTTAGTAGTGTATTGCATGCTCCAATTTATATGTAACTTGTTTTTTCTAATTCTTGTAAATAACTTACTACTGCTGTAAAGCGCTCTGATACCCTAAGGTCATGTCTGCGCTATACAAAACACTAAATAAATAAATAATGTAGAAAGTAAAATTAGAACACATTTTAAATGAGTTCTCAAATATATTCCTCATCCATTTTATGAAAAGATTCTGGAATGCAGACTGAAACATGCACTTTTAACACAAGCAGCAGACTGCCCGTTAACTCTCCAGTGATCAACTGCAGCTTTACCACAGTATTCTGATGAGCATTTGGAGTAGTAATATTCTGAATTCATGACAAAAGTGTGGCACATCTGAAGAGGGCTGGCTTTAGGGAAGTGGGAACGGAGCAGCCGCACCAGGCGCTGACCTCAGGGGTGCTGGTTTCAAAATAACCCATAGATTGAAAAGCACGTACTGAGGAGTTCCTTGTGTGTGATAACACTCTAATCTCGTTGAAATATATACTTTTCAGTTGATGGACCTTTTATTAGTTGTCTGAAACGTAAGAGGGAGTTACTTTCAATTACTATAATACATAAATTATGTATGCAATAAAGCCAAGACTACTAACATGCAATAAAGCCAAGACTACTAAATGGAGTTAAATGGTTTTATTACAAACTCAGAAACAGACAGATATAAATCAGTCTTAAAAGCATATTATGAAAATATAAAATGACCAGAATGAATCTGAATCTCTGTCTAAACAATAGAACGCGCACAAAAAACTCTGTGGCGGCAATACAGAAAACGAGAAAGGGAATCTGAAGATTTAATTTCAGAATTTGATCCTCATGCCTAGTCATTAGAATCTTCCATACAACTAACTTACCCAACTCTATACTATCTTTGGATAAAACCTTAATCAAGCTAGCTATGGGAAGCAAGGAACAGGTGTCAGCATAATGGAGTCTTTCGTAAAAGTACTCCACGTCTAAAGAGCATAGCATGAAGCCATACAGGGAGAGGAATAGCATAGGAGGTCTGCACCTCATGAAATACTAAACGTCTTCACTCTCTAGCTAAGAATGCAACACCTATTAACACACAAAGTATTCAAGGTAACCAGCGTCATCTTCTCCAGTACATTTCAATATCCCTGTAGAACGTTGGCAACACTTAGCTCTTCTCTTCTCTTAGACCTTTAGTTGGATACAATCAGGTGACCTTGAACATCCCTGCTGCGCCATCAGAACTCCTCTCCTACCTCATTAACATGTCTTCTTCTTGCCAAAAGTTCATCCAGAATCTTACTATTGCTACAAATAAACAATGCCCTTTGCTAGTTAACAAATCCTTGTATCTGCACCTGCAGAGGAGAAAATATGCAAGCAAAACAATTCTCACTTGAAAGCTAAATATTGAATCTCAGCAACTTGAGGACTGTAATTATGCTAAGTTAGCACAGCAGTTAAGTGCACTTGACATTTGAATTTAGGTGCATGTTCATTTACAATTAGTACATATTTGGAATATCATGTGGAATAAAACCGTGACTACATATGTGTGTTAAATTTATAAAATATTGGCTATGAACGAGAACTACATTATTTATTAAAATCTTCAACATTAGTATGCACACATTAAATTATACTATTACGTTTTTATCATGGAACATTTCAGAAATACAATTGAAATCCCAATTGTTTATTAGAATGTTAAACCACACAGGTGCCAAGCTGTACAAATCAACATAACTAGGCAACATTTAAGGGTGGAGCCAAAATTAGGCTGCTCCATGCGTCCATACACTTTCAAGCAACCACAAAAATTTCAGGATTACTCTGGTGATAAATGTTCCTGCTGGAGAGGGACTGAAGTTTTGTCTAGTGGCAGTTTTGACTCATCCTAAAGACACGATGAGGGTTAATATGCCTGCAGCAAAGATTATTTACCAAGCAGATTACAGACTTGAATGAACGATGAGTAGCACTATAAATAAAATGAACTGCATGTCAGAGAGGGGCTATGGAGAGATGAGTGGCACTGTTGGAGGGTGATAGTGTGGGGATCTGTAGAAAAGAAGGTCATGGGCAGGGGGGGTGCCGCCAGTGCTAAAGTCGGCCCTGCATCTGAATGCCATCATTATGAAATCAAAGTGGAAAACTGAAAGCATGTTCTACTGGGGGTACTGCAGTGAATGTGGAAATTAGTAAGCTACATAACAAAATATTCTCTCAAGAAGGCCATCATAGAAAAAAGAGACCAAATGTAGCCCACATACCACACCACACACCACAAACGAAGCCCAAGTACAGGCCAATTACAGAAGTGTGGAAAACACTTATTTGAAAAAAATTTTTTTTTGCAGTTTTATGTGGTGCGGACGCGACCAGAAGGTATTATACTGCTTCACATGAACATTAGTTATATTACACAGTTGTGTTTTTAGGCACAGGGAGATTTAGTGATTTGCCCAGAATCACATGATGTTGAGCCCTTGCTGAAACTCTATTTTGGTTACTCAGTTCTAAACTTGCAGCTTTGGCTGTAACACCACATCCTCTTCTCCAAGTTCAATAAGTAATCAAGTGATTAACTGGATAAAAAACATAAAGATAGCAAATAATTTAATGTTGCTTTGTTGCTTTTTGAGAACTCAGAAAATGTGTCCTCATTTTAGCTTTTAAGAGCCCTGCCATAATGTATATGGGAAAAAGGCAATGTTTTCATTTTTACAGTTTGATTCCATCAAGATGACTTCAGGTACGACACACTTTTGTAATAAATACCAAATATTAGCAATCTAGCCCTTCATTAAAATGCTGTGCGAAGGCAGAGGTCAGGGGCCCAGACTCATACAATTGAGGGCAGGGAGGAGCGGGCAGAGGCATCAAGATGACCATGCTGGGCAGCCGGGAGGGGCAGTGACAGCACAATGGAGAGAGGGGAGAGGAGTTGGCCTAATGGCTAGGGCGGTCAACCTGAAACCTGGGAAACCGGGTTCGAGCCTAGGCAAGGACGTGCAATATCCTGTGATTCTGGGCAAATCGCTTAATCTCCCAATGCCTAAAAAATAAATGAATGTGTCCTCATGTAACACAACTGGTGCTCGTGTAAAAGCGCTCTGATAACCGATACCTTCGGGTCAAGTTTGCGCTATGTAAAACTCAGTGAAAAAAAAATGGTCCATGGAGGGCAGGGGGAAATGGGGCATGTGCGGCAAACCAACCATGTAGGACAGGAAAGTGAGGTTGTGACAACACAACAGACCATTGTGGGCACAAGGGAGAGAAGGTGGCAGTACAGCCATACTTGGCAACAGACCTGATTCAGGAAGGAGACTTCTGATTTTTTTATGCCCAAAATGGCTTTTAGCTGTCTCTTGCCTAAAAACTTTTTTTTCCAATATACGAAAATGGGGATAATCCATATCCCAATATTCATTTTTAAAATCTCCCTCTCACCAATTTCAAAATGTTGGAATATATGGCACAGTGGACCATGGAGGACAGGAGGAATGGGATAGGGAAATGGATTTGGACAATAGAGGACAGTAGGGAGATGGTAGGGGCAACAAACTGACCTTATAGGACAGACACCAAGGGTTGCAGCAGCACAATACACCACATAGGGCAAATGAAAGGGCAGTGCAGTACAACGGGCCATGGAAAGCAATACGGAGACACAGAGCCATGTACACCGACAACAGAGGGCAAGGCAAAAGGAGGCCAGAGCAGCAAGCATACAAGGCAGGCAGGTGGGGCCGTTGCAGCACCACAGACCTTTGAGGGCAGGAGTTAGGGGCAGAGGCATGCCAACAGACCTTGAAAGGCAAAAAGGGAGTGGATGGGGGCCCGCACATGGCCACAGTGGGCAGGGAGCAAGGGGGTTGGGCAAGAGCAGTGAGCTATGAATGGCAGTAGGGATGGAACTGGAAGACCAACACACCACAGTGGGCAACACGGAGCCTATAAGGGCATACATTCAGGGACAATGGAGTGAAGGTAGGGGATCAGGGGTAGCAAGCTAACCACAAAGAGCAGGTAGAAAGGCAGTGACAGCAAAAAGAACCCAGTCATGGCATGCAGGAGGGTTAGTGGCAGCACAACTGTCAAGGTGGGCAAGTGGGAGGTGGCGGGCATACACAAAGGACAATGGTGAGCAGAAGGGTGGGTAGGGGCTGGATACAGACAACAGAGGGCTGTGGAAGGGGGGGAGCTTCATAACAGATAACAGAGGGTGGTCAGGGAGAGCCGCTGTAGCACTACAGAGCATGGAGGGCAGAAGGGGGAGGCAGCAAAATGGACCATTGAGGGCAGGAGGGAGGATATGGTGGCATGGAACTCCGACAATGGAAGGCAAGGTGGAGGGGTCAGGGACAGGCGGCAGCCATCTGACCATACTGGGCAGGCAGGAGGGGCAGCTCAACCGAACACTGAGGGTAAACTGAAGGGGCAGTGGCATCCCTATGGAACATCAGTGATTTCGTCAGTGATGTCATTTGAGATGCCATGAGGGATGTCATCAGATAGGTCACTAACCATGTCATGAGTGATGTAATATGGGAAGTCATAAACAGTGCATTGCGGGGGCATACGTTATAGTGAGCTTAGGTAATTAAAACTGCTAAATTTCTATTGTTTTGTGTGTGTAAAATCTGAGCCTAACTATAATGTCCCTGTAACCTTTGATTTTTCAGTGAATTTCTACGGTTTCTTAATGCTATTTCCTAACAAAAACGTTCCTGTAACCTTTATTTTTTTAGAGAATTTCGCAGTTTTTTTTAACATAAATTGTACTACAATTTCCCCTATAAGTTCAATTTAGTAACATATATTTGTACACATTTATAAATACATTTTATTCACACATTTATTCTTATTATACGTTTTAAAAAAAACAATTAACAAATCAAGGTAAGGTTACTTATGTAGTCTTTCTATAAATGTACTACACCAAGTCTTTCTCTTTTTTGTATTCATTCAATGGATCCACTAATCAGTCGCGATGCCACAGTGAATCCACTGCGGTTCCAGGAACACACCCAAACTTAAACTTCTCACTGGATACAGTAAGTCTCCAACCATGCACACTGCAGACCATGCCCTGAATCCGTTATTTGGGTTTCACATCTCTCTGGAGACAGACTGAAAACGACAGCTCATTGCTGTTATTTGGCTTTCCTTCAAAAGTAGAGAGTTCTAAAGTCAGGATGTCCTTTGCTGAAGATGGAAGAGAAGGACAAAGAAGAAGACTTACCCCTCCCAAGAATTCCTCTGATCTCTATGCCACTGCACTCTACACTATTCCACTGTGCGCCAGTCCACTATACCACATTCCCCTCTACTCCACTCTGTTCCACTCTACAACACTATACTGTACAACAGTACACTTTATGGCAGTGTCCTCCACTCTACTGTACCACACTCCACTTAATGACATCCACTCAATGAAATTAAACTGCACAATTTGAAATAAAAAGTTTTTCAAATAAAAAAACATTGAAGTTCAATTAAAATAAACAGAGGCTAAGGATAAGTTATTATTAGGAAACCTTTATTTCTTCTTTCTATAAAACCCCACACTTAAGCTACACAAACATTAGAAATGCCAAAGTTATAGTTGTAACTTAAATGTATAATTTATGCACACCTCCAAATTACTATAAATCATAGTTATAACGTACATTTATAATTTACGCACCACTTTCAAACTACTATAAGTTGTGCACCTCCGTACACAGTCTGGTCACCTCACTCGCCACTCTACATTAACTGTAACTCGCTACTCTGCCATGCACTGTGTTCTCACAAATCATGACATTTCAAATGTCATAAATGTTATTATGAATGCTATGATTTTTCCTGCTATACGTTATGTAGTATTCATGGGTAAAACTAGTGCACACAGAATGCCCTTGCCACCTTGCAGGATCACACTGGCTGGAGAGGGTTCTGTCACTGTTTATTCACAGTCTCTGTAGTGAAGCCAGGGTCCTGCTTGCGCACATTGCTATGTTAGCATAGGCTTATTAGAAGTTTAAACACTATTTTACCTTTTTGCTGCTTTTGCACACGACACTATATGTAACTGTTGTTGTAAGTTAGGCTCCATGAATTGCTTCACATGAGAATGGCTTGTTTTCAACATCTCTAGACTTACATTGTGACTTTAGTCTGCACAGTGAGTGCTGAAGCCTCCAAGGTTATCATAACAATGTTAGCTGTTATTCGGGCTGATCGGCCCACACTTAGACACAACATGCACGAAGCTGCAGCTAACTGAAATTCTGGCGCCTTTAATATTGCACTTCATGCATGATTTCAAGACTTGGAGAAAATCCATTTCCAGGGAGAGAGAGCTTTTGCAGATCCTGATGTGATTCACCTCTGCTGATCTTGGAGGTATGGGGTTTCCCATTCAAGCCTAAGAGACCTTCCAATATTATATAAAACAATGATCATAGCTAGAGAGGGTGGCATATAAGGCACTATAGGACCTGTTTCCACTATAATTATAATATGATTTCTCCCTTTGTGTTTTATGGAATTGCAGCAAAGCTGATCGTATTATTTTTAATCATATGCCTGCTTATGTTAGCAAAAATGCTGCATCTTAGAGCACGTTGTTAAAATAAACATTTTAAACTTTTCCGTGTCTCTATTTACTCATGTTGTGGACTGGTATGAGAATAACAAACAAAAGAGTGTTCTTGATTCCCACCATTCCTGGGAGTGACCTAAGTCGCCTGTTCTGGGTTGTCTAATCATTGGTACCTTTGCTATAGGACGAAGAGCTAATGTGACACTGATGCTAGTCGGTTAGGGGTTCTTGGTACTGAGGTGAGTTTTTTGGTCCACCACAATTCACTGAGGTCCTGGGTCTCTGTGCACAGGTCTGTGTATGAGCAGAATCCCTGCAACATTTCCACTAGTGAAGATTCAGGCTGCATGCCTGCCACAGGGTCGGGCTGGCTTGTTTTATTGTCTGATGAGTCGTTTTATATTGTTCATTTCCTTGATATTACCACAAACATTGCCTTTTGCAAGCATAAATGCTTGCAGTCTACCATACTGTGCAAAACACCTATAAAATATTGTCTTTACAAGTTCAGTTCGTAAACTTTATTCAGATAAACATTGTATCCATAAAAGTACAGCATGATAAAAATGTGAGTGACAAAAGTAGAGTAACAATAAATGCTAATAAAGATTTACAGTTTATAAGACACCATATCACAAGTTTCTGATTGTAAATAAAATGAAAAATCCATTATCAGTAAATAAGTCGCTAAAATATAAAAAACCTATCCATCCAACAATTATAAGCTTATCCATACATGACTAAAAACTCAAGGGTTGAGCATTTTCTTACGTGCCCGAGTAGTAATTATCAGAAATGTACTCATACGAAAAACCAGGCAGAATCCAAACTAATGGGCCTACTCCTATTAAAAAAAGGGTAAAGAAGCCCCTTAATATATTTCTTGTAATATTTGCAGAAAAACAAAAAGTGTACAGTTGTTTGGCCACTCAGCCCATCACATGGACAGGGTACTAAATCGAGTTTCGGATGGTAGCCAAGGGAAAAACACAATGCAAATTTTACTGTTCTTGCTCTCAAGCGGAATAGAAGGCTCCTTTCCCAGTAGCTCATAGGTAAAGTAGGATAGTTTGGTAAGGGGTAGAAGGGCCGCTCAAGAGACATATAACTGTAAACAAAGGACTTCTTCGATTCCAGCGCAATTCTTTCTGTGCTATATGACAAATAAAGGGCGCTTCTGAGTTCTTTTTTGTTTAGAGTTTCGATTTGGCTAGGATTTAAGCAAATACAGCCTTTATTGACGCTGGCTAAACTCTGATACACTCCAGATAGCCAAGGAATATCCACCCCCTTCTCACACTTCAAACAATCAGTAATAATGTCTCTAGTTAGAGTCGCTGCCTGATTCGTCCAGACCGATAACCAGAAAAGGGCTGGTCGGGCACGAATAAAATCAATTATATAATTCAAATTTAATGCTTTGTGGCAAATGTATTGTGGAGTGGAGATTGGGATACCCATCAGTTTCCTACAGAACCTCTTTTCTTCCTGCTGAATGCAGGAACTATTTACAGTTAAAAACTCCTATTTACAAATGTGAGGCACTTTTTTAAGCTCACACAGTGGAACACAGAGACCAGTGGCGGCTCCTCCACTAAGGCGCAGGAGCCCAACCCTACTGCTTTTCAGCAATGCAAAAAAGGAAAAACAAAATCAGAATAACACAATGTTATTATCATTTTATTTTTCCCTGCTGAGACAGTTTTGCAGGGGCTGGGCTACTCACAGAGCAGGGGGAGGAGTGGTTGAGGCACTTTCTAAGTTTGCATGATGGTTTGGCCGGCCATCTTGGGCTGGCCGCAGTGTCATGCACACACAGCATGTTCTCCACTGGGCTGTAATACACAGCCTGGGTGGAGAACATGCCCAGGCCCCCAGCCTCTGTCTGAGTGCTGAACCACGGTGCTCAGACAAATCACAATGCTGCTGTCATGCTGGTGACAGAAGCCTTGTGATTGGTTAGGGGAGCCTGTGTGCTTCCTGCTTCTGTTCTGGTACTTGTCGGGAAGAGAAGCGGAGGAGAAATGACAGAGGAGAGACACAGTTGTGAAGATGTAAGTGTATTTACTTTTCTTCACACCCTCCCCTCTGCCACCCTCGAACCGTGCCAGCCGCCACTAGCAGAAACTCTGTTTTCTAATGTTGATAGATGTATAGAAGTATTCTCTGTCCATATGTTGCCGAGGCTGTACCGAGGGTCAAGCAGAAGGATCTCTAAATTTGAAACTATAGGCCATGTCAACTCTCAAGGTGCTGCCTCAGCCAGTTTTGTAGATCTTCTTCAGCACAGTAATGCTTCCTGTCCCTCAGTGTAGGATTTATTCACCCCCACTCTCAGGCATGCTTCAGGCTCATTTGAGGGAATTTACATATGTCTCACTGCTAATGCTGCACCACTCAGTATCCCTTGTAACTTAGTTTCAGGAGCAGTGGTTAATTTGTAAAAAATATAAGTGCTGGGGCTCTCAACAAGAGGCAGCCTGCACCAGCGCATTTCTCCTGTTAGCACCGCCTAAAACCATGCATGTGGGGCGTGGGTGTGGTTTAATGGCCAGAGCTATCGATTTCGGACCTGAGGCACAAGGTTCTAGTTTCGGAGTTGGCTCAACAACCTGTGATTCTGGGCAATTCACTTAATCTTCCTGTGCCCTTCATAAATTAATGTGTCCTTAAGTGGTAGTCTTGAAAAATGCCAGTGTTGGTGATTAAGTGCTGGTGCTGAGCATCAGAAAACATTGGCTCAAATTAAGCACTGCCCAGGAGTGCAGGCAGCTGTGTGTTGTCCCTCGATGGTGGCACTTCTTCTTTTCTGGCAGCAGAAGCAGGGTGAGTGGTAAGGGTAAGGCTTAACGTGTCTTTTAAATCCTGCATTCTCTCCCACTCAACTTGCTCGCCTGGGCTCGATATTGCAGCCTGCCCGCCCCGGTCCGACTCGGCAAGCAGTGCCGTTGTGCGGAGGGCGGACAGGCAAGAGCCAGGCTGCACTTCCGGTTTCGCCGGAGCTGAGGTTAGCGCTCTAGTGGCTACCTCACTCCGGGCTATTTAGGCCGCCCTGACTCTCGGGTACACGCGGTAGGGAGACGGTGGCAGTGTCTCCCGGACCCGCTGCTGCACCTGTGAGTATTACCAGAGTGTTTCTATCGCCAGTGTTTGGGCTGCGAGAAGCATCATAATCATAGCGGACAGATTTTAATAGTCGCTTGTTTTAATTTACCTTGACAGCTTAACGTGTCTTTTAAATCCTGCATTCTCTCCCACTCAACTTGCTCGCCTGGGCTCGATATTGCAGCCTGCCCGCCCCGGTCCGACTCGGCAAGCAGTGCCGTTGTGCGGAGGGCGGACAGGCAAGAGCCAGGCTGCACTTCCGGTTTCGCCGGAGCTGAGGTTAGCGCTCTTGTGGCTACCTCACTCCGGGCTATTTAGCCACGCCCTTCCTACAAGCGCGCAGCAGTTGCGCGCAGGGGGCGCCTTCGAGCGCGCCTAAGAAGCGCCGAAGAAAAGCCCGTCTGCGCCCGTCCGCGACAGGATGGGGCGAGGGGCGATGGACCCTGGTCCCTCTCCACAAGCTTTCACCGGTAAGGGCAACCAATCCCTCTCTCACTCCGCCCTCACTTTACGTAGCCTTAGACCATCTACATGCTGTACTACAGTCATACCCTGGCACCGTATTGAGGGTGCTTTCTCCTGTCTTCAGTGTCGACGCCTATCTAACATCAATGCGCCCCCCCCCAGACTCCAATACTTCTATTAAGGGTTTGAAAAGCTTTCTCTTAAATGTACGCTCCTTACCTAAACACCAACATCAGGTCTGGGACTTAATACACTCCATCCAACCAGACATATGTTTCCTTGTGGAAACCTGGCTAAAACCCCATACAATCACAGCCATTGCAATGGGGATTCCCTCTGGATATAAGATTAAACACCTAGACAGAGATAATAAAACTGGAGGCGGATTGGCAATTATATATAGGGACCATATACAATGTACTATCATTGAACAACACTCAAACTCACAACTAGAAACTCTGCTTTTTAAAATTCACTTAACTAATCATTTCACCTGGAAAGGTGCCTTGGTTTATCGACCCCCGGGAGCAAATCCTAATTTTGCACTCACTCTTCAAGAAATTTTAGCCCCACATATAAAATCTAAAGAAGATTTTTTGCTTCTAGGTGATTTTAATATACATGTAGATCAGCCAATGTTGACCGAATCCACGGCTCTAATCACAGATCTATCGAATCTGGGTTTGGAATTAAAAAATCACGGACCTACTCATATAGGAGGACACATGCTTGATCTAATTTTCTCCAATTCCACCAAAATAAATTGTTCCCTGGCTAAAAGTATATCGTGGACAGATCACTCTTTGTTGGAATTCACGCTAACAACCCCTTCGAGACCCACAAAGAATGCTCCCTCCCCCCCCTCCTGGAGACGTCAATGGCATAAAGTTAATGCCAACACAGCTCAAGAAGCATGGACAGATCCCAACTTTCTGGAATCTGATACAGCAGACATAGCTTTAGCCAAGCTGAATGAATCTATCAAAAAAGCCATCGACACTATAGCTCCCCTAAAAAGACATAAACAACATCCAGTGCCAAAACAAGAAAAATGGTATACAAAGGAATTGAGAGCAGAGAAACAAAAATGCAGACGTGCTGAGAAAGCCTGGAGGAAAACTAAATCTGAAAATAGCCGAATAATTTTTCTAAATGCTCAATCAGAATACAACAAAAATATAAAGTTGGCGAGAAAACAATAATTAACACAACAAATAGCAGAAGCAGGCAACAGCCCTAAGGAACTCTTTAATATTCTGCAAAACTTCATAAAGCCTACGGCTTGTGAAAGCTCTGATGACTTCTCGCAGGATTTGTGCGACAAAGTCTCGTTGTTTTTTGAAGACAAAATCAACATCATCTATGAAAAAATAGTAGCAGCCAACAATATCAGCAAAAATAAAACCAAAATTTGCTCCACCACTATCCCCACCATAGACAATAAACCCTCTTTGACGTCTTTCCCTTCCATTAATCACACAGAGCTTCTTACTCTCTGCAACCATATAAAAACAGGATCCCCCAATGACCTCGTTCCAGCTAAAATGGTTGGTCCTTTGATCCCTTTATTAGGTCCCCATATACTTGAAATGGTCAACATCTCCCTTAGGACATGCCAGGTCCCGGCAGACTGGAAAAAGGCAGTGGTGAACCCGATAAGAAAAAAGGCATCATCTCCCTGGACAGACCTATCCAACCTACGTCCCATCTCTCTCCTACCTTACTTGGGCAAGATCACGGAGAAGCACGTGAACACCTATCTCTCCCAACACCTTGAAGCGACGGAAGGCCTGGACCATTCTCAATCTGGGTTCAGGCCGAACCACAGCACAGAATCAGCACTTCAAACAGTGACCAATAACATCAAAATGGCACTGGATGATGGTTGCTCTATGATTCTGGTGCTGTTGGATCTCTCTGCCGCTTTTGATACGGTGTCTCACAAGGTGCTTCTCCATCGCCTAAAGGAGGTGGGAATAGAGGGAGAGGCTTTGGCGTGGTTGGAGAGTTTCCTGTCTGGGCGTTCCCAAGAGGTTAGGCTGGGCTCCCATAAATCCACCCACAGGGAGCTCAATAAGGGAGTGCCACAGGGCTCCTGTTTGAGCCCCACACTCTTCAACATATATGTGGCCCCCCTTGCCAACCTAGCAAGATCTTTCGGGTTCACCCCCGTGTCGTACGCTGACGACACTCAACTCCTCTTTCCCTTTAAAAATCTTACACCTGCAATAAAAAGATCTTTTGCAGATGGCATGAGAGCCATTGCAGACTGGATGTCATCAAACTGTCTGCAGTGTAATGTCGGGAAAACCGAAGTTATGTTGTTCGGTCAAGTGATGGCACATTGGTCATCGGACTGGTGGCCCCAAGAACTGGGTCCTGTCCCCACCCCCAAAAGCAAGGTCAGAAACTTGGGAGTATTATTTGACCAACAACTCACTTTCAAGGATCACGTCAATCAAGTAGCCGGCACCTGTTTCCGGGCTATAGGGATGCTAAGACGTGTCTTCCCCTATCTTCCGGACTACCACAGAAAAACTCTGGTGCAGGCTCTTGTTATCAGTAGGGTTGACTACTGCAATGGATTGCTCCATGGAGCCAACGAGGAGCAACTCAAGAAATTGCAGGTTATTCAAAACACTGCAGCAAGGATTGTCATGAATGTCCCACCTAGGACACCATCCAGCCCCCTATTGACTCAGCTTCACTGGCTTCCTGTGAAGAAGCGAGTTCAGTTCAAGTCCCTGTGTACCATACACAAGAGCCTAACAGGGATGGGCCCTAAGTATTTCATCGACATCTTTCAGCCCTACATCCCAGGACGCTCTTTGCGTTCCAGTAATCAGCAACTACTAAAAATACCCAGAATTAAGAAAACCAGACAAGGTGGCCGGGCACTGGCTCACACCGGACCCACACTATGGAACTCACTGCCGCTTGAACTGAGGTCCATCACCAACCATATGATGTTTAGAAAAAATCTAAATACCTACCTGTTTCCCAGCTATTAATGGTCATTTTACTCCCGGACACACTTTTACTCTCACTTCCATCTGCAGTTATAGCGCGGAGATACCCCTTCGGGGGTCTAGTCTGGCGCTTCATAACCATATAAAAATAAAATAAAAAGGGTGCTAAGGAATGCCCTGCATGCTTTGTGTTTGCCCCCTTGACAAGCATGACACCGAACTCCACCAACCAGCTCCCCCCATGCGGATGCCATTTTCCAGATGAGGCCTCTTCTGCAATACGAGCAGCACTGAGGCCCAAGACAACTTCTCTGGCTGCTTCCTCACTGGCTACAGCCTCTTCAGCTGCACCGCCGGCTTCCCCCTGCTAAGACCCAACAAAGGGACTCAACGCCCCACTCCCTCGCCAGAGTCAATGTGTAGCACATCCAAATCAGCTTCCCCCTCTTCTCTGGGTCTAGTGATAAGACAAGAAAAGATTCAGAATGGAGATTGGGCAGGGGAATCCACCCCTCCTTGGTGGGGGTAACTTCCAGCACTGTCCACAACCTCTGGATCCTATGAATCTTCCTTCTTCCTCCGCCCCCTAACAATGGTTACCACTTACCACGTGGGCTGCTGATCTTATGGCACTGCTTGCCTCTTGCATGCTGCTGTGTTGTCAAAATCACACACTGGTGTGTGAGCAGTGCATGTGTTAGTGTTTTACTCTTTCTCATTTTGCTTGTGTTATTTGATTGTTGCCAAATGTTACCTGTAAATAAGGCATACATTTATGGGTCATAGAATGGCATTTACTACCAATAAAAAGTTATCACTTCTTTCCAGCTCCATTTGTTTGTTACTTTGTACATCGGGAGCTTCCATTTGCATGTGTCTGATTTATTTTTGTTCAGCTGATATACAGCCCTACTGAATGATAGATCAGATAGCATGTTTAATTCAAAAAGTAGAACAAGGTCACTTATCAAACCAAGAGCAAAACAGATAACACACTGCAGGCATTTTCAAAATTAATGGTAGGCATAATTATGTCTTCATTGGGAAATAATGCTGATAATTAAAAAGATAGCAAATATACAAGGGATGTTTTTTATGGTGTAGGCCTAGGTACTTTCAGGATGAAACCTTCGCAAAGAATTGATGGATGTTCTTCTTTTATCGCTCCTCTGAATTATCATTCTGGGTGGTGCTTTCCTTTACTGCAAATGGAAATGATTACAGCACTTGCAGTGCCTGGGGTAAAACTTCTAGAAACTCTCCATGTAGGGAAGGAGAGGGAGTGGTAATGGGGTTAAGGTGCTGAGAACAGGGGCGGCTCCTCCATTAGGGTGGAGGAGCACCACCATTTTATGTTTCTGCTTCTCGCACTGCGAGAAAGCAGAAGGGCATGCCTGGTTGGGAGCAGGTGGGTGGTCCTGTCGGGGAGAAGTGCCTTGTCCAATGCTGTGTGCCCCGACTGTTCGGTTGGCCCTCTGGAGCCGACAAAACCAGTCATGTGCTCTCTGACTTTTCTCTATGTAGGCTGCAAGCAGCCTACATAGAGAAAATGGCCTCCCCATAGGCCCGTCCCCACCAATTACAATGCTGCCATTGCAGTGGCGTGATTGGCTTGAGGGATGGGAGGGAGGCTGCCTGTGGCTGCTTCCTGTTGGGAAAATGCTGGACCCGGCCAGGAGCTGAGGCGGCGCGGGACCCGGTAAGGTACGTTTTGCAAAATTTTCCATTACCCCCCCTGCTAACCTGTGCGATCCCCCCCACCCGCCCTCCCACCTGCGAGTCATGCAGGCTGCCACTGGTTGAGAATGCAGGTGTGACCTAAGTGCTATGAAAAATCTCAGACTGGCACTCAAGTTATCACAGCTAGGCGAGACATAGTAAAAATTACTGCCCACCTCACAATTATGATTTACTGCAACAGGAAGTGCCTTGGTGTGCTATCCTCAGACAGCAAGTAATAGATGAACAAACTGAACCCTCTGGAAAAGATAGGTGCAGGGGAGGGGAACACATTGCCGAAGGGAGCCATACAGGATAAAGGTAGGCATCACGGCCAAGCAGTCTGAGTCTGAGAGGTCGAGTAGGCTACAGCTAGTGGTAGAGCTGGAAGGCAGAGCTGGACGAGATGAGAACATTACCTGGGAGTTCAGAACTTGGAGCAGGAAACAGAGACAACTCTTAAAAGGCTGAAGTCCCCTTGTTTCCCTGAGTGGCCTTGCAGCAATGGAAATAGTTTCCTGCTCATGACTCTGCCCATCTTTATTGTTTAAGCTTTGTGTTTCACACGTGCAATGCTTTCATCGTTTTTGAAAGAAATCTGGTTAGCTCAAAGTTTGTAATGCCTACATTTAATGCAGATGGGCAATACGTGGTCAATTTGCGATGTCTTCATGGCTGGTCCACCTCTAATTTAGGGCAGTAAGGCTTGTTTTGTTAGCAGGAATGAAGAAACAAAATGGTGGAACTGAGCAACACCTACCGAAAAACATCAACTTCATGTCAGACACTTGGGCAAACAGCACACTGTCAAAGTGGATTTTGTGAGTTTTGAAACTGGGATACCTGACCATGTGCCTAGATTGTTTGTGGTGTTCAAGGTCTCTGACTGACATCCAAAGAAGTTCCCTGGCGGCGCTTTTCTTTGTGTGGTGACCAAGTATGCTGCCACTGTGGAACTTGCTACTTTTCAGAACTAGCTAGCAGAAAAACTTTTTTTTTGTGAATTGCTCTGTTTTGAGACTTGAGGCAGAGTCCCTCCTTGGTTCTCAGTCCCTCCTCAGTTCTTTTAACACAACCAGTGTTTGTTATTGAAAAATACCTTGTTTTATTGGTGCTGTTAGTCAATCCAGAAAATGGATCAGCACTCGTTTTGGTGAAGGTGTGTTATGCCTCTTGTTGTACTAGCCCCTTCATGCCAGTGAGATTCATTTATGTTAACATCTTAGTAGATAATATTCTGTTCTAAATATGCAAGATTTTGGTTTACCCACATTTAATGATTTCTGTCAAATCAGTCTCAAAAAGTGGAAGTCTGTTCTTCTGTGCCACTCTAATTGATGATCCAGCCTTCAATTACGTTTTGACAAATCATTTTCGTAAATCCCTGCTATACCGGCTCGAATCCCAATTGCCTCGCCTAACACACCGAATGAATGACCCATTCATAATAAATTATAGAAACCTGATGTTTTCTACAAGATGTTCAAGAGGCAGTCAAACCAGTCAACTGAAGAAGATTTTCAATTTCTCACAATGGCTCTCCAATAATATAGTGCGTATTCTCTCCATGAAGCACAGAGCTTGGCTTATAATGGTTATCATATTGTCAGTCATGGATTACTGCGTTGCCCTTGACCATGTGTGTCCAACCTTTTCTGTACTGAGAACTACTTCTGATCAGTGAAAATCATTGTGAGCCACTGAAGGTTAAACAACTCATGCATTGTTACCAGACACCCCCATGCCCATCTACATTGACTTTAAGGATAATGTCCACACAGCAAACACAAGGAGATGATGGAAGGAGCACTGAAACTTTTCAGACCCTCCATCATCATTCTTTAGCTCACTTTGCCACCCCAGTGCAGACCCAGCTGTATGCCAAGCGAGGTCTTCCCTGAACCGAAAACAAGCATCCCAGGATGCTTGTTTCCGTTTCAGGAAAGACCTGGCTTGGCAGTTCGGGCTGGACTGTTCCCATGAGGCACAGGGTCAAGACTGATTTGCATATAGCTGGGGCTGAACTGAGGTTGCGAAGTGAGCTACAGAAAAATTATGTATTCAACCCAGATCTGTGACTGGGGATGAGTGTCTGAAAAGTTTCAGCGATCCGTCCATCATCTCCTTGTGTTTGCTTTGTTCGCCTTAAGTTGGCAGGGTACGCCCAGACTTGTATCCCTTGCTCACTTTGCCACTGGGTTCAAGCTAGCCTGGCTGATGATGGGTGTTATGCAGAAACCGGTCCCAGGATGCTTGTTTCCGGTTCAGGGAAGACCTGGCTTGGCAATTCGGGCTGGACTGGTCCCATGAGGCACAGGGTCAAGACTGATTTGCATATAGCTGGATCTGAACTGAGGTGGAGAAGTGGGCTAAAGAATGATGATGGATTCAACCCAGATCTGTGACTGGAGGTGAGTGTCTGAAAAGTTTCAGTGCTCCGTCCATCATCTCCTTTTGTTTGCTAAAGTCCACACAGCCAGATACTATGCTTTGAAAAAAAATACTTTTACTAGTGCCACTTCGACAGGGCTGCCATGTGTGTCAGTTAGAGTGTGGTCTCTGGGGATGTATGAATAGATGCACGAGTGAATGTGCTGTATGTGCATGAGTGACTGAGAGCCTGTGTTGTAGGTACTTGTGGCAAAGGACATACCTTTCGCTATAAGTGGCACAGTTACATGTATAACACAAACATAGAATATTTTTTCTTAAATATGAGCATTTTAAAGAACAGAAAAATGTTCTGCAAAAATGTTTGAAGTATGGAAAATTTTCTGCACTTTAAATTTCTCCCATTTCATAAAATGACTGTATTTTTTCAGTTCTAAATATGGCACAGTGTCTACTGCCCATTAGTAGAAAGAGGCCTGCTGTTTGTAAGTGTGACACATTGAAATGGATGAACATTAAAATGAAGAGTTAGCTTAATCATTCAGGTAACTTTTCATTTTCATTTTCTCCCATTTAAAGGCATTCATAAACATCATTTTATTCTCAGCTCCACTACTGAGTTGACAAGGATTGTTATTTAAGAGTTAAATACCTATGTGATTCAGTTCATTGACTCTGTGCCTCAGCCTGGGTCATAAATCTGAGTGAGAACTGCTCATTATCAGGCCCTGCTATCTGCAGCCTGGTGATAATAATGTAAAATAAACACAGCCTTCCCTGGTCTTTAAAAGGAAAATGTGACCCTGTGCTTATTTAAAAATGAACTCAAGGCTGCAAGCTACTCTGAATGAGTCTGGGAGCTACAGGTAGCCCATGTTGGAGACTCCTTCTCTTGACTCTGTCCCTCCAGCAGGGTGAAGAAGACAGGTAGTGTCGTCCACAAATGTGTTTCTATGCTAATGGTTGACATAAAACCATGACATCTAGCCAGCCAACCATGAAAGGCCCCCATGGGTTACCCTTGTAGCCATTATGCAAATCACTGTATTCGCACAATCCGCAAAGCAGTTTGGAAGTAGACTATGAGCTTCCAAAGTTTCCAACTGACTGAGGCCTTCAGACCAACCAGGCTGCTCTTCTGGTCATTCCCTCCATGAAGAAATGCAAATGTGGAGTTAGAAGCATGACAGCTAGGTTCACACCTGTGCAGCTATCTATCTCTCGGCCTCCATTAAAGACTTCGAAAAGGATACCATTATCATGAAGAAAATGAAGATTCTCCTTTTTCTACAGAACTGTCCCACCTAAACAAAGGGAATGACTGCCATTCTCTCCACCTCTTCCTCATTTTGCTCATGCACATCTTTGCAGAGGTTTTCTCAATGTGTCTACCATGCTGGATCCAGAACACTCTGAAACAATCCTCCTGGATACATGGACCCTATAATTCAAATAACCTAACTGTTGTAGTACATGTTATTGGTATTGCTATTTCCTACCATATGCAAAGCAGAATGCGCTTAGATACACATGCATGCGTAGGGTACTCATTGAAGCATTTTGCAAGATCAACATCCCCAGATGCTGAGCTTCCCATGTCCTGCTCACAAGCCTCCTAGCTAGCCTTAAGTACATCTTACATTCTTTTGTAGGTGCGGTGGTGTGATGGGTGAACATCCATTGCAGAGTGTTTGCAAAGAAGACTTTTATTATGTTTTGCTAACCTAGTGCGATGGCCGCAAGAATATGTGCAATGATGGGCAATGGATGTCAATATATAATCACACTGAATAACCTAAAATAAGATAAAAATAACTTTTCTTTTTACAGTGCTCAGAAAATGCATAAATAATGTATGTAGTGCTAAATGAAGATAAATGTGTATTACTTCTATATGGAGGAAAGGTTGTGCACAGCTTATTCATGGCAATGACAATTGGAAGCAATAAGCTTATTACTGAATAGTGAACCCTTGTGTTACAACACTGGTTCATATTGATTATTAGGCAATGACATATAGAAAAGTAACTTGACATAGTTGCATATTAAAATTCAGTGTTTGCTTAAATTTGCTTAATGGATTTTTGTATTAGGGTGTTGACAGTATGAAAATAGCAAACTCTCACTTGAGCTTTCTGAACAAGAAATTAACGCTCTACCAGGGCCACTGCCATGTTCCTGCTGTCATCATTTTGCAATGTTCATTGATTCAATGATCTTCTTCCAGCATGGACATTGTGGCATGCGTGTAAGATCTGCTGTTCAGTCTAGACACAAATGCAGTGGACATATATACTTAACCACAATGATAATTTTGCATTAATTTCTGCTGACATACATTACATATTCTGTATTTGATTAAACGTTCCAGAGCAGTTCTCTGTGCTTGGGAGTAGGAGGCAGGATCAGACTTCCGTATAGGGAAATCAGGTGACTGAAGGGCTGGTCTGATAGGTCAGTGTGTGGGACTTTTTGGGGGAGGTTTTTAAGCCTGTTTATTGTCTGGAGGGCCACTTTGTTGAGTTCCATGATATTACCATGCCTTGCAAAATACTTATACAACGTGTCTTACCAAGTACAAAACTGAGCTGTTTGCAAATGTGGGCCACTTGCTTTAGCTTTCTGATCTGCTAATTGGGGCCACTTTTAATTCGGTGGGCAGGGGCAATTTTCTGTCCCAGTCTGACACTGATAGCCAGACAATTAAAATACCCCCCCTTGAACCATATCAAAAATGGCACGGAGCACACATGCCATGTGAGCTGCCCCGGTTCACCCCAGTAAGGTTATAGGTTTGTACCACTAAACATGATCAACTTGGCCTATAGGGCAGTCAGGCAGTGTCCGAAGGGCTTCTCTGACAGGTCAGTGTGTGCGTTGTTTATTGGCGGTTTGTGGGTCTGTTTTATGATCTCTGAGGCAGTTTTTCTGTCACTGCCTACCAGACTGTGTAGCTGTCTAGCTCTGCGAAAGACATCTTGTGGACTTTCAGAAAGTTGACCTGGGAATGCATTTGGTCCGTTGCTTGCTATTGACTTTGTGGTTTGTAACTCACGTTTTCTGACTTTCCATTTGCTGGCTTTATTTGCTTTAGGCTGTGAAGCTTGAGTTCATATCTCCCCATGTTAAAGCAGTTTTACATGAAGTTGTTTTCTGTAATAAACAGCCCTTTAAATCTTGTTATCTCGTCACATTTGCTGGGCATTCAAAGACCGAGATCAAATGTCAAGCTTTGTTTTCGTGGGTGCCTGGTGTTTATTTTGCTTTTGTCTGACTTCAAAGTGAGAGCATTTATAGGAAATAGGAATGCCGCGTACTTTCTTCATGGAACATGCTTGTACCCTTTTTTAATTCTTATTTTAGAAATAGCCTTCTCATAAGATATCCATTTCATCAGCTGCACAAAACATTTACACGTTTCTTGCAAAAAGACTCTTATTTGGTGAGTCCATTTAATTTGTGAAACTGCCTTTTAAGGAACAAAGTTCAAAACCACATTTTAGCCTTAGCTCCAGCCTAAAGTCTGGCGATACTGAGCAACTTTCACTGTTTATAGCCCTTTCACTGTCAAGCACAGAATGCGATCTTTTCACTGGAAAGAGCCAACCATGTTTTAACACAGTTTAACAATGCTTGGTTTATACTTTGATGGGTAAAGCATATGCTTTATTTATGACATTTGTGGCTATCCATTATGGAGAACTGGATACGTTTAAAGGCAATTTTAATCAAAGCTTTTGTGTTTATGTTTAGCTACACAATAATTATGTATTCCGCCTGCAACTGTGTCTTTTTCGGAACACATCTGTTACTGGATGTCAACGATTTCCTCATATGTTCTTGCATGCACTAGTGTCATGATTTCTTGTGGAGAAAACTAAGTACCGTGATGTCATAAAGATACCATAAACAGATTGCTGAAGCTAAAAAGAATTATCTCGAGCATAGAATTGACCAAGCCGATAACATGAGTCGGGAATTGTTCAGAATTGTGAAGGAGTTTGTTGATCCTGTCGCAGGCGCCCGTAAACACTCGCATACGGAAGAGTGGATTAGGCAACTTGCAGACTTTTTTGTGGCTAAAATCATAAAGATTCAGGACTCCTTCCCTTCGGTGGACCCTTCAATGGATCCTGCTGTCTCAGGGTGTAAGCTGAAGTTGGAATCATCCTTAGAGGCAGAGTCCGGGCCCACACTATCGGTTTTTCCTCAGCTATCCTGTGAAACATCGCTTGAGTTACTATCCCGATTGCAATCTGGCTCCCCTCTGGATGCCTGTCCAGCGAAATGCCTGGGCAAGGTGGCTTCAGCTGTAAACAGCTTGCTGAACCCCTTGCTTAATCTGTCATTGATCTCTGGGGTGGTCCCTCGCCAATGGAAATATGCACTTATTCTGCCGCTGATCAAAAAGCCTTTGCTAGACCCCTTGCAGCTGGCTAACTATAGACCGATCTCCCTCCTCCCTGCTCTGGCGAAGGTGGTGGAGAAACATGTTCAGCAAACTCTTACCACCTACATTGAGAATAACAAACTGCTGCATGACTCCCAATCTGGCTTCCATCCTAATTATAGCACGGAGACAGCCCTTGTAGAGGTGACCGACACCATCAGGGAGACGCTCGATCGGGGGGAAAAGTCTATGCTAGTCATGCTGGACCTGTCGGCGGCTTTCGACACCGTCCCACACGCTGGTCTCCTTTTAAGACTCAGGGAGATAGGACTGCGGGGGACGGTGTTGAAGTGGTTTCAATCCTTCTTAGCCGACCGCCGACAGGTGATCTGGGCTCCATCGTTCTCCGCGGAAATGCCTTCGCTAGAGGTGGGGGTGCCTCAAGGGTCCATTCTGAGCCCCACCATTTTTAACATATACATGGCCCCTCTGGCGGAGGTAGCGGAGGCATTTGGGGCCCGGGTCATCTCATACGCTGATGACACCCAGCTCCTGTTCACTTGCAGGAAGGGAGAGGTTTTCGACGGCGGCAGAATCAAAGACTGCTTGAGCGCAGTCTTTGCGTGGTTTCAGCGGCACAGCCTGAAATGCAACTCGGATAAGTCTGAGCTGCTCTTTTTTGGCTGTGCCCCTGACCCTGGTTGGAAGACGTGGTGGCCCCAGGACATGTTCCCCCCTGAGAAGGAATCCTCCCAAGTAAAAAATCTTGGAGTTGTGTTTGACGATGATCTCTCCTTCCGTCCACACATTCTGGGACTATCAGGGAAATGTTTCGGCATCCTTAAGATGCTTAGGAAATTCCTCCCACTGCTTTCCCTGCAGTACCGTAAGAATATAGTCCAGGCGCTTGTGGGATCCCGTCTGGATTATGCAAATGCGCTTTTTGCAGGCCTTCCAAAGTATATCTGTCTAGATTGCAAATTGTTCAGAATTCGGCTGCCAGAGCCATCTTCGGCCTGCCAAGGAGAGCCACTGCTTCATCGCTGTTAACTAGGCTGCACTGGCTACCGATCTCTAGCAGAATTAGGTTTAAAATCCTCACATTGGCATTCAAAGCCCTTCACTCGGTTGGTCCCATTTACCTTAGGAAGCGTACTGCTTTCTATGTTCCGCGGAGGACGTTGCGTTCAGCGGACTTGGCCAAAATGGAGGTGCCTGCGGCCAAACGAGTCCGGATGGGTGGTCGATCCTTCCAATATGTGGCAGCTCGCTTCTGGAACGAGCTCCCTCACTCCCTCCGTAGGGCTAATAGCCTCCTGGCTTTTAGGAAGGAGCTGAAGACCGTGCTCTTCACCAAGTAATCATCGTGAATGTAGCGTGTCTGCCTTTGGGTTTTTTTTGGTTTGTCAGGCCTCTTTGCTAAAGCGCCGGCACACCCTTTCTGGGTAGCCGTGCGCTCAAAAAGTACGGCTATAACATAACATAACATAACATAACATAACATTTCAGTGGTGCAGCAGTGGAACTGGGGCCGAAAGGTGGAGGAAACCCACTGAGCACTGATTATTGATATTTTCCCACTAAACAAGCAGTCACAAGTGCAGTTACCTTGCAGGCACCAGGGTCATGATTTGTATGGTGCAGCAGGTGCTGTGACACAGAGGACAAAAGGTCAAAGAAACCCACTGAGCAATGATTATTGCTGTATCTTACCAATAAACAAGCAGTCACAAGTGCTGTTACCTCGCAGGCACTAGGGCCATGATTTGAATATTGTGCAATAGCATCCTATGGGGCATCGATATGGGGGTACGCGCCTGTGGACAAAATACAAATAGCTGAAAATAGGTTCCTTAGAACATTACTGCCGGTACCTCAGTCGTCGCCGACTTTGTCTGTTCATTCGGAACTAGGTCTGGGTTACATATCAGACGACCTAAAAGCAGCCCCGTTGATCTGTTGGGCCAAGACATGGCTCAACGAGGAAATTACACTTAACTATCTAATCCTCAAAGACTGCTTGGCCCTCGATAGAGCAGATAGTATCCCTTGGCTGGCATACGTTAGAGTGGCGTGTGCCAGACTGGGACGCCCCGAACTATATACAAACCCGGAGGGTATAAGGAAAGAGGACCTGGCGTGGATTAAACACACTTTTCGATCTATGCTAGAGGCAGAGAGGGAAGAAGTGGAGCTGAAAAAATCAGGAGTTAGAACCATTTATGTTTTACAGTCCTCCCCAGACATGGAACACTACCTTAAGATTGTCACTAAGCCTTTCCACCGCTTCTTGTTGACAAGATTTAGGTTTAATTTAATTCATCTTACTTTAGGAAGTTTCCCTCATTGGGGAAAACCAGAGGACTCCCCACCGTGCTCCTGTGACAATTTTTCTACCCAGGACACCCTCCATGTGATTATGTTTTGTGATAAATTTTCCACTGTTCGAAAAAAATTCTTAAATCCAATACTGCGTGAAGCTGGGTTCCTGCAGGTTAGACCCACACTTTTACATTTGCAATTGCTCAGTAGTGTGCATATTATCTTCAGCGTAGCCAGTTTTCTGGTAGCTGCAGCCAGAATAAACAATAAAAAAGATATAGACATGCACTAAGCAAAGCAATGCAGTTTGAAAAGATGAGGGAGGCATTGAGTCCTTTCTATTGCGTAAAATGAATTGGGGGTTTTATACTTTTAGTGCTGTACACGTTACGGTCATATAAATAATGTACTGTTTTGCACATCTCATGTACTGTTTTGCACAACTCATGATTTGTAAATAGTGTACATATATGACTGTTTATAAGTGTATATATATATTTATTTATTGTATTAACTTTTTTATCCTCATTGATCGATTTTATGTATAAATGATTGTATGTTTTGCTGCCTCTTTTATGATTTTAATTAATCGAAATAAAGAGTTTTGACTGACTGACTGAAACAAGCAGTCACAAGTGCTGTTACCTCGCAGGCACTAGGGCCATGATTTGAATGGTGCAGCAGGTGCAGCGGCACAGGGGCCAATAGTCTAGGGAACAGACTGAACACTGATTATTGCTATATTGTACCACTAAACAAGCAGTCACAGGTGCAGCTACCTTGCAGGCACCAGGGGCATGATATGTATGGTGACGCAGGTACAGTGACACAGGGGCCTAAAGGTTCAGGAACCCTCTGAACACCGATTATTGTGATATTTTACCAGTAAACAAGCAGTCACAAGTGCACTTACCTTGCAGGCGCTAGGGCCATGATTTGAATGGTGCAGCATGTGCAGTGGCACAGGGGCCAAGAGCTCTAGGAGGCCCACTAAATACTTGTTATATGTTACTACTGAAAATGCTGTCACAAGCGCAGTTACCTCGCAAGGGCTAGGGCCATGATTTGAATACTACGTCGGGTGCAATGGCACAGAGGCCAACAGCTCCAGGAAACCCATTGAACACTGATTATTGTTACATGTTACTACTGAATAAGCAGTCACAAGTGCAGTTACCTTACAGACACTGGGGTCATGATTTGAATGGTGAAGCAGGTGCAGTGGCACAGGGTCAAAAAGCTCAAGGAAACACACTGAACACTGATTATTGTGATATTTAGCTACTAAACAAGCAGTCACAGGTGCAGTTACCTTGCAGGTGCTAGGGCCATGGTTTGAAAGGTGCAGCAGGCAGCCACGGCCCATGGAGGGAGTTCCGTGGGGCAGGCAGGCGAGACGGTGGAGGGGCAGGGTGTTACCGATCCCCCACCCTGCCCTCCCCCGCCCCGCCTGCCTGCCCACGGAACTCCCTCCACGGGCCGGGGCTGGCAGCAGGTGGAGAGGCAAAGTGGTCAAAAGCTCTAGGAAACCCACTGAACACCGATCATTGCTATATCTTACCACTAAACAAGCAGTCGAGGGTGATTACATTTCAGGCACTAGGGTCATGATTTTAATAGTGCTGTAGGTGCAATGGCACAGGGGTTAAAAGATCTAGCAAACCCACCGACCACCAAATATTGCTATATTTTACTACTACACAATCAGCCACAATCTCAGTTACCTTGCAGGCCCATGGCTCATGATTTGAATGGAGCAGCAGATGCAGTGGCACAGGGGCCAAAAGGCCTAGGAAACCCACTGAACATTGAATATTGCTATATTTTTGGTTCTTTTGTAACCATTGCATCCAAAGTACCACATACCCTAAAGCATCTTTCTAATAAAAGCTGTAACTTATTGGATGTTTTATCTACCTACAACTTATTTTCCATTCAGGGCATTTATATGGCACATTTTTACAGTTTTTGTATGGTCCTAGGAGGCTTCTGAATATTTATTTACACACTAACACCTTGCCAAGGGCATTATCCAATCTATAACATTAACACTTGAGCTGTTGTAAACACTATAAAAATATCTATAACTTACCATATGGTATTCCATACCAAGCTGTGGTAAAGCCAATAGGTCTCGCCTATGCTACATCTTTTCGCATTGTAAAATGTTTTACTAGCCATATTATACAGCAGCGCTACCTTCAGTGCAGCATAACTGAAAATAGAAAAAAAAAGCTACATAACGCAGACAACGCTTGCTGTGTCATACATCTTTGGTAAATTACTTTCAGTCATTTGCAACATAGTTAAAAATCAATAGCACAACCAATAAATCTCTCGTAGGCAAGACACATTTGCTTTGCCAGAGCTGTTTTACTGTTGATTTCCTAGATATTAAAGCAATCTTTACAATCAGCAAGCTCCAAACCATGCAGTCTTCCTTACCTCGCAAAACACTTATGCAGATTGTCTTTATGAGTTCCAAACTACCCCAATTTGCAAACTTGGACCACTTTTTTAGCTATCTAGTTCACTAATGGTGGGCACTTAGAATTTAGTATATGGCCTATTTTCTGTCCTAGTCCAACCCTGCCACTCGACGAAATTCTTACACCACTGGAACCAAATGGCACGTCACAGCTTGCAAGTAGTGCCAGAAAGCTACGTGTTTTCTAGCACGTTCTGTCTGGACGCTCTCATATTGAAATCATGAAGGGCTGCCTATTGATACCAGCTCTTAAATAATTTGCTATGCAGTTTGACATGGCCTCTTCCGTTTTCAAGGCCGCAAATATATTTTTAGTCTCTACCGTTACAACACATTGACTTACAGCCAGATTCATCATCGGCATGTTTTGCGAGTCTGTAATAGCGAATAATAAGGAATCGCTATTACGGACACGCAAAACGGGATTCATGTAGGAATCACAATATTTATTGCGATTCCTACAGCTTCCTTATTTGTGATTAGCTAATTGCTAATCGCAAATAAGGAAAAACTCCCCATTCATTCCCATAGGAATGAATGGGAAGACATATCAATGTGCGAATCGCTATTAGCGATTCGCATTTTGATTTTGCGATTTTAAGGGTGCAGGGGTGTCCAATGGACACCCTGTTGCACCCCTGAAATGTAAATGTAGCCTGATGTTGCGCACACACATGTCCAAAGGACATGTGTGTGTGTAACATACCACTTAGAAAAATGCACTAAAGTGCATTTTGCTAAGTTTTCGCTATTCACCACGAAGTTACACTTAGCGGTAAATAGCGTCCAGAAATAGCGAATTCGCAAATAATAAATGGATATTGAATTGCATTTAAGGAATCTCAAATAGAGATTCCTTAAATGCAATTCCTCGCCGCAATTAGCGATTTTTGCATTTGGGATGATGAATCCCAAATGCAAAAATTGCGCTCACAAAGGGCCAGATTCGCAGAATCCGTCCCTTCGCGAGCCGATTTTTCTTTCATGAATCTAGCTGATAGTTCCACAAGCATGCTTGTAGCACCACAAGGACAGCTTTTGAAACCTGTGCGTGCTGCTTACATTTTTTTCTCCGATGGAAAAATGTGCATGGCATTTCAAATGGATCACAATTTGTTTACTATCGTATCACACACAGCAAAAAAACAGGGCTAAGAATCATTCAATGGTTTTTTTTTTGCATTTTTGTGCTTTGGAAAATTTGTGGTAATCTGCCTCCAAACGAAACTGACATATCTACCCACGTAGCACATTGCAAAAAAAAAAGTGCACGAATCAAGGGATTTTTCAGACGACTCTAGTCTACAGATGTTATAAAAACTAATAACGTAAAAGTGAAAAGTGCACGGTGACCTTCGTTTTCGACTGAAACGGTTATGACAGCTTCACCTCAGGATGGATTAAAAATAATGTCATTTCAAGGTATAGCAGTTATTTTTTTTACATAAAATGCTAGGCACGCAAAGGCTATAATGTCTTCCATTGGAGGTTTCCCCCACCCTGTTCTCATGCACATCACACGGTGGACAGACTCTGAACAGGGAAGGTGTCGTGTTGAGAAGAACTGAAGCAGAGCTGAATGTTAAAACATATTTCAGACAAACGAGGCCGGGAGGCAGTGACAGGCGGATGAAAGAGAGGGCCGGCAGGTGATGTCGTATCATTTCCTTTCTTTATGCTTCACGAGATGACAACTACCATTTAGTCGAGGCAATCAAAACAAGAACCTCAGAGCTCGCTTCCGATTGCGCTACGCACAGCTGTCTGCTGCAAAATACACCTCCGAAGCCGCGCCCTGCAAATTCATGCTGTGACGCAAAAGAGAAGGCCAAATTCCATTAGAAACATACGTGCCATGCTTGCCCTGGAATGGCAGATAGGACAAAAATGTATACCGTAATTATGTACATGTATTGACATTTTTCAGCATGAACATGTTAATGTTAATGAGACTTTTAAAGCGCATGTATACCCTGGGTTGTCTTGGCGCTGAACTAGAGTAAGACCTTTAGACATGGAAAATGAGGGGACTAGTTTGAAAATAACCAAGTTTTTAAATTTTTCCTGAAGGAAGAGAGAGAGTACGACTCTCTCATGACAACAGGAAGAGTATTCCATAGTTTCGCTGCACAATAGCCCATACTCCGACCTCCCCAGCTCGCAGTTCAGATCATAACAGGAACGTTTCCATTGGGTCCTGTTTTGGCTGATAGATTTTGCGGCCTTATGTTAAGTAAATCATGCCACCATGTGCTGGTGGTTGCCATTGGTCAGCCGCTGTTTAACATTATGTGGAACTCCACAACGGGCAAGGCTACTGTCTGCCCTTCAGTCGCTCTCTATTTTTTCCTTTGAGTCAAAAATAACTACCCTATACCACCTCTAAGGTACCTATGGTGTAAGACTAAAATGTATTTTAATGCGTTTTTTTATCTAACCCACCTTTGCCAACTATTTGATAGATCTCATGTGCTTTGGGCTCCGTGGAGGACTGCAAGTGGATACATTCTTGCCCAATCTAGGGCCGCATTTATGAGGCCCCTTGCACAGCCGGAACATCACTTTTTGTGACGTTCTGTGGTGCAGAAGCCTGCTCCATATTTACAAGGCAGCACAAACCCACTTTTGTTGGCTGAACGCTGCATCTTATATATGGTTTATTTTATTGCAGTTCTCTGTGTTAATGGTGGGTGCATTGGGTGTTGCTGGGGGCATTCCCAGCAATATCCATGGCTTTTTGACACTGCCCCAGATTTACGAGAAATCGTAAGTCTGAGGCAGCACCAAAAACTTACGAGGTGTAAGGAAGGCCCAACGAGGAGAAATATATTTATTTCTCCTCGTTTTTCCTTTTTCTATGTGTGCTGCAATTCTGCACATTTATATAACTCAGTCAGGGCCGGACTGGCTACCGGGCAGTTTGGAATGCTGCTGAGCTGGGGGCTGATTTCGTTCATGGAGACCTGTGTGTGCTAAATGAAATCTGTTTTGCTTTAATTATTTCGCAGCACACGCAGGTCTCCGTGAACGAAATCAGCCCCCACCGCAGTGAAATCAGCCCCCAGCTCGGCAGGATTCCAAACTGCCCGGTGGTCAGTCCGGCCCTGAACTCAGTTATTGCTCTCAAATCCTTATTGGGCTTTGAATTTGACTATATATGGCGGTAGACAGTCAAAATATCGAGTTGTTAATGTCGATGTACCATAATATCGAGTCCAAAATATCGATGGTACGAAATGTCGAAAACAAAAATATCGTCGTAGAAAATATCGATTTATGTGTGTGTTAAAAATATCGAAGACATGAATGTCGAAATCAATAATATCGATGGTGAAAATATCGATTGTCAAAATTATCGATATGTTAAAGTGATGTTTTAAAGTATGTTAAGTAATGATTTATTTATATGTTGTTTATATATAAGATCATTTTTATATATAATTTTATTATTTTTAGTAAGAAGTCTAGGAGCGGGATGTAGAGTTTATAGGGGATAAGGGTGGGTAGTGTATTAAAAAAGTATAGTGTAAATATGGAATAATAAATTTCGCATTTGAAGTAAATTTATAAATTTGCGAAATGTTATTCAAAATATTTATAAATGCGAAATTTTATATAAAATTATAGAGTATTGTTAAATTATTTGTTCTTTGATTTTGGATATATATTAATAAATTGTGTAAATATATCTAAATATTTATTTTTTTACTAAATAATTGTATATTAATGTTAGGAGCGGGATACAGAGTTTATAGGGGATAAGGGTGGGTAGTGTTTTAAAAAAGTATAGTGAAATTGTAAAATTTTAAATTTCGCATTTCCTTTAGATTTCAAAATTTCGATATTTATAAAAATTGTTTGGGAGTAGTCGAAATTTGAACGAAATTTAGGGAGTACATTAAACATTATGAATAATTTTTGTGTATGTACAAAAAAGATTTTTAAATAATAAAATATTACATTACATATTTATATTATTTTTACTATAAATTTAGGAGCGGGATGTAGAGTTTATAGGGGATAAGGGTGGGTAGTGTTTTAAAAATATATAGGGTAATTATATAAATTTAAATTTCGCAATTTCATATAAATTTGCGAAATTTCAAAAATTGAAATTAATATTTCGATATTTGCGAAATGATATCGATTTTATTCGAATATAGTATTTATTTTTTAAGTTTGCTGTTGTTTATGTACTAAAATATATTTGTAATTATACTATTTTCATATATTTTCTGAAAATATTTGACTAATTATGTTATGAGTGGGATGTATATTTTCAAGGGGATAAGGGTGGGTAGTGTATAAACAAAGTATACTCTAATCATAGAAGTAAAAATTTCGCCTTGTATTTCATTTTAGTTTCGAATCGAAATTTTATATAAATATTATTAAAATACGAAATTATGAACACTATTAGGTTGTTGTTCTAATTTGAGGTATTTTGTGTATGTAGTAAAAAGAATCAAAAATATATAATGTAGTAGATATTAAATAAATAAATGTATCATATTTTTAGGAGTGGGATGTAGAGTTTATAGTAGGTCAGGGTGGCTAGTTTTATCAAAGGTACATTTTGTGCGTTTAGGGTCTGGTTTTTGTGTATGTGCGAAGGGGTATTTTAACTGTTCAGGGTCAGTTTTTGGTTTGTGTGTAAAGGGGTATTTTTAGGTTTCAGGCTCAGTTTTTAGTTTGTGGGTAAAGGTGTTTTGTCAGGTTTCGGGGTCAGTTTTTAGTTTGTGGGTAAAGGGGTTTTGTGAGGTTTCAGAGTCAGTTTTCAGTTTGTGGGTAAAGGGGTATTTTTAGGTTTCTGGGTCAGTTTTTAGTTTGTTGGTGAAGGGGTTATGTTAGGTTTCAGGGTCAGTTTTTAGTTTGTGGGTAAAGGGGTATTTTTAGGTTTCAGGGTCAGTTTTTAGTTTGTTGGTTAAGGTGTTTTGTCAGGTTTCAGGGTCAGTTTTTAGTTTGTGGGTAAAGGGGTATTTTTAGGTTTCAGGGTCAGTTTTTAGTTTGTGGGTAAAGGTGTTTTGTAAGGTTTCAGGGTCAGTTTTTAGTTTGTGGGTAAAGGGGTTTTGTGAGGTTTCAGGGTCCGTTTTTAGTTTGTGGGTAAAGGTGTTTTGTAAGGTTTCAGGGTCAGTTTTTAGTTTGTGGGTAAAGGGGTATTTTTAGGTTTCTGGGTCAGTTTTTAGTTTGTGGGTAAAGGTGTTTTGTAACGTTTCAGGGTCAGTTTTTAGTTTGTTGGTAAAGGAGTTTTGTGAGGTTTCAGAGTCAGTTTTCAGTTTGTGGGTAAAGGGGTATTTTTAGGTTTCTGGGTCAGTTTTTAGTTTGTGGGTAAAGGAGTTTTGTGAGGTTTCAGAGTCAGTTTTCAGTTTGTGGGTAAAGGGGTATTTTTAGGTTTCTGGGTCAGTTTTTAGTTTGTGGGTAAAGGAGTTTTGTGAGGCTTCAGAGTCAGTTTTCAGTTTGTGGTTAAAGGAGTATTTTTTGGTTTCTGGGTCAGTTTTTAGGTTGTTGGTGAAGGGGTTTTGTCTGGTTTCAGGGTCAGTTTTTAGTTTGTGGGTAAAGGGGTATTTTTAGGTTTCAGGGTCAGTTTTTAGTTTGTTGGTGAAGGGGTTTTGTCAGGTTTCAGGGTCAGTTTTTAGTTTGTGGGTAAAGGGGTATTTTTAGGTTTCAGGGTCAGTTTTTAGTTTGTGGGTAAAGGTGTTTTGTAAGGTTTCAGCGTCAGTTTTTAGTTTGTGGGTAAAGGGGTTTTGTGAGTTTTCAGAGTCAGTTTTCAGTTTGTGGGTAAAGGGGTATTTTTAGGTTTCAGGGTCAGTTTTTAGTTTGTGGGTAAAGGGGTTTTGTGAGGTTTCAGGGTCAGTTTTTAGTTTGTGGGTGAAGGGGTATTTTTAGGTTTCAGGGTCAGTTTTTTATTATAGGGGTACAGGGAAAACATAAATTAAGATTATTTTTAAATTAAAATTATTATATTAAATTAATTTTAATGCGATTACATTATTAATTTTTAAACATTTCATTTTTTATAGTAATTAATTAATATTTAATGTCCTGCAGTTACTTAAATTAATTGTTAATTGGTGATGGAAGAGTAAATTTAATATGTTCTGTGTTCTGCACTTACTCTAATTAAATGGTGATTGCATTTCTAATTGTAAATTAATTACTGTTTTTGAGAAGCAATTACCGAAAGTAAATGGTTATTGGAGTCGGAATATTTAAACATTTAATTATGTGTATTTCAAAAATTGATATTATATGTATATGGGTGTATGAATAATAATTTTTATAACTTCAGTGTATAGTATGTTATTTATTTACATGTGGTATATAGAAATAGATATAACATTACAGTTATAATACATTTGCAAAAATTCATAAAAATGATTTTGTCATAGGTAATACAAAATAATGACACCAGTTTTCTTTCCAGTAAATTTTTTTATTCAACACTTGAAATATACGAACATATATACATTTTATTAAGCTATGTTTGGTATACATATAAAAAAAAATGGAGGACAATGTCTTTTTAATAATCACATTTTATAGTAATTTTCTTGACAAGTACTTTTAATTTGTAGAGAAAAAATGGTTAGTTCACATAATGTAATGTATGATATTATACATACATAATACTATTATTGTTTCTTAATAAAACATCAACATGTGTAATGAAAAACATAAGTCACTAATTTTTAATACATATAGTGATATACTGATGATGATATTAACATATGAACACTTTTAAAATTATAATATAATATAAATATCCTAATTAGAACATGGACATCATCATCAATGATTCTTTTAACATTACAATATTCTTATGTATGATTATTATTATTAATAAATACGTTTTAATAATAACAATTTTCACATATTAGTCATATTGTAAACATTTAAATCTGATAAACAAAAACAATATTACACATTTAGTTATATAATAATTTTAATAAATATTACATTAAATATTTTTATTTTTTTATACTTAATGTAATAAATATTAAAAGTATGTAATATATAATTAATATACAGGCAAAAACATTTTATATTCACAATATACTATACAATTTTTTTAACATTACACATAATTTCGAGCCATATATATAACAATAATCGACATTTATAGTAGTTCTTTTCACAGTTACATATAATTTGGATCGTTTCTTTTGTAACCACTCTTTGTCTTTTTGCGTTATTTTGGTAAATGGAAAGTCGCGGTTGGAAGCAGGTTCACTTTTGAGTAGGTACGAATCTACTTTTATATTGTTAAAGTATTGTAAATTATAATTAAAGGTTATATTTTGGTATTTTGGGGTTGAGAATTAAAGTATGACTATTTACATATAATGGAGTGGAATCAATACGTATTTTCGGTCACAAATTTTTGAGCCATTTAAAATAGTTGGAGTTAATGAGTATGTGGTATAATTTAATGAAATTATAAATAAATAGGAATATTATGTTTAAATATTCTGGGATATTCGTTAGTGTTATGTCGGTGGGATTGTTTAGCTGTTTTTTTTTCTCGTATTTTGAAACAGCTATTTCCGTTTCCGATAATTTTTTTTTAAGGGAAAGGAAGTGTGTTTCAGTTGTTAGAACGGAGATGATTTACATTCTGCCTTTATATTTTGAGTTCTGTGATATATTTATCACACTTTAAGATAACAGTCGTTATTGTAAATGGCATTTAAATAGTCGTTTAATTTGGATGATGGATAGTTTTTGCAGAGTTAAAGAAAACATAATTAATGAATCGTTGGATTAAGTGTTTGATATTTACACATTGTATTGTCGGATAAAGGATTATCTTTATGATGTTCTATTTAAAGGTAAGTTATAAATTTATGTTCTTTTATTTGGATGGAAGCAGTTTTTAAAAACAAATATTGTGATATAATAATATATTTATTTAGTCTTTTTAGAATAGTGTTAAAAAATAAATTAGACTAAATAAATATTTTTTTATTATATTAAAATATGTGTTTTTTTTAATTAAGGATATTGTTTGATCTCTATCAATTAATTTAGTTATAGCAATTAGTTCAATGTTTTGGCTATCATTTTTAAATATTTCAGTCCTCTTGTTGTAGGATATAGTTGGACTTGCTGTTGTAGATATAAATACATTTGAGCAGTTTGTCTAGAGAGTTTTGGTTTCAGTTGTATGACTGATTGCTGCATACGTAGTTCCTGAAAGCTTTGCTCTTTTTGTATAGCTGAGACTAGCTTGTGTAATGTGGGTGTTGTACGTCCAGTAGAAGAGAGGAAGGCATTGTGCCAACCTTCAACAGCATTGTTCGTTTTTGCTTCTTGGTTGAGTGTTGGTAGATAGACATTCCACCAGGGAATTGCAAATTTTGGCTGGCGTCTGTGGCCTGACCTATGTAGTCTTCCTACCCAGTTGTCCTCAAAGTAATCTAAAAGTGGGGCGAGTCTTTGCTCATTTTGGGTGTAGAAAGGACTTTCAATTAACAAATTGTAATGTTCGGCCACATCAGTTACTGGTACATATGCCAGAGCAATGAGATGTTTGATCTGGTATGCAAAATTTATATTTGTTGCATACTCAACACTAAGGGCAGATTTTTGTAAATGTCTCCAGAGACATTGATTGAAATGAAAATAACATCCTTGAATGGATGTGTGTGGGTACGTTTTCAAAATAGAATTAATCATAGCTTGCTCGAAGTCTATGATGATTTTCATTGGGAAGTAGTCAGAACTTTGTTCCTTTATTTTTTGTAAGATTTCAGAGTAAGTAGTGGCTTGTTTGTTTGGTAATAAACAATATATGAAGGGGATACAGGTATTATGATATTGCCCATGAATTGTGTATAACTGGTAGAAAGGTTTTGGGCATATAGAAAAAGTACCATCCATCATCCAAGTAGTACTTTCAGTTAATTTTTTTATATTGTTATTAGTTGCAAACATGATTATTCTTTTGTCCTTGCTATGATTATCATAAAATATAAATGGCTCCTCATTATGAGTAATTACAAGCTCTGGCGGAATTATGACTTCTTCAAAAGTTTTTGGAGTTGGTATATTGGGTCTACTTGCTTTTTTGGTTCTTGCTATTGTTCTTTTAATGGTAGCAATAGATGGTAGCTGACCTCTTGCTTCTTTGGGAACTTTAGGTAGTAATTCTTTCAGAATTACGTTGGTAGGTAATTCTGATCTGGTACTTAATTCCTTGATATTTTCAAGAGTGGATCTCACTTCTATTTCGGAGATGTTTGGTGGGTGATTATGTTCAGTGGTATTTATAACACTAGTTTCCCTTGTTGTAGCACGGCCATAGCATTTATTGGAGTAATATTTTGTACACTTCCAATTCACTTTAAGGTCTTTTTGTTTCTCTTGAGTATAAATGTAGCCCATATAGCATAACAAAAATTTCCCTTTCTGAGATGTAATAAATCTTACATCATCAGTCATTCTTTACTTCTGGTATCTAGAAAAGTTAATATACAAATATTAATACAATATGAAATGTATAAAAGATTTTAAATAAAGCTAGTATTCTTCTAGTAATTTACTTACCAACAGTAATGTTCTATTTATCGAAAGTAGATGCTTGTTCAGTTAGATGTTGTTCTTGTATTGCCACGGTCTGTTGAGAAATAATTAAGTATGTTATAGGAAAAGTTACCATTTTTTGCTTGGTAACTTATTTTTTACGTTATAATGTCTCTAAAAATAGTTTTGTTTATTGAATGTAAAAAGAGAAATTTCCAAGATTATACTAACAGATGCATAAAAAGAGTCATTTTTATTTCTAGTACATTCTATAGAGTTTATAAAGACTAGTTATGTTTTATTTATGAACTTACCAAGAGAATTATAGTAGTAGCAGAATGTTTGTTCTTTGATGTGAATTATCTGTTTTCTGTACCTTTGAGTTCTGTTTAGAGAGAAAGATGATGAAAATTACTAATGCGTTTATATGTAATATAAATAATACACATTTGTTATAAAGCATTGTTACTTAATTGCTAAAATGAACCGGGGATGATACATGTATTATGAGTAAAAGCACAAAAAAACATATTTAAGAACAGGAAGAGATATACTAACAGATGCATAACAAGAGGCATTTTATTTCTAGTACATTCCATAGAGTTTATAAAGACTAGTTATGTTTTATTTATGAACTTACCAAGAGAATTATAGTAGTAGCAGAATGTTTGTTCTTTGATGTGAATTATCTGTTTTCTGTACCTTTGTGTTCTGTTTAGAGAGAAAGTTGATGAAAATTACTAATGCGTTTATATGTTATATAAATAATACACATTTGTTATAAAGCATTGTTACTTAATTGCTAAAAAGAACCGAGGATGACACATGTATTATGAGTAAAAGCACATTAAAACATATTTAAGAACAGGAAGAAAATATTTTTTACACAGCATTGTAACTTTTTTTCCTCAAAAAATTCTGCCTGCACAATATGTATTAAGATTTACAGGCTAAGAAACAAAGTATAGAGTTTTAAATTAGGCCAATAATTGGCTAAGAACGCTAAGTAAATGTTAAACATATGTAGATACCTTTTTTAAATGTAAAGTGTCCTGTATCTTGAAGTTGAAGTATAACTTGATTTGTTTGTAGAGTCTGTTTAAAGGTAAAGTACATAAAGAAATAACAAATTAGGTTACAAATCTTGGTCTATAATTAATAGACAAAAAAATTAGAATTTATTAACAGAGCTATATGATTACTTACTTGTAGTTTTAGGACGAATTTTCTTGAAGAGAAGAATATAGATGGTGCTCCCAAAATTGGCAGTATGTGGTCACGAAGAATATTTCCTGCAACTTGTATGGCTGTTTGTGATTGGTTTATATAGTCTATGTGTAATTAAGTTTGCCATCTGATTGGTCAGATATGTAAAGACGAGTTACTATTGGTTAGTTTGAATTTTTTTTAAGTAAAACATTTAAGATATATCTTCTTATATAGTTTATGTTAAGGAATTAAAATGATATATTTATGTAAAATAAAAGTCTTGTTATAAATAAAGTTTATGTAAAATGAGTACTAAGTATTAAATAAGTATGTTTACAAAGAGTTTATATACAAATTGCGTCAGTTAGCGAAAACACAATATTGTACACTAAATGTTACTTAATAATTTGAAAATACATTAGTGAAGTCATTAGAAATGTGTGTATTACTTAGAGAATAGATTTATTGGTGTTATATATAAAAAAAGGAGTATAATTTAGCTATCGATATTTTGATATTGACGAAAATAGTGCTATCGAAATTTTTGTATTCGATATTATTGTAGTGTGGTATATGTAGTATTGAGTGTCGATATTATGGTATTCGAAAATAATGCTAACAATATTTCTGTAGACGATATTTTTGTGCATCGATATAGTTTGCTCGATATTTTTGTAGTTTACATGTTAAGTATAGGGTGTCGATATTAGTGCTATCGATATTAGAGACTCGATGTTATAGTAGGTCGATTTTTTGGAAATCGATAATCTGTCAGTGATTCATATATGGCCCTGTGTCCCCAGTTTCTGTGAATCTCTGCTCCTGTATTTCCTTTGTCTTTTCCATAAGCCCATTTCTCCTTCTCTCAGACCTGTTTCTATGTCGTTTGTTCGAATGGGTTTCTTTCTAAAGGTCCCCCTCTTGCATCTTTCCATATTCTTCTTGATTCCCCAACCTCCACTCTTATTCTGGCATAAACCACAGGGGTTTTCCTGACATCTGTGCATGCTACTCACAACTGAGGCCTACTTGCAGGTTAAACAAAAGGGGATGATGGACGGGGCGTTTGAGCAAATCAAACACTCACCCCCAGTCAACTGATCTGGGTTTAATCCATCACCATTCTTTAGCTCACTCAGCCACCCCAGTTCAGACATGGCCATATGAAAATCAGTCTGACCCTGTGCCTCATGGGAACAGTCCAGCCTGAACTGCTAAGCCATGTCTTCCCTGGAACGGAAACAAGCATCCTGGGACCGGTTTCGGATTCATAATCCTCATCAGCCAGGCTATCTTGAATCCATTGTTCTGCATTCTGTCCATCAACTGTTGTTTTTGCATTTGTTCACCCCGAGTGGGATGGGTATGCTCAGACGTGAGTCCCATGCTCTCCACACCACTGGAGTCAAGCTATCCTTGCTGAAGACGGCTGATAGCCAGAAACCGGTCTTAGGATGCTTGATTCCGGTCCAGGAAAGACATGGCTTGGCAGTTCGGTCTGGACTGTTCTCATGAGGCACAGGGTCAAGGCTGATTTGCATATGGCCATTGTCTGACCTAGGGTGGTGTGGAGTGCAAAAAACGATGGATTTAGGCCCAGATCTCTGTACTGGGGTGAATGTATGACATTGTTCTGCATTCTGTCCATCAACTGTTGTTTTTGCACTACTTGCATGTTAAGCATGACCACACTAATCCTTTAGAGTATGTATGTCGTTTAGGGCCAAGAAACTAATATTTGGAACTGTGATGATAGCTAAAGCAGCGTGCAAGATTGCCATATTATTTCGTAAACAGACTGATATTTTTTCTGTTAACAAAAATAACAAAAATGCAGAAAAGAGTAAACCTTCTAGTCTGCTGTATAGGAAGCTATGTGCATTAAGCAACATGCAATGTCTTGGAGCCGAGCACAGAGCTAATGTGGAAGGAAGCGTGTTTTGATACAATTGCCTGCCTTTTGAATATGTCTCCAACTGAGGCCTTGTTCGCACAGTAATATAAATGTAAGAAACTGCACACACAACTCCCTCCCTTTCCTCCTCTTTCCATATAGAATAATAGACGTAGAATAAATGAAGAGACCTAAAAATTAGGGACCGGTGACACGAAGACTGGTTACTTGGCGAGAATGCTGGAGAGCTGATTTCGACGTCAAAGGTTCTCTGAGGAATGCGTGGATAATATATGGCATAGCATAATAGAGCAACAGATGATGCTGGCAATGGAGCCAAACCCATAATTGGGAAACTAATAATGATATAGGTGTAATGATGGGTAGGGTTTATGCTAATTACTGTAGACAGTAGAAATGTACGATTTAAAATGCTTTGGGGTTTTTTAATATCCATTGTGTTGTATAAGATAGCTTCTGAAATAATAATCAATATTATAATTATTACACCCAAGGTTTGTGTACTGGATGCACTTAATAAATAACTAATCAATATAAACACATATTGCTGTATCTGCTACTTTCAGGGATCAGGGAAAATATTAAAAACCCCTGCAGCTAAGGGCATCTCTGGCAGGGTTGTCTGACAAAACTCTAAATCTACATGAACCTAACTCATTTAGAGTGCTGTGAGGAGTGAGAGACATCTGGCTGTTTTCATTTTCTCCTAAGTTGTGACTATAGGCCATTATCCCCTAGGGCTAAGGAATTCTATCTGGGTGCGCCTCCCATTTAGTGGGGTTGACTGCAATCCTTCTGTGACGTAAAACTGGTTATGTTTGAGTACAGTTAGTGGCAAGCTGGATTATTCAGTGGTTCCTGGGATGGAGGATGGAGAGTCATGGGGTTCTGATCGGGGTAGTCTGATGTAGGGAAGACTGAGTAGCCAGTCCTTTAAGAGAGGAACTAGAAAAAAGCAGGGAATGAAATCAAATCACAACATTGCGGTTTTAGAACCAACACTACCAGGCTGGAAGTGGTAAAGCAATCACTATGAACAGTGCGTGACCTGTGCCACATTTCTACTCCTCTCTCTAACTCCAGGACTAACTTGAGTGGATTCTGCCTCAATCATAATGCCAGTGGCGGTTTGTGACCCACGAAAATGGTGAGTCGCCATAGATAAAATTAAACAATATACAAATAATCATTTATCTTTTGAAATGAAAAAGGAAGTTTTACTTACCTTTTTAGCCTGCTCATTGTTCACCAGCCTGCTCCCGACTCCTCGAGCATGAGGTCTCGCAGCTCCTTATCCAATCCAGACTCTTCTCTCATGCTTCATGAGAGAAGTGTCTAGATCAGGGCACAAGTCCTAAAAAAAGAAGTGGGGGGATGCTGTCACCGGAAGTGACGTCACGAAAGGTGGCTCCGATCTCGTCCCAGAGAGGCCAAAAAGGTGAAGTCCAGCTGTTTGGCAGGGGGAGGGCGTCCACCCTGTAAAATAAGTGGGGGGACGCCGTCCACCTGCGTGGTACCCCGACTCGAGCCCTGGTCTAGATTAGCTGGAGCAGGCTGCTTCAGCGCTCCAAAGAGCACTGAAGTCCTGTGCCTGCTCTCCAACCCGGCTGTCTAGCACAGCTAGGTTGAAGCGATTTAATTGTGCATGTCTGTTTCGCCGTAATAATGTAGCCGGCCAAACCGACATGCCCAATTCACACTGAAAGTGCATCTCGTCAATGCTGCCAATCAGCAGCATCGACGCACCGGCCCGCCCTTCCCTCTCACTTCGGCAGAAGGCCCAAAAACTGAAATGGTAATGAAAATCATTTCATTGCCATTTTGTTTTTCCATCTTTCTGCAGCTGTGCGGGGAGGAGGGCGGCGCTTCTCGCTCCAATGGAGGAACCGCTGCTGTATAATGAAGCTTCATCCACTTACCTCCTTGCCTGCCTCCTTGCCGCTAAGGCGGAGGAGCGTCGCCCCACTGCTTTCAGCAATTGAAATAAAGGAAAAATAAAATAATAACTCAGTGACAATCTTTATCCCTCACTTTCAAGAAAACCAGCTGCACCTCCTAACATGTTTGAGGCAGTCAAAGGTTCTCTTGCACTCCAGTACATGAGGCCGTGTTCTGCCTACACACTCCTGCTATCATGCACGCAAGGCCCAACATGTAACCAGTGTGAAGCAAGGCAGGCATAACCCATAGCCAAACCGGACTATGGTACAGCAACTGAGAAGCCAAAATATTGTTAGAGATGCACTTCACAAATACAATGTAACAAAAATAATTTAGGCCAAGAGGCGCCTTGCCTAAATACTCCCCCACTAGTGTATATAATGCAATTACTCTCCTCTCCCATTTTTATTTTTTATTATAAACGGTACAAAGAACGGCGTTTTGGAATGAATGAAATGTGAAACATCTGGTTTGCTTTAGTCTCTGGGAAGTGGGAAAGCATCCCAGCAAAAGCCTTTAATGCTTAGTTTTATGCATGATTATTATTCTCATGATGTTAGCTGTGAACAGCTGTGCTTTCTGATGGTAATGTCTCTTATTATGTATTACATTGCATGGACAGCACAGCTGAATAAATACATTAATTTGATTGTTTTGGATGTAATTCGGCGGAGTGGCGCCTGAGCTCAAGGTCACATGATGCAGAGACAAAGCAGGGTAAGGGCGCATAATTGGGGACTGTAGTTTTGCTTCAGCCCCTCATGAGCTTCGGTGTAGAGGACGAACCTCACACCACGCTCCAGCCATGCTGGTAATATTAGTATATAGCCTGAAATTGATTATGCCTGCTTTTCCACAGTGGTCACTTGCACACCATTTATACAGGCCTGCCCACAAAAGTTTTTCCAAACTCTGAAGGATTCAAAAGCACAGTGTTGGCTCCTCCGCTAAGGCGAAGGAACGTCGCCCCACTGCTTTCAGCAATTGAAAGAAAGGAAAAATACTCATTATTATCATTTTATATTATCATTTTATTTGTTCCTGCTGCTGCAGCTTTGCGAGGCGGGCTGCTCTGCTCTCAGAGCAGGGGGAGGAGTGGTGGGCACTCTGTAGCCAGCCAAACAGTCATGTACGTTTTGCAAGTTCTCCACCCAGGCTGCTTTTCAGCCTGGGTGGAGGGCATGCCCAGGCTCCCATTCCCTGGCTGAGCGCCGAACCACAGAGCTCAGACCAATCACAATAGCTAACGGGAGCCTGGGTGCTTCCTCTTCCGGCCGGAGCAGAGGGACATTGAAGAGAGACGGGTCCTTTTTTTCCTTTCTTTACCCCTTTCTTTCCCATCCCCCCAAGCTCCCGCCCTCCACCCCTGACCCGTGCCAGCCGTCACTGCAAAAGCAGTAGTCTGGCTTCTATCTGCGGAGATTCTGTGATCACATGACGCCCACCTACAACACACTATACTGGCGGAGTATCAAAAAAGTGTTACTGCTCATAATATTGTACCTTGTCCACAAGATGTTGCACAGGTGTGAGCCAGTATATGTATCCAATATTTTCTTACTGTATCAGATTTCCAGGAGCCTGAGGTCATCCAACCACAACAGTCTCACCACCATGTCTACACAAATACAATGATTCAGTGGTTGATCCAACAAACAGAGGCCATAGAATAACCACTCTGCGCACCTAACACTTCAGAAAGATTTCCTGAGGTACAGAAAAGTTCTAAAGTGTCATCTCTTTTTTCAGGTTTTGATTAGGTGTGGAGCAGCGGCTAGAGCGGCTGAGTCCAGAGTGCTTGGCTCACGGTTCGATTGCTGGTGGCAGCTCAGCTCAGCATCATGTGACTCTGGACAATTGCTCACTTAATCTCCCCTACGGTCTACAGCGCCTTGAAACCTTCAGGGGTGATATGCAGTAGCAGCCCGTGGAGGGTGTTCCGCGGGGCGATGGTGTGGGGCGGGGGTTGGGCAGGGTCAGGGGGTAGTAAACTCCGGCACAGGACCGACTGGAGTAATGTAAAGAAATAAAGAAATAAAAATAATTTTATTGCGCGCACTGAAAGTCCAAATGCGTGTCAGTGTGCGCAATGAAATTCGTTTTATTTATTTACTTATTTATATTACTCCGGTCGGCCGTGAGGCGGAGTGTAAAATGTAAATGTAAATGTAAATGTAAAGTATTTGTAGAGCGCACTGCTACCAAGCGGTTTCGTGGCGCTATTACTCATACCGCTGTGGAACCCGTCCTGGCTTTCCCTGTGAAGTGTCCACTCCTGGGCACCCCCAGGGTGAAGCCAGGCATCCTAGCGCTGTTGGGGCCGTTGTGGAGATTAAGCAAGCTATTGCCCAGAGATGCAGCGTGGGACCCATGATTGGAATAGGCACTGAGGCGAGAATATCAGGTCCGAGGAATTTTTGAGCCCGAGACCCACCGAGGTGGGAATCGAACCCTGGTCCCGGGCCAGAGCTCTGCATCAAGGTCTGCCGCTCTAACCATTGAGCCACACTTCTCCACTGTGTGTACTACCCCCACCCCGCCCCTCCCCCGCCCCACCCCACCGCCCCACTCCACCCCACCGCCCCGCAGAACTCCCTCCACAGGCCGCTACTGGTGATATGTTTGTGCTTTACAAATTTGGATTATTATTTTTTTAATTATTATTATTAGACTATCAGCTTTGGGTATTAGAAGGATGACTAATCTTGGTGGAAATGGCGCTTCACAGATTTATAGGCTGATATCTACAGAGATAAATATATATGTCGTTGGGTGCCTAGGCATGGGTTGTCATCCTAACCCACCAATAATCCACAGATTAAAGTATTTCAGTACAGAACCTATCACACCAACAAAAAAGATTCAACATGGGCTTGTAGTACAGTTCTCATGAAATTCCACAATTACGCAAATGAAGACAATTAAGGTTCCTTTAATTTCAAAGGCTTTCCCTCAGTCCAGCCAACACGTGTTTCGTCGCTTGGGCGGAAACCCACGACTTCATCAGGGCTGATATCGATTTCTTCTGGACGTATGTGCCTTCTGGCTGGTTATATTTCCGGCCCAGCCTTATGTGGCGTGGGCAATCCTTCCTTGTTAGATCTTTATCTGTGTTAACACGGACGCTTCAGATCGGTAACTCTTAATGTCCTCCGTATATCGGTAATATTGGTATGATTCCAGATATAGATAAACACAATAGTGGTGTCCTTCCTCCAGTGTTATTGGTGGAGTGAAGTCGCTTCCCGCTCCTAATATTATGGAGTCCCGGGGCGGCAAAATCCCTTACGTGTAGCTCGCGGTCTTCCGTATTTTGGAAGTCAGCCGACTTCCAAAATACGGAAGACCGCGAGCTACACGGAAGGGATTTTGCCGCCCCGGGACTCCATAATATTAGGAGCGGGAAGCGACTTCACTCCACCAATAACACTGGAGGAAGGACACCACTATTGTGTTTATCTATATCTGGAATCATACCAATATTACCGATATACGGAGGACATTAAGAGTTACCGATCTGAAGCGTCCGTGTTAACACAGATAAAGATCTAACAAGGAAGGATTGCCCACGCCACATAAGGCTGGGCCGGAAATATAACCAGCCAGAAGGCACATACGTCCAGAAGAAATCGATATCAGCCCTGATGAAGTCGTGGGTTTCCGCCCAAGCGACGAAACACGTGTTAGCTGGACTGAGGGAAAGCCTTTGAAATTAAAGGAACCTTAATTGTCTTCATTTGCGTAATTGTGGAATTTCATGAGAACTGTATTACAAGCCCATGTTGAATCTTTTTTGTTGGTGTGATAGGTTCTGTACTGAAATACTTTAGACTATCAGCTTTGTCCTAGATCCTTCAAGACAATCTCACACACCTTTGTCTGGGCAGGTCCCGAAGATCCAACTCTTAGCCAACCAATCATTAGCTGCTGCATGACGTTGTTGGTCATTCTCACGGCTTTTCCATCTTATCCATAGTAGTCACTGAGAATATCACAGACATACTATTTATCATTAAGGGCGCTCACTTGAATGTGACCCCTGCGCATAGGGACTGAACTTCTTGGCAAGTGTGCAGCATTTAGAGTAGGCAGTAAGAGAATTTGTATTTCCCTCAATTTCCTTCCACTTACCATTGTGCTGGGTCTGCCACTGCCTGGGAAACACACAGCCTGCAGGCAGAATTATGTCAAATAACATCCGAAATGAACTAAAGTGTATTTTAAGATCTCTCTAATTTCTACCTTTTTTTCAAGCTGTATACATTTCAATATACAACTCCTGCAACTGCATTCATAGTGCATGGTGTATGCTTCAGGTAATACTCTTTCCTCTGCATAAGCCAATTGATGACTAGCCTATCCCCACATATATGTTCCTTAACTTTTCTGGAAAACCCTGGATTGAATTGAATCATGAAAACTGGTTAAGTTGTTAATCACAACCATCAGCCATGGCCTTTGAGCTGTGCTTGGCCGTCTCAGGCCACCAGCTCCAAGCCCTCCCAGTTGCGGTTCATCTGAGTAACTACTAACACTGCATGTAAGAGAGCACCAGATCAAAGCTCCTCAAAGGAATTGACAATAAATGTGCTCCCATTGTTGAGAGTGCAACACCCTTGTTCTTACAGAGATGGTTTTAGATATTTGTTTTCACTGGGCTCTATCGATATATGTATTGCTGTTATGAATTATACAAGAGGCGCACTTCAAATTAGAAAGCGGTATGGATAAAGTAGATGAAGTATATTGGAGCTGTAGCTCAGGTATTTAGAGTTTGCTATAAAGAAGGATTTTGCAGATGCATTCATGTTTTTTAGACTCATCATGGTGTGGTATTTGTTGCTCTTTGGAATTTTTCAAAAATTGATAAGTATTTTTGAGTTGGATCAATATTTTTACTGTGGGTATGTTATGATTTTTTTTTATTGTATACAAAGTCAAAGTCAAAAAGGCTTTATTTCGATAAAAAAGTTATCATAAAAGCTTTACATGAGATACATAAGTACAATTAAAACAAAGGCAGGTATGTACAAGAAACAAGAATTTATATGCAAACAGTTTTTTCTTTTAAAAAGATTTAAATAGAATTATTTCATGGTTAATTTAAAAAGAGAATAAACAGTTAGTTTTAGCCTTTTGGCTCTAATGGACCAGGCCCATGATAAAAATTTCACTAGGGCGCAGGCATAGGTGGTGCGACTGTCAGACATTAGTATGCGTATTGCGTCCTTATGGCACCAAGTGCCCAGCTGGCGACATAAGTGTTTAAGCCATATCCTCCTGGGCAAGGCATACTCTCCGCATTCAAACATAAAGTGCGCCACTGTCTCTGGTCTATCTAGACATACTGGGCAGAACTCTGTAGTTTGTGCAGGGGATTTCCATCGTGAATAGAAGGCATACAAAGGTAGAGTTCCTGCTCTAAATTTGAAATAAAGGGCCCTATCAAAAGGTTTTTCGATGACATCTAAATATAGTTCCCGTTTTGGCAGGTCCTTGAATTTCAAAAAGTCTTTGGTGAGTGTGCCCATAGAAGTATTAGTATTCCGTTGGAGCAAGATCCAGTTCCAATAAAGCTTCTTAAGTATTGCCTTTGGGGGAGAGGATCTATTTACCCACGCATCTTTAACCCCTTACGTGCTTCTGTCGGCCACCGGCCATCGCGCACACTACCTTCGTAGTGCTGCGCACGTCCATTGGCCGACGCGGTCCTGCCCTCTGCACTAAACCACCGCACCACAGCAGAATTGCCACCGCGGTTAAGCGGTTAAGGCCCAAGTTTAGTAGCAATGTTTTCATGTCTCTCAACCATTTGATTTTATGCCACCCTGGTGATGACATAATTTCCGAAAGACCTTGCGCGTACTTACTAAGTTCCTGCACTCACCACAGGCGTGCCCATAGCAAGAGTGGACGGAATTTTGCAAGATCGTCAATTGGGCGAGATCCTAGGCCCAGCATTAATGGGACCGTCGGAGTACCCTGAGGGAGTGACATAATCGCTCTACAGAATTTCTTCTCAGATCTTGGCAGGTCATTGGTGATAGATGAACCCCATAGTTCTGCCCCATAGAGAGCAGAACTAACCCCTTTGGCTGAGTAAATTTCGAGGACAGCAGCTATCGGTCTGATTAAGCAGGAGCCTTGTTCTTTCAAAAGGGCTCCTGTTATCCTCTTGTGGGTTAGTAGCATTTTATCTAAATGTGAGGTCCATTGCATTTTGTGTGATAGACGAATACCAAGATAGTCAAAAACTTCTACCCTCTCCAAAGGTTCTGCATTCAGGGTAGGGGAGCGTACTGACTTTTTCGGAGGATTCAACACAAGGTATTTTGTTTTACTCGTATTGATTACCAGGCCCCGTTTGGAACAAAAGGATTGAAAGTTGTTCAGGAGCCTCTGGAGGCCTATTGGAGTTTTCGATATTAAAAGCGTATCATCCGCGAAGAGGAGGGTAGGTATACGTTCGCCAGCCAGGGATGGTTCGTCTGACCTACCTTCGTAGTGCTGCGCACGTCCATTGGCCGACGCGGTCCTGCCCTCTGCACTAAACCACCGCACCACAGCAGAATTGCCACCGCGGTTAAGCGGTTAAGGCCCAAGTTTAGTAGCAATGTTTTCATGTCTCTCAACCATTTGATTTTATGCCACCCTGGTGATGACATAATTTCCGAAAGACCTTGCGCGTACTTACTAAGTTCATGCACTCACCACAGGCGTGCCCATAGCAAGAGTGGACGGAATTTTGCAAGATCGTCACTTGGGCGAGATCCTAGGCCCAGCATTAATGGGACCGTAGGAGTACCCTGAGGGAGTGACATAATCGCTCTACAGAATTTCTTCTCAGATCTTGGCAGGTCATTGGTGATAGATGAACCCCATAGTTCTGCCCCATAGAGAGCAGAACTAACCCCTTTGGCTGAGTAAATTTCGAGGACAGCAGCTATCGGTCTGATTAAGCAGGAGCGTTGTTCTTTCAAAAGGGCTCCTGTTATCCTCTTGTGGGTTAGTAGCATTTTATCTAAATGTGAGGTCCATTGCATTTTGTGTGATAGACGAATACCAAGATAGTCAAAAACTTCTACCCTCTCCAAAGGTTCTGCATTCAGGGTAGGGGAGCGTACTGACTTTTTCGGAGGATTCAACACAAGGTATTTTGTTTTACTCGTATTGATTACCAGGCCCCGTTTGGAACAAAAGGATTGAAAGTTGTTCAGGAGCCTCTGGAGGCCTATTGGAGTTTTCAATATTAAAAGCGTATCATCCGCGAAGAGGAGGGTAGGTATACGTTCGCCAGCCAGGGATGGTTCGTCTGACCACCCCATTGATGTAAAGGGAAAATAGGGTGGGAGCTAACACACATCCCTGGCGGACCCCTCTCTCAACCGGGATACTGCTAGTTTTTTCCCCTCCTGAGCCCCACCTAATCTGGGCAAAGCTATTTTCATGTAGCCTAACAAGTAGTGAAAGTATATAATGAGGCAACCCCATATCAGCCAACACACTCCACAGGGTTTCCCTCGGTACAAGGTCAAAGGCAGCCTTTAAATCGATAAACGCGAGATAAAGACTGCCCTTGCCTATGCCTTTTATTGTATACGTATTTATGCCTGTGCTTACTGACTTACTGATTAGTTTTTTATGTGTTTCTTGCTAGTCAATGTACCTCTATCTGCTTTTAAATAATATTTTTAATGTGTGTTCTTTTTTAAATGAATGTGTATTTGTCTATGTGCTTGTATGATTTGCTGGTTGAATAGAAGAGCACATTTTGACTGACTGAATTGACATTCTGAACCATTTGGATTTAGATGAGGATTGTGGAATGAGAATTTAGAAATAACAAATCACATCCCTGGGCATAAGCATCTTTGGAGAAGGGCTGACATTAGCACCGTAAATGATTTAAAAATCCACTGATAGGGTAGGGGATTTAACCTATAAAATGCAAAACTATGTCCAAATATCTTGTCGTTTTGGGAAACATAAAGGAATTCTTGCACCAGGAAGAAGAAGTAGATCTATTTTCACTTGCACCGGAGACCTCCCGAATCGCTGGAAAAGCCAGCTTCCTGGTGTACTTCCAAGCACAGTGAGAATCTATTCCTGCTTTTGGTGCAGTCACCGACTGTACTGCAAGAAGCCTGAAATGCTGATAACTGAAAAGTCCACAAAAGCTGAGTGAGTCAAAAGGACTATAGAGATAGCTCCTTGAAGCCGGGATCATGTCATGTCTTCTCAATTCCTGTGTCCATCCTAGTCTTGCAAGAGTGAGCCACATTGGTATATATTGTCAAGTGTTGAGTGGAGGTTTGATAATGAGTCTAAAGCAAACCTGAAGTGTTTAGCCTCCCTTATAATTTTGGATCTGATTTTTAGAAGTGAAACTCGGCAAAACACTTGGGGCCATATGTAGGTAGCTTAATACCGGTCGGTAGCGGCTGAAAATCAGTAAATTTGCCGTTACGGACCGGTATTTAGCTTTTTCTAATGTAGGTGGCTGGATTTAACCCCTTCGCTGCTGATGACGAGCTCAGCTCGTCATCAGCCACGGGTGGCGTGTGCTGATGACGAGCTGAGCTCGTCATGTAACGCGGCTTTTCGCAAATTGCCGCACAGCGCAAAAATCGCCGCAGCAGCGATGCGGTTAAGGATTCAGTAATTTGCCTTAAATTACCGAATCGGTAAATTACTGAATCCTTACAATACCGAATCGGTAAATTACTGAATCCTTAACTCCTATGTAGGGAGCACTCAAGTGAGTGCATTTTTGATTTAAGGATTTGATATTTACCACCGACTACAAGTTGGTGGTAAATATCGAAAACCTTTAAAAAAGCAATTTTGTTAATTTTTTAAAAGTGCCATGTGGCAGACATACATGCCCTTAGGGCATGTATGTGTGCCACATGTGCACACATGCACGATTCAGGGGTGCAACAGGGTGTCAATGTGACACCCTGCCACCCTTGAATATTTTCCCCCTATTACCGATTTGGTAATAGTGAATAGCTTCCCATTCATTCCTATTGGCCTCCAGGCCCATAGGAATGAATGTGAATTACCGAATCGGTAAATACCTGTGCGCTTTGATGACTCCACAGCAGTTCTTCCATGAACGCCCTTGCCAGGACAGTTTAAGGCAGTGGCCCAGCAATGAGAACCAAGCTCTCTTAACCCTTTGCATGCTGGCGTCGGCCAACGGCCTTTGCGAGCACTACCTTCGGAGTGCTGCACACGTCCGTTGGGCGACGCGGCCCCTCCCGCACTTGGAAACCTCTGCACTGCGGCGGATTCTACGCCGTGGTAAAGGGGTTAAACCTGTAGGAAAACCTTCAGAAGGAAGTCACCCATGTATCACTCAAGCTTGCTCTTTACCTCAGCTTCTGAGAGTCCATTTTCCTGGCCTGGTGGTATTACCTGTTCCCCAGCCTTCTTCTCTGTATTACATGAGCCTTTGTCTCAACCTTGAAACAACTGTAAAGAAATGTGTTACGTAAAAACAATCAAGGAGGAAGGTGGCTATTCTGGGTAGTGATCACCAAACCCTGTCTTACTACTTGACCGCCCCCCTTACTGATCGATTGGTGAGCTTTTGGATATTCACATCGAATACAACTGCCCAAAAGATTAAAATTGCTAACTAATGACTACTGATGGTCCCAAAATTGTTACATTTCTGTTTAAAGGAAACAGTTTTGACCTCACCTTCTTTTTTATTTTACCTGCAGTGCTTTTTGAATTGATATTTTTATCCCACCGCCTTTTGAAAGTAAGGGACTGATTTAGGGTTAGGCAGAGTGGGAAGAAAGTGCTAAAATAGTGTTCCCTCTGCCCTGCCAAATCCACAATTTCCTCGCTCTGTTTTGAGTTGGGGAAACCACTTGGTAATTGCCGGCGGACCTTCTGCCGGCTCTGCCAGCAGTAATCCTTGACCCAGTGGTCCGTCCGCCACCTGACCGTAGGGTCACAGTGACAGTGCCTCACCATATTTAGAGCAAAACAGTTGTCACCCACTTTTCTAGGTACAGGGAGGGAAACTGATCAATGGTCTCCACACTCTTGGAAAAAGCTCCTTTCACAGTCGTGAGATCCCCAACAGGCACAGCTGGTTGCCCACCATCAGGGTGGCAAAGGTCATGACCTCCAAATGTTCCCAAGGCCTAAATAGGGTCTTTAACTCGGCCACTGCTTCTATAGGATGACACAGGGATATGTTAAGGAGGCCATTGGCTTGCTTTTGTGGAGCATTCCTGGCAAGTGTGAAGTGGGAACTTAGATATACCACATGAAGAAGATTCCGGCTGCTGTCCCCCATAACCTACTAGGGAGACTTATTTTACAATTTGATGGTGTAGATCTTCAAATGACTAATGTTGTGATGAAGCAACTGTGATAATGACATCTCTGCTGCCAGGGCTGGCTTTTCCAAGCTTTGACACTGAGTAGCAAATTGGGCAACTGTACTTGCATTAGCGTTGGGTGGATGCTCTGGGAGATATGTATACTAATCCTTCTTTAGTAATTTGACACAAAGGTTATGTTGGAAAATCCATTTGACTGCCTGATTCACAGTCAGTTCTCTTGGCTGTACAATGAGCATGCCTGAAGGCAGAGCAGACAATTAAAGGTAATATATGTTAACCGTAATTGATATGGCTTCTAAGGTAGAGTTAGCAATTCTGAAAGATAGGTCAATGTCAGCCCATTTGAAGCTCAAACTAGGTGCATGCAAAGGGCACAGGGAAAATTTACCCTTACCCACTTGTAGGGAACGAGGAGCTGTAGGAAGGAACACGGAGAAAGGAGGACACACACAGGCAGTTTGGAAATTGACAAGAGAATAAGGTGGGGAAATGGGGTGATGCGGGGTGTGGCAGGTCGGCAAGCAGACCTGATAATACACTAGGGTGTTGGGTGGCGATGCATTTGAAGGAGCATCTATGGTCATTCCCTGTAACCTGCCTTGAGGTGATCCATAAGGATTTGTTTTGTACGACAGGTGGAACAGGAAGACATATTGGGGCTCAGTTGGATAAATGCCATATTGAATGCAGTAGGTTTGCAGTTTCTGGCTGTGCTGTGTTGCATTAACACAATTTTGATCTGGCATGGCCACTTGATCGAAAACACCCTACTCCACTTGGGTGCACGTATTTAGCAGCTGATTGGTGTATTAAGAATGAGTGAGTACGATGGTATAGCACGCCCTGTTAACTGAATTAGTACTAGGCACATATTCGAAATTAGAACATGAATATGTAGTGCTTGCGAAAGATGCCCATGACACTGAGGCTGCCCACTACTATGCATCAAATCAGATGTGATGCCTGAAGAACCCATTCCACCCCTTGATCATTCATTCCTTGCCCTCTCTGCAGGAGCCAATACACATTGAGCCATTTTCTTTGTCATTCGTTTTTTTTTTTTAATGTAAAGTGGACACATGCTCAGCCTGACCTGATGGTAAGCCACTAACCCATTTATTATTTATTGCAGATTTATATAGCCCGAACCAGTTACGTTACACAAGGACACGTTCATTTTGTTTAGGCACGGGGAGATTAAGTGATATGCCCAGAATCACAGGATGCTGAGCACACACGAGGCTCGAACCCAGTTCCCCAGTTCCAAAGGCGGCAGCTCTAGCGAGAAGGCTACATCCTCTCCCACATTATCTCATCACATCATTAGTTCAAAAGTGGGCAGGCTCACTCGGTGGCAAATTACTATCCAGGCAGCAAGTTCCTTAATGTAATCGAGACAGGATCATCCACTACAGAGCTTAGTGAGAGACGAGAAGAATTCGCAGGATAGGACAGTAAAATCACACACAAAATTAAGGTCTGTTTTTAAATAGTAGTCTATGTGAGTAGAATTAAGCCACGAGTTTTCAACCATGTATACTGATGAAACGTAGCACTCACTGTCCCGAACATCAACGACCCTAGTTCGGAACATATCGATTGACGGTATAGATTATCAAACAGATTCTAATAGGTCTCATTATAGTTAGAAGGGCCGTGTCCTTGTTTTTTGGACTTGTTCTGCGCATAATATGAATCATGCACGTTTCCAAATTTAGCCTCAGCCAATTGTGTCTTTTTCATCCCTGTGCCGTCAGCCTCAAATCATTAGCACCCGAGAAGAGGCAGCCTTTGCTGACGTACTACCCTGAGCCAGACTTCTGTGAAACATCTGGTTCCCTAGAGTGAGAGCCAGGGGAGGGAGGCTGCCAGCGGTGTGTGTTTATTGCGTTAAATGAGCCTGGCGCAATGTAAATTTACAAAAACAGCCAAGAAACCGTCATTGCCTGTGCCTAGGCAGAGGTGCGACACACACTGCCGCCGCCGCAGCAGTTAGTCATCATGCTGTAGTGGGCTGTAGTACATACATGGTATGGGGGCTCCCAACTGGCACCTGCTGTGGCCCACACCTTACCTGTTCAACTCCTAACAAGGCCAACTCCTGTCATTTAGCGGTACAAACTGCAGACATGCACTGTGAAGCGCTTTGTATTACTTGCCATAATAATTCACCTTATCAGTACCACGCGTGCACAGGAGGGCGAGCTGAGACACGTCTGCACCTTTTAGTGTTGTCCACCCAATGCCACACGCACTGTATTATTTCGCTCAAGTCAATATTGGACTAATTCTCCCACTACGTAGTTATAGTCAGGTCAGCTGTTCAACGTTTTTTGTGTTGCTAGTAACTTTGACCCCATTTGACGAAATTTCAGGAATTCTCCAAAAAGGTGCTACTGTTTGACTAGTTTGCATGTGGTAAGTTTCAGGGTGATCCGTCAAGCGGTGGCTGAGGAAAAAGGGGAGTTTCAAAACGCAAAATCCAAATGCACTTCTTTATAATTATCTTCAGCACAAACTGCTAAACAGAATTACACCACATTTGTTAGGAAGCCAGATCTTGGTCAGCAGATTGTGTTTTTTGTGAATTGGTGTAAATCCGTTCGGTAGTTTTTGAGAATTAAGGTTGAAAAATTATTGTATATCTGAATGGTTGAGCGTGCGGGACTCTCACAGGAGTGCCAGTTTAAAAATAGAGCATTCTGATTGCCCCAGGGAGCTTTATTTCCCTTGGGCCATCTCACTCCCATGGAAGTCAGACTCCTGCGGGAGTAAGCACTCTGATTGGCTGCCAGCAACATGAGAAAAATGTTGCTGGAAGCCATTACAAGACTCAGTGACTTAGCCCCAGTCCTAAACATGTTAAAAAAAGAATTATTAGGGTGTAGGGTAGGGATACCATGACCACCTAGGCCTCATAGAGGGAACCCAGAGGGACTACCACTTGGGCCAAAAGCATTAAAAAAAACAGCAAAAAAGGCAGTGAAAGAAGGGACGACATTTATTGAATTTATACCCTTGGGAGCCCACCCCAGGGCTATATTCATAAAGATGAGGGGGCTGCATGGCCCCCCTTCCCTGAGCCTTAAAAGGCCCCAGAGACCCCATCCTGAGGCCAAACTTTAACTAACTGGAGAGGGGGCCTGGGAGCCCATTCCCAGAGCCGATTACTTTCAGGTAGGGGGATGCACCTCCCCCCCAGCCATTAATGGACCCACAGACCCAATCCCCTGGGCTGGCTCACAAGCTTTTTCCTGGGGAACCCACCCCAGGGATATAGAGAATCCCCTGCCTGCACGGGTCTGGGCAGGTAAACTTGGGTTATCTCTCACTTGGCAGGAGCATTTTCAAAGCTCCCGCCAGCTGGGAGCAGACCTTTGATCTGTTTCCCTGCTCGCACTGAAAAAGGCAGGGACTCAGATCCAAATATTGCTCCTAACCGGAGGAAGCAGCAATAGTAGCTGCTCCCGCTGGGTGGGAGCAATGCTGGTTCCACTGCATGTGGGGAGCCGGCTGTGGCCGCAGAGGCCTTGAGGCTCCCCCTGGGCCCCCAACAAATTATGGTGGGTGCCCTGGCTAGGCACGAGGGCACCTGCCTTTAAATAAAGCGGACCCCGGGGGATGGGGTCCCTGGGGTTGATAGAGGCTGACCCCCACCCCCTTTCCCTCCCCTTAAGAAAATACATGGTTCTAGAGGATTGAGCCCCCATGCGGCCCCCCATCACTTTATTTAAATTAGGGGCTCAGGGAGGGGGCACCTTGGCCTTCCTGCCCTTTATTTTTAATGATGGCCCTGGAGGATGGGGGGTCCCCAGGGCCTAATAAGGAACGGGGAGGGGGGCTGCGTTCCCCCTCTCCCCTTTAAACACATTCATTGAATGATGTAATCAGCGATGTCATCAATTATGTCATTTGAGCTGTCATCAGTGATGTCATAAATGATGTCATACAACATGTCATGAGTGATGTAATATATGAGGTCATAATTAGTGCATGTTGGGGGTGCAAGATATAGTTATCTCTGGTAACCATAACTGGTGAATTGCTGTGTTTTTTTGTTCAAAAAATTGAAAAGCATGTATTTAAGACAAAAGTTTCTGTTTTTTCAGAACTTCTATGCTGGTCCGTGGAGAAAAATTGTTGGAATTTCCAAAATATATATTCAAAGCTAATAATTGAGTGAGAAAAACCAAACAGTGTTGGGAGATTTATTAATAACTAGCTTACCCGTCGCGCGTTGCTGCAATCTCAGAAGAAAGGAAATTTAAGGAAACTTGTTATGATAACATTCAATTTACATTGTGTCATTTTTATTGAAACTTATTCATTTTAAAATGGAAAACATTTTAAAGTGTTGTTTTACTTCTGTTTATTAATTAGAGTGCTTGTGGATAGACAGTATTTTTTGTTTTTCCGTCTGGTGCGTACACGAATAAATTTTTTCCGACGCGTGAGCTGGCTACATACAGTTGTCCATGTGAGAAGCAGGGATTCTCCAAATCTAGTCCACACACTTGCAGCGATTGTCTTTGTGCTTTGTTGATGGTCATTGCAAAAGCGAGTCGCACTGTAAGCTGTAAACGTTCAGTATTGGAAAGATTATGAGGGCCCTGGGGGGCCACGGGCCGATATTTAACACATTTTTTGTTTTTTGCCAGAAACCTTTGCGGGAGTGTACTCAACAACTTCCCAAAGTTTCATGGCGATCGGATGAATGGTGTACTAGTGCATAAAGGACAAACAGACATACGTTTTTTATATATAGATTGTTAACTTGGTGCCAGGGGTCTAGCCTCTATGGCTGTTATGTATTGCCCATGTAGAAGCATTCCACACTGACAAAGCGTTTTTACATTACTGCTACCAACTGTGTCTTATGCTCTTTGCTGGTAATCTTTGCATATGCAGGCCACTAAAGTAATATTGTCTGATGTGGTAACTATTATACCCCTAATAGATTAGTAGCTAGGGGAGGATTTTTATTGAACATAAGTAGCTCTCATTACAGTACAGGTTGGAGCATCCTGCTCTATATGTCAAATGCAGTTTTACTCTCAGCTTAACTGCAGATAAATAGATATCTCCCTCACATAAAACTACAGGTACTGTAGTTTCCACAGCACCAATTAACCCAGCGGAAGTTCATTTTTTGTGGAACTGTGCCTTTATCTTATGTCTAAAGTTCACGTGGCATCTAACACAATATTTTGCTGAGAGATTTCAACCTTCATTCGGAATAGTAAACAAATCCAGCTATGTGAAGCCTCAGACAATTCTTGAAGGCGAATGACCTCCCTCAGCTGTCTTCACATGTTATGTTATGTTATGTTATCTGTTTTGTAAAGCGCAAACAGCTGCCCCAGCAACGGGGCGTCCCGGCGCTAGAACCATAACACAACCATCTGAAACGAGAGACGAGACCTACAAGGAGGGAAAGAGATGGGTTTTGGTCGCTCTGCGGAAGGCTAACATATTGTCGATGCATCGGATGTGGAGGGGAAGGGAGTTCCATAACTTGGCCCCCAGTAGTTTGAAGGAACGCCCTCCGATGCGGCAGAACTTTGTGTGGGGTACCATGGCTAGATGTTGCCCCTTGGACCGGAGATTCCGTTTGGGATTATAGGGGGTCAACAGCGAACGGAGGAGCTCTGGACCTTCGTTCTTCAGGATTTTAAAGGCGAATATGAGGGCCTTGAATTGGATGCGGGCTTCGATGGGTAGCCAATGTAGTCTGTGAATGGTCGCTCTCGCCGAGCACCTTCTAGGAAGACCTACTATAGCCCTTGCAGCCGAATTCTGGATCCGTTGGAATCTCTTTATTTCAGTTTTGTTTGCTCCTAACAGCAGGACACTCGCGTAGTCCAGCCTGGATAAGATGGTAGATTGTACGATAAGTTGTCGCGTTTTGGAGTCAAAGTAGCCTAAGATGGGGTTGAGACTTCTCAGTAAACCAATGCAAGTAGCGGCAACTTTTTTGGTGTGCGACTGGAAGCTAAGAGTAGAGTCCAGCCACACTCCTAGATTTTTTGCTAGAGTTTTCGGGGGGGGGGTGCTGGGCCCAGTGATTGGGGCCACCAGAGGTCATTCCAGTTGTCACTATTTTTCCCCATTATCAGCACCTCGGTTTTGCCACCGTTGAGTTGGAGGCAATTTGCTGTCATCCATTTCGCGACGGCATCCCACACATTTGAAAGCAAGTACCTCTGGATTTATCATGGCCAATAAAGAGTCGGTCCATCTTCTAAAGCCAAATGAGGAAAACCAGTGCAATCCTCAATTGATTCCATTCTCCATCCAATTTAAAGCCCAAAGTCACAAGGATAACCTAGAAACCTGAGATCTACGTAAGGGACATTAACCTCTCCAGCTCAGTTCAGTGATCACTGCAAAAGTAAAACCCAGCTGCTCAAGAAACAATGGGGTACATGTACTGATACTTGTGTGACTGCTTGCCGGGTGCAACAACATTTTGTGCTGCATTTGCAGGTCTTTATAATGGTTTGTACTAAGGAATATGGAAGACAGAGTATCAAAGGGTGACAACATTGTGACCAAATTATTATGAGACAAAATATCAAGTGAAGAGGTAAATGCACAGAGCCCATACCTATCCCTAAACCCTAAAACTACCCCTGTACCCCATAACCCAAAACTATATCTGAACCCTTAAAATACCCAAACACCCCAAAACATATACCTCAGTACACCAAAACATATACCCCTATACCCATACTTACCTTATCCAAACATTAAAAAAAACATGCTTTTATCATTCATGCATTTACAACGAATTTCGTTGTAAATGTTTGCGTGGTAAAAGCATATAAAATGTAATGCCATGCGTTATAATGGCATTGCAGAGTCATGGTACTTTCGTAATGAAAGTATGCGGAGTGATGGTATGCGGAAAGAAATTTGCGGAATAATGGGTGTTTACCCTCCCCCGGTAAGTACATTGGTGGCACGGCGGCCCACATTTCCAGCAACATATTCATTTTTTTTCACCACCCATTTGAAAAATGCACAGGTCTCTCTCATTGATGGCCAGCACCGACATACACTTTTAGACACACCTCCCACCACAAGTTCTAGAATTGCGAACTTTAGAGCTGGGGAGCCACGTTCGAATCTCGGCATCAGCTCAACATCCTGTGATTCCAGGCAAATCGCTTTGTCTCCCCGTGCCTACCACAAATTGTGCTCATGCCATGTTATCGAGTTCGCGCTATATAATATTGCAAGGAAAAATAAAGTAGGGAAACTCGAGTTCACACACTACTGAACGCGCACTCTTAAGTGCATCAGCAGTGCACTGTGAATCGGAGCGTTTCACAGGCCTGTCACAGATAAGAAATGCTATCAAAACGAAATCCTAAAAAACAATATACTACTGGCCGGCAGCAATTCATACCCGGACAACGTCGGGACGGGCTGCTAGTATATATATATATATATATATATATAAATATATATATATATATATCCAGAAAAAGTTTTACCCTTGAGGAAAGAGCCACCAGGTAAGTATTGAATGCACTGTTGATTTGTGATGTCACTGACCATGTCATGAATGATGTAATATGTGACATCATCAGCAGTGGATTGCGGGTGCGTGATATATAGTTAGTGCAACTAACTATATATGCGAATTTCAATGGTTTTGTGTGAGTAAAATAAGGTTTTGTAAATGCTAATTCCTAACTATATATGGTCTATAACCTATGGTTTTTTCAGTGAACATATATATATATCCATCAACGCTTCGACAAGCTTGCCGTTAGAAACAACACCTTTGAGGAGAAACGGACACTTCACTGCGGCATGCGTGTTGCAGAAAATCTTTTTATTTCATTTTAAAAGTGAATTCGAAGTGACCCGATCCAGACGCGTTTCGGCGAACTCAGTCGCCTTGCTCACCAGATAACAATTATTAGAAACAAACACATTTTAAAATATTAACCACCAATGAAAACGTTCACCAGATGGTCACGTGACCCCTGGCTTACATAGATGAAAGACTTTAACCCCAGGTTACACTTACAGAAAGAAGACTAGTGTTTTCCAATGTCAAATCCTAAGACTATTATTACTCCTGCATCATTAATTATACATAAGACAACAAATATATTTTCAAGAAGGGTCACATTCCAAATATCAGTATTAGACATATAATGCACAAATGCAATAACCAGTGAACAATTAGCATTAACAGGCACTATGATTTATACTTGTAACAATCATAGAAATCAGAAAGCAAGAGCTACAACCAAGGGCTGAACGAAAATTAATCAAACTTTTCTTTAATTACTGCATAATACATTTTATTTACTCCGCCCCGCCTGTCAGCACCCATCACATTGCTATGTTCATTGGTATTGTTGGGAATAAACACATATAACGAGTTGTCATGCACTTGGATTTATTGATCACCTACGCTTTGCCTTGACAGTCAGAACAGTGCTCTAAGTGTAGAGTGCTCAAAAATGAAGAAACTAATCGTAAAACAAATACCGGGAACCCTTCAGTCCTGTGTTTGGATCCGAGAGAGGGCAGCAGTACAAACAAAATATATCTATCTATTACATCAAGGGATCCACCTTATAGGTTCTTATCAATTCAGGATCCCATTCCGAAAGTGGCTACATGTAAATAAATCCAGGGTAAGGTCATAGGCTAAAGTGGTTAGTGCGTTGTAAACTACTCTAATGTTGAATATTACAGGATCATTATATCTGTGCAAAAGGTGCCAATAAATAGTATAAAACCATAAATATACTATAATATATATACATATATTCACTGAAAAAAACATAGGTTTCAGGTATGTTATAGTTAGCTGTCCAAAACCATAGAAATTCCCCTGTAGCTGAGCTAACTATTACTCACTCTCCTGCAATGCACTGCTTATGACCTCACATATTACATCACTCATTATGTTATGTTATGGTATGGGGTATTTTTAGAGCGCGCGGCTACTCCGTGGAGTGTCCCGGTGCTATCTTGCCCCTAAGCAGAGCAGTAAGACAACATAACTGCATAGAGTTTTTTCTATTGTCGGAAGAGCCAGGTTTTTAAGGTTCGTCTAAAGCTGAGGAGCTTCTGTTCCTGTCTAAGGGAAAGTGGCAGACTGTTCCATAGCTTTGTGGCTGCCACCTGAAAGGAGCGTCCCCCCTTACGTGAGCAAAATAACTTTGGCACAATCATCAGGTGCTGGGCTGACGACCGCAGGGTTCTGGATGATGTATAGGGCTGAATTTTGTTCCTGATGTAGGGAGCCGATGTTGTGAAGGGCCTTAAAAGACAACACCATGGCTTTAAAATGTACCCTTTTTTTCACTGAGAGCCAGTGCAGGAACTCTAAGTGAGGGGTCATGTGTGACCTGGGTCCGACCATAAGTACGGCCCTTGTCTCCGCATTTTGAACCACCTGTAGGCAGCCAAGTAAACAGTCAGGAAGGCCCAAGTACAGCACCTTGACATAGTCCAGCCTTGACGTGATCAGGGCTTGGACCTCTGTTTTCCTATGTGAGATGGGAAGTAAGGGGAGGAAATTCCTCATAATTTCTAGTAGCCCAAAACAAGTGCTGGCCACAGATTGAACCTGAGACTTCATGGACATATCGGAGTCAAGTTGCACCCGAGGTTTTTTTTACGGTGGTGACTGGGTTTACTGGGGGGGGGGGCAAATTCTGTGGCCACCATTTGTGCCATTCCTCGCCTGGAGTATGTCCAAAGAAAATGATTTCTGACTTGTCTGTATTGCATAGCAGTTGATTTTGCCTGAACCAGGCAAACACTTTAACCACGCATATGTTGATATCATTTCTTTTTAGAGCCTCATCCTTCTCGCAGATGAACAGCAACTGGGCGTCGTCTGCATAAGATATAATTGACATGGTCAGCGACATCACTGATGACATCATCCACAAAATCACTAACGCACCCACTCACACCCCAATAGAACCTTCCATACACCCACTCCCACACAACCTTTCACAAACTCATTCACAGACCCATACCAGTACTTACACACCCACTCACTGATTCATAGATCTACACACACATCCATTCACTCACCCATACAGCCACACATTCACTCGCCCACTCACTAATACAGCCACTGACATATCCACTCATCCACCCATACAGACACTCACACACTGAGTCAGTCACCCATAGAGCTACTCACACACCTACTCAATCACCCATACAGTCCATCACACCACCATTTACTCACCCATACAGTTACACACACTCACTTTCTTACTCATACTAATATTAGCACACTCACTCACCTATACAGTCTCTGACACAAGCAGAACCTCACCCATACAGCCATTCTTACATTCACTTACTCACCCAGTCACTCACATACCCCCATCACTCACCTATACTGCCTTTCACATACTCAGTTACTCACCCATATACCACTGACACATCCACTCACCCACACAGCCATACACACACTCACCCACCCACCCAAACATCCCCTCACAAACACACTCACTAACCTATACAGCCACTGACTCACCCACTCACTCATCCATACAGGTAGTCACACACACTCTCACCCACCCACACAGACACTCAAACACCCATACAGGTACTCAGACAACCAATCAATCACCTAAACAGCCATTCACGTACCCACTCACATCAACTGACAGACTGATAGAAACATTCACACAACAGTCACTCACCCATACATTCACTGAGACACCTAATGACTCACTTATACAGTCAGTCACGCACCCACTGAATCATCCGTACAGGCACTCATGTACCCCTTATTCACCACTACACCTTAGTATATATATATTTAACACATAAACTTTTTAAAAACACTCACAGTCACTGGCTGATGTAATTAGTGATGTCATATGAGATGTCAGGAGTGATGTCAGCAGTGACGTCACTGACCATGTCATGAAGGATGTAATATGTAAGGCAATAAGCAGTGCATTGCAGGGACACAAGTTATAGTAGCTCAGCTAATTCAAGCTGCTGAATTTCACTAGGTTCGTACGAGTGAAATCTGAGCCTAACTCTAATGCCCCGTGGAAAAAAAATATATATATATTACATTAAATTAAAAGATCTTGATGGTTAACAACAGACCTTAAATGAAGGATAAGTATTAGTCAATGTATTATTAATATCATATATATTAGCAAATAATGATTCAAAATTGTCATCCTAAATACTTAGTAGATTTGGGAGTATTTAGGTTGGGAGTTTCAACTGGATAACGTTGCCCAGAATCAAAACCCTGATTCCTAATTCCTGATAAATAAGTGCCTGCAGATTAAAATGATGACTTAATTGATTGCAAAGTACTGATGCACTTTGCTGAGTGAGGTACTTGTTGGAGTTCCAGGACACAGGTTGTTGATAAATCTGCTTTAACTCTTTCCATATATAAAAATAATTTCAATGTCAAATCATCATCAGCATCTAATAATGGTCTTTGGTTTTAAGATACCTTTAGTAATGTGATTTTAGAATGAAAAAATGAATGATGTACTTTTTACATTTATGTTATAAGCTATAGAGGTACAACAAGGATGTTAAAGGCAATCACAAACAATGTTCAAACGCTTCAGTTTTAGGCATTTACTTGCAAGCAACGTGATTTTCTGCATGCATCCTTACCCTTCGTTGTAAAAGTAGAAGGCTCAGCAGTCAAGTCATTAACGGAGTCTACCTTCCAGACTGTGTGTTGGAATTCGGATGACAATGATGGAACCAAGGTCAGTAAAGAAGACAAATGCATGTCAAGGGTTGGCTCTTGTATTTTGTAAGCCATCCAAAGGACATGACAGCATGATTGCAGCATGGTTGTCATGCTTCTGGTGCGTGCCACTGATGCGTGACAACAGTGTGACGGAACCTTTATGCTTTTGAATTATTTCTGTCCCACAGAATGAAGTGCTGAATATGAACAGGCCATCAAGCATTCACTGAACAACACTGATTATATATGTTTTCACTTCTGTGGTGTCAGTTGACTGTGTTTCTCGATGCTTTAACTCTTGCTATGTGTTTGAGTCTTTCATTTGTGTTTTATCTGTAAAGGGAGAAGATGTGTTGTATAATTATACTTACTTCAATATGACTACTTGGTGTCTGTAGTTCTTTATTAGTATTTCCCTCTTCTAGCCTAAGAGTGTTCTATCTAGTATGTGAGGATTCCAGCCTTCGCAGTTGATGGTCTGGTCAGCTGTGAGGTTTACTGTTCTGCTGTCTTACCTTGTCTAACTTAATAAATATATCTTAATAACCTGAAGACGTGCCCTGCGGCCTACATAATATATTTACAACATTTTGGCGACAAGGATGGGATAATATATTTACAAAATTGACCTTACTGTTAAAATGATTTGCTAAGTTACTTGAGGGTGGGCGATAAGGAGAAAAACAGCAACCTCTATTTTACCCGGCTGCTGTATCAGAAACCAGTTCAACTCCCACATCACTTCTTCTACCCCGCCACACTGAAGTACTAACAAATGGGTATATCCAAATCACAAAAAAATACACAAAGCAGTTTGGGCTGGATTGTTTCCATGAGGAAGAGGGTGATGACTGATTTCCATATGGCTGAGTCCAAACTGAGGTGCCAAAGTGGCTGACAAATTATGGACTGGGATGCGGCCTGAGTGATTGCCAGTGGTTGAGCTTAATTCAAGCATTCAATCGATCCCCTTTTTTTTGCATTTGATGTCCTAAGTTTGTGGGGTATGCCCAGACGTGGGTCCCAGGCTCACTATTCCACTGGAGCCAAGCTATACCCAGCTGAAGAGCCCAGGTAAAGACTGATTTCCATATGGCTGGGTCCAAACTGTGGTGGTATGGTGGGTGAAAAACCATGGATTAGGATGCAGCCTGAGCGATTGCCAGTGGCTAAGATTAATTCAAGCATTCCATCCATCATCTTGTTGTTTTTGCATTTGGTGCCCTAAGGTCCGCCAGGTATTCCCAGGCGTTGGTCCCGGGCTCATTGTGCCACTGGAACCAAGCTATACCCGGCTAGAGAACCCATAACTGGGGCAAAACCGGTCTTGGGTTGCTTGTGTTCCGGTTCACGGAGGACCTGGCCTGGCAATTCGGGCTGGACTGTTCCGATTAGGATCAGGGTCCAGACTGTATTTTAATATGGCTGGGTCCAAACTGAAGTGGCATGGTGGGAAAAAACTATGGATTGGGATGCTGCCCCAATCGATTGCTAGTGGCTGCGATTCATTCAAACATTCCATTAATCACCTTGTTGTTTTTGCAAACCACAAAAAAAGCCCAAACTTGCTTCTGACCACTGGTGTGGAGTGAAGGTGTATACATAATACTTCTACAAGGAATCTTTTTCCTCTCTCTGCAGCAAATACTTAAAGGTGTGGCTTGAAATATGGCATAACCTGTATGGTCCTGGTTCCTTAGAATTTTAGTGATTAATGCAAAGGCCATCTAGACTTCCGTGTGAAGACAGTATAGTCATAAATGTTTTGATATTTCACTTAGCAGATTTAGCAGATCCAGAGAATGCCTAGAGTGACAAAATAATTAAACTGCACAAAGGTCAATATGTGCTCTTTTGACTTAGGATCTACACATCTCAACCTGTAATTTAAAATACATGCCTGTTGTTTCAGCGAGTATGCATTCTGAACAGGCACTGGACTGCTATGCATTGAAGTTCTCAATAAGGGGCTTGTTTCAGGTTAAGCTTCCACCCAAGGAGTCAGGAAATGTGGACCTTCCCGGAGTGGCATCCACTTAGTGCCTCCTTTTGAAGGGTCCTTAAGGATAGGACATAGTTGTTGCGTTTAACTTAAACAGTAGGGGTGCATGTATGAATTACTCCCCTTAAAGTTGTGAGAATGTAAGAGGGAGAACCCTCAGTTTTACATCATCCACTAGGAAGTGTTGACTTTCGTGAAAAGTTCAAGTTTAAGTCTGTACAACTGTGAATGGGTAAGATGTTTCTAACTGCATCTTTAAGAAGAGCTAACACAAGCTTTTTTAGATAAAAAAAAGGCTGATACATTTTTATCATGGTGGGGTTATGTCATGGTTATTGGAGCATGGATAGTGGAATTTATGACAAAGTCGTTCAAGTGGATAATTTGAAAATCTGAGATAGTTGTAGGTTTATTTTTCTAGCTAATTCTAAACCAAGCCAATTCACTTTACTGTCCAGTGAGTATTTCTTTCTTTCTTTCTTTCTTTCTTTCTTTCTTTCTTTCTTTCTTTCTTTCTTTCTTTCTTTCTTTCTTGTGTTATAGAGCACAAACAAGACCATTTCTGGTTACAAAGCGCTCTACAAGAATACCGAAGGAGGGTATGGTACAAAATGGTAGGCTGTTTACAAAAGCATAGTATAAGGCATGTGGTCAAAATTTACATAAGCAAATGGTGAGAAGCAAGATATAGGAACATATAGACAATTATAACTACTGGCAATTAAATAGTCCAATAGATGTCAGAACGGTGTGTAGATGGCTGGTAAACACAGGAAAAACAATGTGGATCTCGGGGGTATGGACGATTTCTTCCCTGAAGATGGATGTGGATGGGTTGCATCTGATCTCAGGAGGGAGAGAGTTCCAGATTTTGGGGGTGATTCTGTAGAAGGATTGGTTGTAGGTTTTTTTGTCACAATTTTGTGGCTTAAGTAGTGGGGAGATTGCGCTTCTCGAAGATCTGTTTCCAACCTATATTGGCAGTTTCTTAGTCGGGGTGTTGAATGCAAGCCTCTATGGGTCATACATGCAATTTTGAGATAGATCCTAGCCTCATAGGGTAGCAAACTCTGTGAATGGATGTGGGGTTGATATGATCACTTTTTTGATACGGTAATGAGCCTGGCTGCCGCATTCAAAGTAGCCTTCAGCGGTGCATGTGCGATTTTCAGAAGGCACACAAGGGTAGCACTACTACAATCTAATTTCAGCCTGGACTGCTATTTTGAGGACTGCCAAGGGGCGGAAAGGATTTAGTTTCCTTAGTGCGTGCAGTTGAAGGTTAGCTCCTCTAATGATAGTACTGATGTGCTTTTGCATGGAGAGGGCATTGTCCAAGATAATACCTAAGGAGTCAATGATATGTGGGGTACAGTTCAAGGCAGTGAGGTGTGGGAGCCTGACTTCGATACTATGGGTGATGGTGAGTTGTGAGATCATTAGGACTTCTGTTTTGAGGGTATTGAGTTACGAGTCAGCGAATGTTGAGTTTTTGCCAAGGTGTTATTGAGGATATTGACGTCATCGGGAGAGGTAATTTTCATGTAGAGCTGAATGTCATCTGCATACATGTGGTAGGAGATGTGGGCGAATCTGAGAATTTCAATTAGGGGCTCCATGTATAGGTTAAACAATTTTAGAGAGAGAAAACTTGGGGTACGGCATGTGACACTGGCGACTGATTGAAAAGAGCATGGTTGAATAGAATGCGCTGAGATCTATTGTGAAGGAAAGAGGAGAACCATTTAAGCACGGTACAGGAGACCCATCCTGTATTCGAATATTTTAAAAATGGTATCATGATTGACTGTGTCGAACGCTGTAAGTGCACACATTATTTAAAGACTTTGGCTAAAGTTGGGATGTTGGAGATAAGGTGATTGTTGTAGGTGTCGGACTGGCTGGTGTGGTTTTTTTTAGGATAGGAGTAACCTGGCCGCTTTAGAGGCAGTCAAGTATGGAGCCTTGGGTGAGTGAGCATTGATTATTATCAACCATAAAGGGAGTAGGAGGTGAATGGACTCGTTGAGAAGTTTGGAGGAAGGGAATTGCTGAAGTGGTTGGAGTATTTCGAGAGGTCAATAGTTTTAAGATGTCATTTTCATTGAAGTTTTTTAAGCTAGACCAGGTGGCGCTGTACATAAAACATGAGCAAATGCAAAAGCATCTGAGTTGATGGGAGCATCCACTGGCAACAAATGAGTAGCAACAAGGGACCTGGAACTCCTCACTGCAAATCATAATAGACATCACAGATATGTTCATGCAGCTGTCCAACAGTGAACCTAGTCAGACGCATGTTGGGTCATTTTTAAAAGTGTGGCTGTATTAACGTTTGATTCGTTAATATGTATCCCCTGAAATGTTGATGGAAAATTTGTGGAAGTACTTGAGTCTTAAAATGTCAGGAAAGATATATATTGTGAATTAGTCAAAGAAGCACAGTACTGCCCGTACTATAACTTGAACCTTACTTTACACACTGGATCTTCACAGCCATCAAAGGGTATTAGCCTTCATCATGTGTGGATGTGTTTACTGTGGCATGCATTTGGTCGCAGAATAACAGTGTAATGGCACCAGCAGGCTCATAAATCCCACTTTCTCATTTCCTATAGGTCACAATCATAGGGGCACATCATGGCCGTTACAGGACACTTTTTGTTGATCATTTACTGTCTGTCTCCCCAAAGGCACACAACAGAGCACTTACAATACACATATGACTTCTGCTTTCCCAAAGCTAGCTAGTGTGTGTTTGCCTTGGTGGGATAGTTGTCACACAGGTGCTAGTGATGCATTCAGCACTGACACCATGTGTATGACAAATCATGAATGCACTGGACCTGACAATACGGGTCATCAGACCTGTGCTACAGTTTTAAAGAGTGGGTACAAGTTTAAGTGATAAATACAGCCTGAGATTTGAATCTCTAACCAAACAACAACACAATTGTGTCTCAGGCTGTCATTTGAAGGGGTTTGGAAGAAAGCGTGTTGGAGAATCTACATCTGAGGTCGTCAATGTTTCCACTCCATATGTTTCAAGTCTCTTCCCCAGAATAGGGACAGCCCACTTTAGGCAAGGCAGTAAAGCAGGCAACACCCTTTGTTGGCCTTGGCCCACCACCTCTCCGAGTGGGGGCCTAGCGCCAGGGGGAGATCTCACGGTGGCTGGAGGTGATGTTGGGGGGACAGGTTACTTCCAGACAGTACAATTAAAAGGTTCGGCGAAGTTGGGCTCAAACTCTTTGTTCGTGCCCTCCTCACAGTGACCACTACCTCCACCCACCAGCAAGACCTGCAGCCATTCAGAAGCTGGTGCGGTCAAGGGGTCTTTATTTTCTCCACCCATTGATTCCTTAGTGCAAGCGAGTTCATGGGGTGTGGTGTAGTCATATTATGTTGTCTCTCTTGATTTTTCCTTTGCTGTTGATAAATTCTATGTCATATTCTATGCCTCTTGTTATATTCGGGCATGGTGAATTCATGGTTGCAGGGACACTTCAGATCCCCTTGACATTGTTGTAGCTATTTACTGATTAGAATGATATTTGCCTGTTAACATGAATCCTTTTGCAATTTAAACAATTCTGTGATATACAGACCTATATTTTCCTGAGAAACTAATTCTCAATTAGGCCTCGACTCCATCTTGCTTGCTCCATAATGCAATAAAAAGTGCACTGTTGCTTTGTGATGACATACTGTTCTTGAAGAGCATCAGATGAAGCCTTTAGTTACTTTCAAAGGCTCATCCTGCTCTCTCACTGTAAGGTATTCATTCATGAGACTTTTCATTGTTTATTTAGCCAGTTTTTTTTCTAACACCTCCAGTGACATTAGGTCAAAGAGAAACTTATTATTCTATTAAGGAGATAGTACCAGGGATGGTGGCAATATATGAGGCCTAATAATGCTGTACTGTGATTTCACAATGTCTTCATACATTTACTCAACCCATGCTGACTGTTTGATTTCCATTGCTTTCTATTGTAAAAATGATTATAAAAATCTCAGATTTTGGGGGTGAGCCAGACTATTTTTGGGTCTCTCCTACGGATGATGCCCGTTTCTCTATTGATTTTCTGCACACTATGGTCTATTTTCCAGCCTTTTCACAGTGCTCCATCCATTTTAAATGCTAAAAGCTTTTATGGCAATTGATTTCTGACTGATTTATTGAGACTAACTACATTTTTGCCTTACGTATTGCACTTCACTATTTTAATAAACCTGCATGTTTTTCTAATTTACTGGTGTTGAGCCCTTTTGGGTTAATCTTTATTTAATGACTGTTATTGGAAATGTTGCTCTGAATCTTGTCTTAAGGGATACGTTTCCTCATTTACTATTGAGGACAACACCATCTGCGGCCCGCATTGTCACTTTGACTATTATGTTGATTATCTGACAGATAACTCTGACAACACAGGGCATATGGCACAGAGAACACCAGTTTCAAGTATACCTCAAAGGGACCACTTGGAGCAATAGTTAAAGAATCTGCAAATTTGTGGTGGTTAGATCAGTTGCTTATGCAGCCTTTACCCTTCTTGTGTATTTGCCCTAAGGGGATGTGGCTGTTTGGAGGATGTAGTCTGCGTCAGAGGGCCAAATCATGGCTCATTTGGACAGACTAGCTCTCCGGCAGACTTTGGGGATACCTCAGGTAGGGTTGCTCTGTGGTGCACAGGCTTCAAGCACAAATGAAGAGAGCAGGGTTTTAAATGAGAGCAGTTTTCCTTTTTCTGCTCTGAGATAGGACCCTGAGATTGCCCATCAGGTCAGAGGAGCGAGGGAGCCAGGAGGAAGGGCAAATCATGAGCTGACAAATTGATTTGTTGCATGGGGTATTTGGGTTGTAGTTGACTCAATGTCTAATGGACTATGTATGTGTGGGAAAAAAGTCTGTTACAAATAGTAGATATGAGTGCTGTGTATTGTTATGGATTTTTATGAGTTATCGTTAGAAATGGGGGTCTTTCGTTGGCAGGCGGTACCGTGGCCAAGTAGGAACCCTTCTTTCTAGTCAGGATAAGGGAGTTGCACTTCCAAAATAACCCCTACTCACCCCCTTGGTAGCTTAGCACGATCAGTCATGCTTAACTCAGAGGCAAAGTGTAAAGCATTTGCTCATAACACACAGTAACACAGTGAAAATACTACAAATAGACACCACACCAATTTCGAAAAATAAAGTCTCTGTATCTAAACCAAACAAGACCTAAACTGCAAAAACTCAACATACAGATATCAAAATATTACTTTTAAAAGGTAAAAACAGTTCTGTTCATAGAAAACTATGGCTGTATCACTTTTGTTGCAAAGTACCTGGGATGCGTCAAAAATCACAAGCAAAACAGGCGCAGTGAAGGTGATGTGTCGGTTCCTTGCTCCAGAGGAGGCGATGCATTGTTTCCTTACTGGAGAGGAGGTGATTCATCGGTTTCTTACTGTGTGAGGAGGTGATGCACCAGTTTTTTACTTCAGTCCTAGTGCTGATGTAGATTTGGCGCACAGGTGCGATGCATGAACTACGAACGAGCTGGAAGTCAATGCCGTGACATTCACACAGACGCTGCATTTATTTCTTCAGTCATTGGTCAACAATGCGTTGATTCTTTTAGCCACACTGCAGGCCCTGTGTCGGAATCGGTGTGGTGCAGTGATCTTGGACTTCGGAGATCAGTGTAAGGGACTCGACGTGCAGCGGTTTTTCGGGCTTCTGACAGGCGCCATGTCAATTCTTCAGTCACATGGGCCGTGCTTTGGAACTTTTCCCACACGACAGTGCAGCGTAGAATATAACAGCTGCAAGAAGAGCAATGTGTTTATTTTCTTGGTTTCTTCAGTTCTTCACAGCTTTCTGTAGCTGGAACAACCTCCAGGGGCCCAGAACTGGAATAGGCATCCCCAGGCAGGTCAGAACTCCCAGTAGTGGAGTTGAAGAAGGCTGCAGGGGACGTATTGGTGTCCCTGAGACTCCCGAATAGGAGGCAAGTGCACACAAGCCCTTTGAGAGTCTTCTCAAGCAGGTTTCACAGCCAGATCCAGTCTTTGTCCTCTCATTGGCAGAAGCAGCAACTGCAGGCCAACCCAGCAACACATAGCAAAGGGGCAGTACTCCTCCTCACAGCTCTTCATCCTTGGCAGAGGTTCCTCTTGATTCTAGAAGTAGTCTAAAGTTCTGGGTTTTAAGTCTAATACTTATACCCATTTCCTTTTGAAGTCTTTGTTCAGAAAGTCTCTCTTGTTCAGTAAAACCAGTTCTGTCCTCCCTGGTCCAGTTTCACTGCGGGAGGTGGAGACAGGATTGTGCAGAGCAGTAACAGCATATCTCCGTGACAAATCCTCCCACCATATGCACGGCACACCTCAGCTCCCTTTGTGTGAGGGTCTGCATAGCTGCCAAGGTTTCAGATTGCTTATGAGTGACATTTTCATAATTTCAGTGAAATTGTGAGTGACTTTCAATGACAATGAGTGACACTTTCCCGTGAGCAAAATCAGACAATGAAGATGAGGGAAAAATATAAATATCAGAAATTACACCAATTTGAGCAACAAGAAAATCGAAGAAATTAAAACTGCCGCAAAGCACCAGTGCGCAACACAGTTTTCTTGAATTGTGTGGTTCCTATTTATACAACAGCAAACATTCCTTTCTGTGGAACTGCACAATGTTCAGCCACTGAAATTTCTAATGCCACAGTCTGTCATAGCTACCACGTTTTGGGATTGCTTATGTGTAATATTTCAATGGTTTCAATGTACTTATGAGTACATTCAGCTGACAAATGTATGACACTTAGAGTGGCTCTTTCTGCAATTGAAACCATGGAATGAAGTACATTAGAAGAGATAAATATCAAAAATTACAATATTTTGAACAATGAGAAGCTCAAAACATATCTTAAAAATAATAGAAAACTCCTGAAATAAAAGCTCACTAACCCTCATCCTCTTTCTAAGATGAATATATTGAAAAACAATTGGAGCAAAGCCTTTCATGGCAATGAAGACACACTAGAAGGAAGTTTGCAGGGGGCTGTGAGACACTTGCTTAGCCTGACAAGACATCAAACATGGAGCAACACTGTGCAGCAGGCACAAAGTAAGTTTTAGAGACCAGTGCGGCTAAAGATATACTGAGATTAAGAAGAGCACGCCTCTGGTTCTTAGTAAAATATGGCTAAAAAAAATTCAATTGTGGCATAGTAGGTTTATGTAGGCTGAAGAGCTGCAGACGGTCCAGTCCTGAGCTGTCAGAGTTCTGTTGTGTCTGCCAGTCAGACTGAAAAAGAAACACCCCCACCCCAGGGCAGGACTGGGACTAAAAATGAACCCTGGCAGCAGACTAAAAGTGCCCCCATTTAGCAAATCAGACAATTAAAATTGGCCCCCATTTCAAAATGAGCAGTTTTGAACTTGTCAAGACACGCTCTACAGTGTTTTGCCAAAGACTGCATGCACCTAGGCGCACTGCAGTTAATCGTTGTTATATTATCAGAGAAATCAACAATAAAACCTGGGGCACTAGCCCAAAAATAGCCAAAAGTAATCAACCAACACACTGACTGTTCATATGATCTATCCTTCGGGGCCTGGCAGATGGAGTTTTGGGCAAGCTCTGGTAATTATATGAGGGAAATAAACACTAAAACCTGGCGCTGCGCACCAGAGCTAACAGGCCCTGAAACAGCCAAAGAAAGTCAGCGCACACAAGGACCTGTGACAGCCATACTTTGGGAAAGCACTGCACTTGCAACAGGCAAAGCAACAAAAAAAGAGTGATGTCAAAGGCCTACATTATAAAATCTTCCTTCGCAAGAAAATCTCTCAACTCTTTTAATCATGAGTGGCCTCGTGAGCGCATGTGACTCAGTGCACTGAATGTAGACATAACAGCCTGATTCATCAATCCTATTTGCGCTCGCAAAGGGACAGATTCTGAGAATCTGGCCCTTTGCGAGTGCATTTTTTGCATTTGGGATTCATCATCCCAAATGCAAAAATCGCTATTTAGAAACTCGCAAATTTGCGAGGAATAGCATTTAAGGAATCTCTATTAGAGATTCCTAAAATGCTATTCTTGAAACATTTTAAAATTGCGAAATCGCAAATTTCGGCCGCTATTTACCGCGAGGTCAAACCTGGATTCAAGCTAGCCTGGCTGATGACGGCTGATTAGCCAGGAACCGGCCCCAGGATGCTTGTTTCCGGTCCAGGGAAGACATGGTTTAGCAGTTCGGGCTGGACTGTTCCCATGAGGCACAGGGTCAGACATATTTGCATATGGCCATGTCTAACTGGGGTGGTGGAGTGAGCTGTAGAATGATGATGGATTAAACCCAGATCAGTTGACGGGAGGTGAGTGTTTGATTTGCTCCAACGCTGCGTTCATCATCCCCTTTGGTATCGCTTTGTTCGCCCTAAGTTGACAGGGTATGCCCAGACGTGGGTCCCTTGCTCATTTTGCCTCTAGATGCAAGCTAGCCTGGCTGATGACGGTTGATTAGCCAGAAACCGGTCACAGGATGCTTGTTTCTGGTCCAGGGAAGACATGGCTTGGCAGTTCGGGCTGGACAGTTCCCATGAGGCACAGGGTCAGACTGATTTGCATATGGCCATGTCTGAACTGGGGTGGTGGAGTGAGCTAAAGAATGATGATAGATTAAACTCAGTTCAGTTAACTGGGGGTGAGTGTTTGATTTGCTCCAACGCTCCGTCCATCATCCCCTTTGGTATCCTCTTTGGTATCGCAGGTTTCCTCTATGGCATCCATCCACTTGCCTGAAATATATGGCTTGTTGTGGGTTTCTTATAAGCAACATTTTTAATAAAGTCATGTTTGTGTCTACTTCCTGTGTTCCATTGTGTTTTTTCTGGGGTTTGCATTGTACTGCATACGTTGTACTTTCAACCAATACCCCTCTTCATGGTTCAACCATATCATAAAGATTATGTGACATTATACTTGCACTACATTGCGCAGATGTGGCTCTAAGATTCCTTTCACACATTATCTAGCAAGAAGACCTAGACATCTTCTTCTCCACTATGTTTGCAGATCACTTTACCTCAGTGCCTGCAGCTGTGCCACAAATCAGGGAAGCACATTTAGTATGTTGTCAAGTAGATTTTGTGACCACACACAAAATGCACAGTGAGGCTGTGATAGGGAATTCTAATAAATTATCCATACCTTTCCCATAGTTGTGTACTAAACTAATGTGCTAGTGGCCACTTCATAGTGTGATATTCTGCTATTTTCTACCTACCTACATTCCTCTGAAAGTGCTGGTGTGTTCACTCTGATCTGCAAACGATGAGCCCGATTCACAAAGGTAAACTGAGACGAAAGTCTAACTTTACGAATTTTGGTATTCACATAGGGCATTTACGAGTAGTAAAGTTAGATTTTTGTTTCTGTTTAACTTAAGTTTTGTTATTAAGTTTAGCTAAGACCAAAGCTTAGGTTAAACTGGGACAATAGTCTAACTTTACTACTCGTTAAGGCTCTTTGTGAATACTGAAAGTCGTAAAGTTAGACTTCAATCTCAGTTTACCTTTTTGAATCAGACCCAATCTTTGTGAAAGGAGTTGATCCTGTCCATCATTGCAGATTTCCCCATACTCAGAGGTCTGCCTAATTCCTAGATTGTTCCCTGTGACTACAACTGGCAGTTTATTTCTTCTGCGTTATGAGAAACAGGAAAAGAATTGCCAAACACATTTCATGGAATACAATTTTTTTGCCAATGTTTCGTAGATGTGCAAAAACATTTCAGGTCGCACCATAAATTTCCATAATGTTCTAGAAATGGCTAAATCACACTGGGGGATATTCACAAGGAAGTGGCGGAGAGAGGCGTCAGCCTTCTTGGCTTAACACCTCTTTCCGCCACTTCGGAAATGCAAGGCTGCATCATATTCACAAGGATATGGTGCAGCCTTGCGTTTCCCCCTGCAATGGCGCTAAGTTTAACAACTTAGCACCAACGCATGCACCCTTGTACCAGAGTGCAAGGGTGTCCTTGTGCCGCGGGGGATTGTTTATGTGTAGGAAGGTGTCCTTTCCTGCACAAAGACAATCCTAAATTCAATTCTCGCACTTTCATGTATTCCTATTTATGCAGCACACATGGAAGTGACAAAATGGCCTTTTTAAAAAAAGGTTTGTTTATGTACAGGAAGGGACACCTTCCTGTACATACACAAATCATGGCAATTTGCTTTTTCTACTGTTGCGGGGAATGGAATTGAAATAGTAAAGTATACTATTCCAAAGTCCAGCACCCCTTAAGGCAAGTTATTGTAACAACTGGCATTGCAAATGGGATGCGTGGTCCAGACGCATTCGTTGTTCCGCCCGTGTTGTTAAGGAACGCGTGGGAAAGGAAAGCGTGGTGATGTCATACAACCAGTTGGTGTTTTGGGTGTTTGGGGACAATGAAGTCACTCGTGCTTTTTAAATCAATAAGTTTTACTGTCGTGGTGAGCGTTCCCATTGATTTGCAAACGTGCATTCAATATTATAGTTTGCTTGTTAAACTGCATCACATTTGCATTATGCCTTCCCAGGCTAACAAGGCTGCAAATTAATACTAATCTTCTCCTGGAGGTTTATAGATTAGAAATATGTTCATAAGCAAACCACTCCAAGCTCCGCTTGCCTTTGATTAAGGGCTTTGTGGTATGTGGATGGCTGTGGGGAATATTTTATTTACAATGCACATTTCATCCAATTTGTTTTTTCTATTTCGTTGGTATGTATTATATTATCCACCGTGAATAAAACAATCATGAATATTATAACACGTCGAGAAAAAAAGGAGCAAAACAGGTCTGAGATTCCTGAACCTTTCTGAGAGTTTTCTGTGTGTCTGTCAAAGTCAGAGTAAAATTACACTTAGCTCTAAAACACCCAATCAAAATAGCGTGTGTTATCTAATGGAAAGGTGCATTGCCTGCAGCTTATGTCTATGCCATGGGCCTCATTTATGAGAAATAACGCATCGCTGCGTGAAAGCAGCGATGCATCACTTCTCAGTGCGCACTCCTTGCGACATTCCTGATGCGTCATATTTAATTTATGACGCATAATGTCGCAAGCAGTTACAGATACATCCGTATGTCTGACGTATCTGTAAGCGCAAAAGTGACGCATTGCTGGAGTGTGTCACAAAAGTGACGCAACTCCAGCAATGCGTCCTTTCACATGGGGCCAGCTCCATGTGAAAGGGCCTGCGTCAGTCTTACGCCTGCTGTGAGGCAGGCGCAAGATTTTGACACAACGGCGTCCTAAAAGTGACGCAGTGAAATCTCATAGATTTCACTGCGTCACTTCTACGACCCTTCCTTGCGTCAATACGCCCCCTTGCATACATTATACCTGGCCCAGGTATAATGTGGCGCAGGGGTTTACAAAGTGACGCATCTACCTAGATGCGTCACTTTGTAAATATGGCGCAACAAGATGCATTTTTTACGCCACTGGTGCGTCACAAAAAGTGACGCATCAGCGACGTAAAAGTGACGCACAGCCTCATAAATGAGGCCCCTTGGTTCTAGGGTGAGGAGATCTAGAGAGCGAAAGCTGCATGTTTGGTTGTAGCAACGTTTCTTCCATACTTTACGAATATCAAGATCTGTTGTGTATTGACCATTTCTAATTAATATTGCAGTTTTGGCATTAGCTAAACACTTTGTGAAAAGATGACATGCACAGATATGCATTATTTTTAAAAAAAATTATTGAGACACGTATTTAGCACTTAACTGGCGCTGATATATATGTATTCATTTTTGCATTTTTATGTAGCGAGGACGGAATGTGTCATGGATCGCAGAGCACGTGAAGCAGATAGCAAAGGTGAACAGTGACAGCAAAGCAATACTGTGTATACAATGCAACAAATAAAATAGAACGACCAAGAAACATTGTATGGGCAACATCAGTGTACTGTATATTCGTACAGAGTGGGACAAGGTCGCTTTACATTTTTCCGGGGTACCAGTGCTTGATGTGTAAGAAAATAAGTGCCATGCCCAAAGCTTTGCTCAGAAGCCAGCTACTAGTCCTATCAAATGTCGGGGTGCCGAATAACGAGGCTGCGTGGTTTTGATTCTTGATTCCATCTCATTCCACTTGAGTCCACCACCAGACACTCAATTCCTCTTTATCTCACTTTTCAGAATCTTTTTCATTCCTGGCTTCTTTCTTTGTCACCGTTTTTCCATCTTTCTCGCCTACTTCCCCCCTATTTTGTTTTCTTTCTCTTCCTCTGGATCAAAGTCTGTTAAGCAAAAATAAGGAGCGGTCACCTAAAATGCATGCTAGTGGCCACACCTGCAACCACCAACTTAAATTAAGCACTGGAGGTGACATGAATACAAGGGCAATTAGTGGTACTGGGACAGAAAATAGGCTTGGGCACCAAAATGAAAGTGGCTAAAATAGGGGACCATTTTTTGCAAATAAAAGGGGACCATCTTTTGCAAATAAAAGGGACCACATTTAGCAAATAAAAGGGGGTCACATTTTGCAAATCGGGGCAGTTTTGAACTTGTTAAGAGATGCGGTATAAGTATGGAAGAGTGCATGCATTTTTGCTTGCTGCACACAATGCCTGTGGTAATATCCAGTAAATCATCAGTAAGAAGATGGCCTACCACAATGTTAAAAAAAGGGCCCACAAACAGGCAAATAAAGTGCCCCACACTGATCTGGCAAATTAGCCCTTCTGGATCTGCCCACTTGCCCTGTACGCCTGTAAGCATTATGAGGAAAGAGATGGTGGGATTGAGGAAGGGCAAGAGGTGCTGGTGTTCGGGGGATGCGTGGGGGAAAGTCCCAAATTGGGACCTGCATGTAATGTAGTGCTCATACTTCTTGGTAGATTTTCATCTCCTGGGTACCTGATTCATTTTACTCAAGTCATGCCAGGAGCTTTTACTGTGATATTGTAATGTATGCCCTATTAACAAAAAGGTGCCATGACTAATGTGCATTTCAAACTCTGGTCAAGCTGTTTCAGTGTTAATGGCTGTTCTAATAAAAGTTGTTCTGTGCTCTTTGAGACAATGCCAGACATTCCTTAACCATCTCAATAGATATCTGAAGCCCATTTTGACGCATGCAGGACCGCCTCTAACAACAACACTGCCGAATTGGTGCAGCCCCCTCGCCCGACTCCTGACCAGTCCACAAGCATACGGGGTAAGTTAACCCCCTCTCCCCTGCATCAGCAGTGGCGTACTGAAACCTGAGGGGGCCCCCCTGCAAAGTACATGGAGATGGCCTCCCACACTCCAGACCCATTCGAAAGCTCTCAGGCCAAGGGCCAGCCTCCCGTACATAGTGCTGGAGATGGGCCCCTGAAGATTGGCTGGCCCGAATTGGCCATAGCGGGCACCGTGCAATCCCCTGGTGCGCCGCAAGGGTGGGGGCCGGTTTTGTGCCCCTGGGGGCCGATTTTGTTACAGGGCCGTTTGCAGCAATCGGCCCTGCAACAAAATCAGCCGAAAACAGGCCTTAGCAAAGCGCTCGCTGCACCTCCAACACCCCCTGAGTGGGAAGGGGGGGGGGGGGGGGGCGGCCGAACACTTTGCCAGGGCCGGTTTTGGTTCCCAGTCCGGCCCTGAAGATCGGGTCCCCTTCCCACCACAGGGGCTATAGGGGCTTTTGTTACACCACTGCGCATTAGCTGTCGTGAATGGGACTGGGCATGGTGCTACTGTGCTGACTGTGTGTAGAGGAAGTCGGCCATGCCTGATACAGCTTCTGTGTGTGGTTTACCTAGGAATGCAATCAAATAATAAAAGTGCCTTGCAAGCTGAGTTTCCCCAATTTTTCCTTGCGTGAATTCAAAAGGAATTGTTTAGTATAGAATTTCTGATCTATGACATGGGAATATTTTGTTGGCAGAGATTTGATCTGTTCTGACAAGTATTTTAATAGAATTTATTTCACAAACTCAGTCAAGTGTATCGAATTTCTGATTCTACATTTTCTAGGTTTATGAGACGAATGCTTGTCTCTTTTATTTCACGAATCAGTGCTTTCAGGGAGGTGCAGTCTTGTTTGAAATCAACAGGACCTGTGCATGTGAAAATGATTTGTGAAATAGGACTGGTCCAGGTCCGGACTGGCTACCGGGCGTTTTGGCATGCTGCAGAGCTGGGGGCGGATTTCGTTGATAGGGACCTGCGTGTGCTGAACAAAATTAGTTTTGCTTTGTGTATTTCGAAGCACATGCAGGTCTCCATCAATGAAATTATCCCCCACCGCAGAGACATCAGCCCCCAGCTCAGCAGCATGCCAAAACGCCCGGTAGCCAGTCTGGCCCTCGACTGGTAACGTTGTGTCATGGTAGCATGCAGTCATTTGGTAACACTAACATTTGCTCTATATTCTAATTCAAATTACGCTTACATTGCCTGGTCGCCATCTGATAAGATGGATTGGAGGGGCTGATGAGACCTGATTGGCTCTCATTCAGGGTTAGACCATCTCAGCAAATGAAGAGCCACTTGAGCCCAAAAAAAACCACAAATTTGAATTTGGCCCCGGGACTGCTGTGTCCATGGGCAGGCGCACGGCTGCCTATGCTAGGCAGCCACAAGTGCACCTGCCCATGAAAAGTCCCGGGCACATAATCAATTTTTTTTGTCTCAAGTGGCTCTTCATCTCTTGCTTGGTGCAAGTGTGTTAGCGTTAAGGTCAGGATGGTTTTTGCACAATAATGGAAACCTTTCTGCACAAAAACTATCCTTTGAGGCTACTTCCTCTTTGTATGCATGCTGCAGAAGGCAGCACAAATGCTAAGTGGAAATAACAAGGAGAAATACAGATAATATTCCTCATCACGCCAGCCTTCGGAAGGTCACCATTTTGACACAAACTCATGTGTTCAAGTCTTTTGTAAATATGAGTTTTTGTCAAAATCCATGGGTGGATGCACAGGAATTCCTATGCTCCACCCACGGAATGCCTGCCTGACTCAAAGTAATGCAAAGCAGTGGAACGCGCTGTGTTATGTTACTTTTTTGTTTTTTTACAAAGCAACATAAATAACCATTTGCATTGCTTTGAAAATACCATAAAGGATTTTGTCTGTGTCAAAAAAGTACAGCAAGCCAGACACAAAATCTTTAAAAACGTAGTCCACTGTCCTCTAGGCGTGTCCATTGTGGGTCTACAAGAGACAGAACCATGTCGAATTTTCAGGATAGCTACATCCCACACAAATGTCTCCATTTAGATTCATGGATTGTTACTCATCCCATGTGCATAACTCACATATCTAGCACGGCTCCAGCTCCTATGTACCAGCATTATCACATCTGCTCTACATAAGTACAAATATGGGACCAGCACCAAACTTTGGTGCACTCCTATTACCTGAGGTCAAGGCATTACATCAGTGTGAGCCAGGTTCTAATGTAATACATTAAAATAAACAATAATTTTATACATTAATGGAAACACTGATTGATGCCTTCACATTGTGTAATTTTGAACTGCCATCTGCTACCACCAAGGTTTCTTGTCTATGTGGGTAATGGATTTCTGTTTCAAAAAGGCGCATGGTCCCCGGCGTTTATCTCGTCCCTTCTGAAGCTTGCTGGAGTAAAATTGATCAGTATCCATTTTTTACCTGCCTTGAAAGCCCTTGCTCGTTCGGGGAATTGACGCTACGCCTTTAATGTATTATCACTTCGCCTTTAATGTATTATCGCACTCCAGAGCCATCTGCTGCTATTTCAGTGACACTGACTCTAAATCTTTTCTTTTCAACACACCATTAGGAGCAGCTGAAAGATGATGACATGGACTGCATCGTAAACAACGATGAACTGACCCTTGCCTATGAAGAAGGGGCGTTGAGCTCTCGTCCTTCCCCGGGGACACCACTGAGGTCAGAGCCGTCGGATCCAGTCCAAGCTGCCGGCAAGGAGAACGTCCATGAAGGAGATCTTGGTTTAGGGGGATACAACCCGAAGCTGGATCCCGCACCGGGTTCTCCTACCCGTAATACGCTGGCTTGATCAGGCTAAGGGTTACGCAGTCTGTAAAAGGATCACAAAGGGATGCAAGCACTGATTGTTATGCAAGGCAGGAGATTGACTTGAAACTGTATTAGATCAATGCTTGAAGGGCTGAAGTCAACTCCCTACCTATCTCTTCAGGCGTAGATGGGAAAAAGCAAAACCAATATAAGCCATATGATGTCCACCTAGAAAGAAATTTTCTACACAATTATAATTTTTTTGTTCATTGTATGAATTATTGTTTCCTGGAAGGAAAATATATTGCTGCACTTTTGCTTTTTCTTCAGCCGTTTAATGTTGGCTTTTCAACTCGCACCTCTATAGAGCTCTATCTTCTTTCAATGCGCTGCACTTTTTTTAAATGAATATTGTCTCCATTTTCTATGCAAGGTTAGCAAGTTATGTATTATCGTTTATCGATTTTAAAAAACTGATTGTAGAGAGATGATTTAGAGAATAATAGCACAGCTTCTCGGTCCTCAATAAGCCAAGGCTAAGTAGCACAATATGGCTGGCAGCCTGTTCTGAATCTAAAGTCCACTTAGCCTTAAAAAAAGCGTTTATCTTCATCACGAGCACCAACTTGAACTAGCCCATTTTTACTCAGCTCTTGTGCTTTGTGCACTGCAGTACAAGGTGCTCGGCTTCAGATATGGAGATGCGCTTTAACATATGCAAGAAGAACAAAGTGCCTGTGTCCTATTCACTGGGCATATTAGCCTCAACAATACAAACGCTGGAGCATTCATGTCTTAGCCAATCAAGTAGGGCTGGAGTGGGATTATGTGTGGTTATTAATATCCACTGGCAACAATATCACATCCAATCCTTCGACCTTCCACTATTTTAGATAGGTGCATATTTAATATTCTTAACTCCTCCCAGGCTTTTCTAGGAAAAAGTATAAAAGACATTACAATCTGTAAATATATAGACTTACCTTACAATGTACTTGCAGGTCGATGTCCGGAATTCCATATTATTTCCATGTGGTGTATTGCAAGTCATATAGTTAACAAACACCCAATAACTCGAGGAATAAGAAATCGCAAACTGCAATCACTAGAATGACTTGATACAGCCTGACCATCATTCTCTGTGGGCCTCAGCTACTCTTCTGTAAAATGAGCACATGTAAAAATTACATAAGTGCCTTCCTCACTGGATTTTTAAGATAAACATGGGGAGATTTACTAAGATTTCATGCCGTGTTTGTGTCACAGTGAAAAATCTTTTTTTTCCAATTTACTTGTGTTACTTTGCGCCAAGTGAGCGTACAATGGATGGAGCTTGGGCATTCCCATTCAACCACCCAAGGTTTCTCACGCTTAACCCTATTTACTAAATTAAGTAGACACGGTGTAGCATCAGAAAACTGCGCCCTTTTGAAGTAGGCGCAACAAAGGAAAAATGCTTTAATTCCCTCCTTCCTTTTCCGACATTGTACGTATGCTGCACATTACAGCACACATACAAAGAGCAAAAAGGGTTAAAGTCAGTCTATGCATAGTGTTTTGTACTGGAAGGGTAAACCTAAGCTAGACTCTCGGAGACACCCTTGCACTATGGCGCAAAGGTGTCTCGGTGGTGCACAGCAGCTGATTTCAGGGCCAGCACTGCGGAAAGGGGGGAGAGAGACATATTTCAGTACATTTGGCGCTCTCCTCCTCTCTCCTTTTCATGCAGCGCACCATTTGCGGCTGGTGCACTGCACTGTGTGAGTGAGTGGTAAATCTGTACCTTTCTCAGGAGGGATGTTTGACACCCCAGGTGAAGTTTAGCATCCTAGGTGAAGTTGCAGTGTTTGGCCTCCTCGGCAGATCATGGGACTAGACCTCATGCTTATACGGATAACCTGGTGCCTTTGTTCTGATGACGTCCTATGCAGCTTCTTAGTATTGCCTTAATGGAGCAGTGGGTGATCTTCCATGCACTCTATCCCAATGATCATTAGACATTGCAGAATAGAGAATCTCATTGACTTGTAAGGATGCTGATTAAGATTTCACCGTCCCGATGTAGCGGTAATCCCACTCTTACACCTGACATGTTGCATAGGGCATTAGTAATTGGGTGCCTGAGAAGCCCAAAGGAACAGGGTAAGAGAGGTGGAGCCCAAGTTGTCTACAAGTTTACACAGTCATCACTGACGTTGAAAACATTATTCTTGTTTTGTTTGACTTGTTATTTAGTCATTGGAATGCATGCAGCACGTAAGTAATGAATCAATACAGTATTCTCACCTGGCCGTACCAATACTTTGAGTATCGGTACCTCTGGGTTTTGGGAATACCGGGCAATCACCTGGTTTCTCGGGAGAAATGCGAGTTAGCCTGTGGAAATTGTACTGCATTGATTCTCTCAAGTTGGTCCCCATGTGTGGGAATATTTCTGCCTTATGCGGTTGAAATGTCCTTGTGAAAACTTGCAAGAAGTGTATTCCAGGGAATCTTGCAATCCCAATGTGACTGGTGAATCCCATTATATAAAATCTAAAAACAAAATAAAAAAAACTATACTCTAAAAGGCAGTATAACAGATGAACAGTTTGCACTGGTGGTTGGGGGGGGGGGTTCTTGTGTTGGGTCTTATGCAGCAGCCGTCTGTAAAGCAGACTGGCTCACTTTTCATGTACATTAGGAGTTTATTTTCTTTGGGTTAAACCCTGAAGACATGGCATCATGAAGTCAAAATAAAAGCAGATCACTTCTCCAGGCCACTGAATTGTACTCAATTGCTATTTGCAGTTTCAAATTTTATAAGCGGATCTGTGGCCGTGTACCGAAGGCACAGACATAACTTGTCATGTGGTCTTGTTGTCCACTACCAGCATGTTTCAAGACCAGTTTAAAGGTATTACTATGATGGACCAGGCTGGTAGGGTGCGATCTCTGATTATCTGTGTGAATACTGAAGATATGGAAGTCACACAGTGCGTTTTCATTTCCACTTCTTGGACTCCTTATGGATAGATGATCAACTGTTTTCACTGTTGCCAAACGTGTAGTGCCTTCATGCCTCTAAGATAGAAATATGCTTAGCTCACAGACTTACCTGATTCTGCCATCGGTGTAGAACCTTTCTAGTTATGCCTGTAGTTGACAATATTTTAAAAGGATCAAAACTACTAACACATGAACAGCTTTGGGGAAAAAGTGGCTTGAGTAGATAACTCAATTCCACTTGGATTCCATGTAATGAGAAAGAAATGGAAAGATACTTTAAGATTCACAGAACTTTAGGTACAGTTCCAAGCGTTCTCTAACTTGGATCTAGATCAACCCTAGAACAGTTTATTGGATCTTCTTCAAAGCGGGGAAAAGGCTGGATTCGTAATTTATGGCCCACCAACTCAAACTGAACTTGACAAATTGCTTCCTGAATAGCTCCCTTTTAGCTACCTCAGCATCACTCAGTTAAACATGAAGGGGCATATTTACAAGCCCCTTGTGCCACTTTTGCGTCACTTTTCCCATGTTAAAAATGACGTAAAAGTGGTGCAAGGGGCTTGTAAATCCGCCCCAAAGTTCTTATGTGCCTCTAGGAAGGACTCCCAAAGCAGAACAAATGAGCTAACAGCTCACTGTCTTCTATAAAAAGCACACAACTGCCCAAATCTAATTTGCTGCACTAATATGTCTGCCTTCTACTTTCACATGGACGGGGCAGCTCTCCACGTTGATTTGTGTAGGAATTATTTATATTTCTCTGGTGCCTACAAAACACTTCAGCAAAATATTTCCTTTGTCTAATTGAATAAATGTTGATTAAGAGTCTGCCCAGCACATTAAGGCATATGTTCATTCTTGTTCAGGAACTTTTATATTTAAATCAGGCGGATCTACTTACTCATCTCATACTGATCTACAGTATAAATACTCAACTGGCCTCCTATAAGGGTCATTACCTTATGGTGGCTTTCTTGGTAGACATGATGGTAAAACTGAATATTGACACCAACAATACTGATTGTGAAGAAGTAGGACTCCCAGGTGTAGCATAAAACAGAAGATTTAGTCAGGTATCTCAGTGTACAGGAAATGTCCCATCCACAACAGCTGCCTGCAGGTAACTAACCTGCAAATTTCCAATGTATACACAGTGCTCTCAAATTCACCTCTGTCCTGAGCTCAGCTTGGCCCTTGTCCTCTACAAGTCAGGCACATTGCACCTCTATTGTCACCTGCAGAAGAAACTTTGGTCACAGTTTTGAGACATATTACAGATCTCTCACAACTCAGTTTAAATTGATATGTGATATGTACGAGTGTCTGTCCTGAGATTTAGGCAGAGCTCCTAAACTGTGCACCTATCTGAATACAGTAATGCTGAGTGCTGCACAAAGTATGCCAATCATGCCATGTAGGAGCTATACAGCACTATACCAGAACTGAGGCATTCACTGAGTTCTCAGAGTGCTTCTCTGCCGTCCTATATCGCATGCACTGATGTTCGACTTCTGAAATATTGATAGAACTTCCATCATGCACCACTTCCAAGTACTGACCTGTCTCGATTCATTGAATTCTGATCAGTAGATGTACTGTGTCCCACTTCTGAGGTATAGGCAAAGCTCCTAAACTGCACCCCTATGTGAATACTAAACCATCCAGGGTTCTGTTCATGCATGTCGATCATTGCAGCCTGGCCCATGTATTCCGACATACAAAGAGCTCTAATGGCCCAGGCAAAGTCCTCAAAATGTACCTCTGTCCTGTAACCTGCCTTTTGCGAGAAATTACAAACAGGGTGCAGCGACCCGCTATTTTAAGCTGAACATTATAAATTTGGTGTTTTTGCTCTCAAAAAATACATGGTCCCCAAAATGTACATAGAAACCGACTTGCAGCATGTACTCCAATCTAACTGCGGTGGGTTGCGCATCGTGCTGTCAGCACGATGCGCAACCCACTGCAGTAAGCATTGCGCAAAGGTGCAACGCTAATTGGAGTCTTTTAACTATTTTTTTCGATGTGAATACCAAGGTTTTTCATGGAGAAATCAATTTACTTATACCCCCTTGAACATGTGGTTGTATCCTGTGGAGCAGATTTACAAGCCCCGTAGGCCACTTTTGCGTCACTTTTCTGATGTTAAAAGGAATGCAAAAGTGGCGCAAGGGGCTTGTAAATTGCCCCTGTGTCTTTAAAGGTGTCGACCATGATGAATGAATTAGGTAAATTAGCTTGTGTATCCTTGGTGGGACACAATCTGCAAAATGTTTGTCAATATTCACAAAATTCAGAGTTTGAGGGTGTTCACCACGTTTGGCATGATCGTGTCTCTGCACCTACAATTCCAATGGAAGACAATTTGAGGCATTTCGTCCACACTTATAAGTAGCGACTGATTCTGATTTGGGGAATCCGGATCATGTAATTTCACCTGTGAACTTCAGGTACTTTTTGCAAAGGCCTTTCTGAATCCGGCAGTTCATGCTTCCCCTTCACTGCTGGGGTCAGTGCTCAAAGGCTTGGAGACAAAAAAGGGCCGTTCAGAATCTGAAGGTGTGGCAGGTTCCTTCTTTGCCTGCAGTGGTATGGCCAGTGGACCTAAACAAAGTTGAGGTGACAGACAGTAATCTCTTTGATTGGTATCCCATGATTGTTGGCCAATAATCATAATATCATGTTTACTTTTACTTGTTTCTGAGACCAACATTTATCAGAGTGAAACATAATTCACTTTATAATTGAGTAGGTGCTCAGCACAATGTGTCCAAAGCAATTTGCTGACTGCATGCAGGTTTATTGCTTGGTTGCTCCCAACAGTAAACAATTGGAGGTTTGCTGGCGCACTCCTTTCATTAACAAGGCATGGGAGTGATTTGCATCCAGAAAACTATCTCAGGCCTCAGGTCCCTAAGGTTCAGTTTGTGTTGAAACCATCACGGTTATGTATTCTGCTACGGTTAAGTCGGATAAGGATTGGAACGTTAAAAAAAAACAGCTTTTCCCTGTAGCAGCTGGATTGTATTTTGTATATGTACACAAAATATAGACTTTGATATTTGCTGCTGCAAAAAAAGCACAGACCGCTCCAATATGAAATGGAACAAAAGAGCACAACTTTGCAATGTGTAAAGCATTTACACATTGCAATTATATAAGCAATTATATGCAAATTTGCATCATCCGAGTCGTTTATGCAATTCAGTTATGATAAAGAAGGAGCATTTGGTGTAAACATCTGCTTAAGGAAAGAAGTGTCCTGGTGCTTCTATATTGACTCAGGTGGCAAAAATCGCCACTCTGATCACTCATGCAGGGTGCTAGGTATTGAAAGGATTTGAACTGTTTCCGGAACACCCGTCTAGTCTTGTTTTCCTAAATTTGGGGATTATAATTTGGCAAGCCTGTAATCTAGTAATTCTTATCTTGTCAGGACTGGTTACATGGATTTAGTTAAAAAAAGAATGTTTTATTATAGCTCCAAAATGACAGTGATGTGCTATACATAGCAACGGGGCAAATGCGGCCCCTCCGCTATGGCGGAGGGGCGTCGCCCCACTTCTTTTAAGGAATGCAAGTTATTATCATTTTATGTTTCTGTGCTGCTTTGTGGATGGGGGGCAGTGCTGCTCTGCTCTAGAAGCAGGGCAGGGGGGGAGTGGTTTGCCCACTCCTACATGTCCATGACTATTTGGCCGACTATCTTGGGCCGCCCAAAATAGTATTGCGCACTTTCCATGTTCTCGATGCAGGCTGCATTACAGCCGCATTGAAAACATGCTCAAGCCCCTATTGCATTGAAAACAGGTCCATGCCCCCATTCCCTGGCTGAGCGTCGAACCATGATGCTCAGACCAATCACAACGCTGCAGCATTGTGATTGGTCAGGGGAGCCTGGGTGCTTACCAATCACATTGCTGCATTGCAGGGATGCAATTGATTGGTCAGGAGAGCCTGGCTGTGCTTCCTGTTCCTCGAGTCAAGACGAGGAGAGCAAGAACAGTGATGCAAGACCAAGCAGCAAGGTAAGTGTTTTTTTTACACCGCACAACCCACCCCCACGCACGCCCTCCCTCCACGCCTCCCACCCGTGAGGCATGCCAGCTGCCACTGAACAAGGGAAGGGTTAAATGGCCTATCCTCCCCCCAATATTCACAAGTCTGGAGTACATTTGTCGGGTAATTTCACAATCACAAACATTAATCATCCCACAAGAAGATAATGCACTAAAAGGCAGAGCAAATGATGGTTGCGGTAATATACAATGACCCCCCCCCACAAGAATATTAAGATAACCACATGATCTTTAGAAGGGAGATCCTGGTTAACAATGGTGGGTCCATTGACTCGTGAACGGGAGAGAGATACAGACGTCTGCTGTCATGCTCCTCAAGTGATCGCGGCTGCGGCACTTCAAACCCGAATTCGTCACCGGACGGTGATAAATTCTTTTACGAAGATACCACGCTCCGACATAGGAGAGAATAATCATCCCACGGAGGTTACGAGTAAGACCCCTCATTCTTTAAGGTTGTCCCCCCTGTTTGTCCTGATGAAGATCCGAAACGGTTGCTAATAAATCGGCACATAAACCGCTGGGTCGAAACGTCGACGCTAATCCACCAATTGGTCCTCACTGCATCTCAACAGAAAAATATGATTTACAATACTGATTGAGGAAATTGAAGTCATTGCTGGACCTTTGTATCTAATAGCATTTTCACGAAACTGTATCACTATAACAGTCACCATTAGTCACAGATCACGTTTATTCACTGCAGCACTTAATTATTGTCATTATATTTTCAATATGTACGGACAACCGATCTTTTAATGTTGAAAAAGAAAAAAAGCTTTGCAAAGTGATTGAATAATGACAACTTTGCTTACAGAAAAAACGTTTGGTGTGTGCATTGTTCTTTAAAGTATTTCCATGTTTTTAAAAAAAAAGTATATATAAGAAAATACTGGGCCAAGTAGCTATTGAGCAAAGAGATTGAGTATAATCCGACAGAACCACTATTTGCATACCACGTAATACCCAGGTTCTGAGGGTCACTGGGTTACCCCATTATAATTAATGGCTTACCCAATGATGCAGCAAGGTGACTTGCTGAGTGCACCAGTTTTTCATAAACATGGCCCAAAGTGTATACATATACAAAGCACCTTAACCACTTGCGCACTGCGCATATTTTCACGCACTGCAGACAAATTAAAGAGTGGGCGGGGTTCGGATGGCTCCCGGCTGTCCTCTGCACATGCCCACCGTGATGTCAGATGGCCAAGGCCGTCCGCAGCACGCAAGGGGTTAAACAACATCACAGTGGGGTGTGATAGGGACCGAAGGGATACTGGCTAAGATGAAAGGCAAGCTGTGAAACGCAGGAATTTGAAGCCTGTTCTGAACTGGACCCAGACCAGCACAGTCGTAAGGTACAAGAAAATGTCATTCCTGACTTTTGGTTCATAAGTAAATAATATAAATACATGAGCTTGGCAGCTGTTTGTTTTGTTTTAAGGGTTGGAATTGTTCAGATTCACCAAGCAAACATTTCAGTCTCTGAACAAAAGGAGCACTTACTGCTTGATACACTTTGTGCTTAGACGCTGCTTCCAGGGCGAAAAGACAATGCGCCTCTTCCATGGTACACGCAAGCGGCGTCGCGTGCCCTGCCATTCTCTGGATGTGCTTCCGGTCGGGCTCCTGCACACAAAGAAACCTGTCTTTTGCTGGCCCGCACTATTAACGCTGCACCAGGCTCTGCCTTTTTCACTAATGTCTTGCAGATAAGAATGTAGTATAACTTAATTGTTCAAAAGGCCTGAAATTCTCAGCCAGCGTGGCTACCGTGGCAGGCTTTAAAAAAAAATATTTTCAGAAACCTCATTCATTGTTTTTGAAAAACATTAGAGGACACATGTGTGTAGTAGTGCACATAAGAGTGTATGAAGAGATGCTTAACAGCACCTTCTATGCAATCCCTCCTGCTGCGTACCATGCACAAAAAATCCGAGTCATTCTTTTGAGTATCTCCATATAAAGTCAAATTTCACCAGATTTTTTTTAATACTAATACTTTCGTTTCCTTTGATTTGCAACATAGAACTTTATCAGCAGTTCGCTGTACTGCAAAATAATTACCAGTTACTGTTTCTATTGCTTAAATGGATTCAGCTAATGTTTCTGACAGTGTTTGTAAATTTGCTGGACAATTCGTTATAACTTCTAGTGTCATGCTTTAAAACTACATTTGGTCTGGTAGTGGGTCATGGCTCGTTTCAATGTGTTTGCATGTCATTGTATGTTTTTTGACTTCCCATTCATTTGAATATACGTTTCCTACCTCAGTCTTTTCTAGGTCATTACACACCAGTAAATAAAAGTGTTTTCTGAAGACTGTAAAGTTTGTAACCTAATGGAAATAAAGTCTGCATTTACTACCAAGTATGGAAGTGATTATTATGCTTTGTTATTTCGTGTTATGTCATCTGCCATTTCTATGGTGCACACTCTGTGTGGAGCAATTACTTGCTCACTTTGCCACTGGATTCAAGCAAGCCGGGCTGAAGACGGCTGGAATGCCAGAAACCGGTCCTCGGAAGCTTGTTTCCGGTCCAGGGAAGACATGGCTTGGCAGTTCGGGCTGGACTGTTCCCATGAGGCACACTGATTTGCATATAGCCATGTGTGAACTGGGGTGGCAGAGTGGGCTAAAGAACGGTGATGGATTAAACCCAGATCTTTTGACTGGGTGTGAGTGTTTGATTGATTCAGATGATCTGTCCATCACCACCCCCTTTTGTACTGGTAAGATGTCTAGACACATGGTCTTGACATATTGTATGAACTTGATGCTCCTGACGTGTGTTATTGCTCATACAGATATTTTAGAGGAATAGAGGATTATTCTTGCAGTAATGAATTGATGTACATGATTGAAGATTAGTTGCCTCTTGGGTGTGCCATCCCCTCCTTTTTTGGGTGGTTTTGCAAACAGAGGGAGTGAACGGAGACTATAGATCTGCCGGGTCTACACAGAAGCCGAGAAGATGCAACATAAGGAGATCCATAGGCATCAGGGTAAATGGGTCTGCGAGGCCACCCAGAAGCGAAAGGCGCAACAAGCGCACACGCTGACACTATGGGATGGGTTTGTTGAATAAATATGAAAATCAAAGATGAAATCCTGCCTGTTAACTTTGACATTGCAGAGACAGGTTTCATATCTGTCAAAGTATGTTTTGCCTGAGTTCATTGTAGGATGGATCATAAGAAGCTGAGGAAATCATATACAACATGTCGTGCATATTGTGGTGGGAAAACTATAGTACACATTCGAATATACACACATGCAAAACATTGCATCAAAAATATACAGTATGTGGCTATAGAATCAATATTGAGTGTCATAAGCAGAACATTGTGCTGAGAGCTACATGGAATCAGGATTTTATACCTGCTTGGGAACATGTAGGAGAGGGTAACGTTCTTTTTGTACATGTTATACTTCTGGTTATATTGGCCATGGGCAGAGATGAAGAAGACAAGGTTGGGAATCAAGGGAATTGGCTACAAGTTATCTATTCCTCAGGTTCTGTGATGTTGTAAATGGAGCCAGCAGTCACTCAGTGCTCTCTTGAACAGTGGAGGAGTGTAGGTTGAGATGGTCCACAAATCATTGAGGAGTGAAATCTAGGGCAGGTGTCCCAGCAGGTTGAGGAAGTAGGAACTGGCATCTTGATGCAGCTCAAGGGCAACTGTTTCATGTAGTGTGAAAGAGCTCTAGCAAGGTTTAGAGGAGAGAGGTATGGATTACCTCAAAGATTAGAGTCAGCGTTTGTACAGTGTCTCACTTCAGGCAGATAGCCAGCTCGCCATGATTCGGAACCAGGAGGAGCACGTTTATCTAGGGAGGTTGAAGAGGGTGCTTGCATCAAACTCGATAACCTTGCCCATTTGAGAGAATACATTCTTGGCCTAGTAGCAGGCTATTCCAATAATCGATTATTGACATTATTAGAAATTGAATAAAGTAGTGGCTTTGTGAAATGGGTTTTAATTTTGCATATATTAAGTATTTAGCATCATGCAGCTACAGTGGTGCATTCAAGGCTTAAGGAGTTTCCCAAAGTTTCTTGGTGAGTAGGAGGACATTAATTTGTCTGGTTTTAAATGATTGAGGCATATTAGCAACATGGGGGCCCATTAGGATGGCGGGCAGACTTCTGTCCGCCTGCCACCCTAGCGGTGCTGGGACCGGCCGCCAGTGGTGCAGCGGTCCTACACGGCGAAAGGATGCCACCGCCACTGTGGCGGTGGCATCCTCCATTCCCAGCATTGGGGCAGGCGGTGCTTACATCACTGCCCGCCACAATGCTGGGAATGCACTGCTTGCAATGTCATGTACAAGGTGACAGGCACCGCAAGGTGCCTGCCACCATGTCCGTGAAAATGCAGGGGGGTATCATAGGTACCACCCATGTGCACCCCCAACCCCCCAATAGATTGGGGGCCTGCAACGGGCCCCCAAGAGCAAAATTTGCATGTTTCCGCCACCATGCTAATATGGATGGCGGTGTCTAACAGACACCGCCACCATATTAAACCCTTTTCCGGACGGTCGACTTGTGGACCGGGCGGAAAAGCGATGGACGGTTTTCCAGTCCGCCGCGGTACCCCCACCATACGAATATGGCAAGGGGTAAATGGGTGACAGGTGGGGAAGGATGTAGGGCGGATTGCCACCGCCATGCAGGTGGTGGTGATCCGCCCTACACCCTAATGGGCCCCTTAGTGAGGTAGAGGATAGGAAGAAAAAGAAATTCCTAGTGGATCTGGCTTTATGGACTTTTTTGAGCATAATCAATTCAATATCTAAACATTTGTAACTTGACTTGAGTGATTCAAGTCTGTAAATCAATGACCATAAGCACACGCTGCCTTCATACTTAAATCAGTGACACACAGGGGACCGTGGCACACCGGCAGACTGACATTATCAGACTGAAGACTAAGAAGTGTATTAAAGAAAAAGGAAACAAGACAGCAGGCCTTTTCCATCTATGCACCCAGGCCCCCGTAACCATCAGGACTGCGCCAACACTTGTCAAATTTAGAAAGCAGTTGAAGACTCACCTCTTTAAAGGACTCTCCATCACAATCCATTAATCTTCCACAATTTCAGCTTCCTCTTGTGTTAAACAGTGACTTTGTGCTTGTCTTTGACCATGTACATCGCCCTACTGCCTCTTGTCTAGGTTCGCACTATAGAAATACCAAATACATACAAAATACATACATACAATATGGCAGATACTGCCAATTTCTGTTGATCTTTACGCATGCATAATGACTATGAACTAAAACCTTCAAAGCCAATCAACTTTTCCAAATTTCATACCTATGGTAGCACCTCAAAATTATTTTGTGACTTTCCAGTAAGTGTGATTACCCTTGGAACACTGCATCTACTATGCATCTGCCCTGTTCTAATAGAAACGGGCAAAACGTGCCTTACGGAGGTCTTCAGGAAGGAACAAATAAGGACTTGTAGAGCAGCAGTGATTCACTGTCTTAGGGGCTCATCCATCCCGCTGTCCTGCAGAGCCATAAACTTTCTAAAAAACACGGCAAGAGAACTGGCCAATGCAGAATCCGTTAATCAACTCATGCAGTGCCAGAACATCTGGCTCCGAAATCCTCCGATAGCCTAGCTTACATGTTAATTTTTTTTAAATATCGTATTTTTAAAAAAATCTTTCACAAAAATATGAACAATTTACATCCTTGCAAGTTTTACTCATGGTGGTTTTCCCACCCTTTTATGATTTTTTTTAATGAAATAAAATAAAAGTATATTCATTCATTCACTCACAGTGAACATATATTCTCCGAATACTGACGATGGGGAATTTTTAGGTAAGGTCCTGGGACAGTTGGACTTGGCACCAGATGTGAGACTTTAACTGTGCCTTGGATGGAGAGATAGATAGGCACCCCCCGAAAGCGGATGCTAAGCCCAAGACACGAGAAGCCATGTGCCAGATGCTTAACAATTATCACTTATTTGATGTATGGCGGCATCGTAACCCTGACGGTCGGATCTACTCTTGACACACTCCAGCAGCTAACACATATAGCAAGCTGGACTATTGCTTTATAAAGACGGCGGCAGCCAATCGGATAGTAGAGACACAGTACCTGGCCCGACATCTGTCCGATCACTCCCCCTGCTGTTGGTATACACTCTGGGCCGACCGTGATCCAAAATACCGCTGTGGAGACTCAACACTGAGGCTTTAATGGACCCGGTTTATAAGGAGACGATCGCGGCAGGGTTGGAAGGCTATTTTGAAGTGAACTGGAACACGGCCAGCTCGAGGGCACTCAAGTGGGATGCGATGAAGGTAGTGATGTGGGGGGTATGTATGTCTACTGAAGTGAGGGTGAGGAGAGTGCTAGAGCGGGACTTAAAACATCAAGAGGAACACTTAACGGCCCTAGAAATAGAACTTTCCACAGACCTGGAGAGGCCTGCTAAATGGGCAGGGCAACGATAAAAGATAGGGGACCTATGGGAGTCACTGGGCAAATATATTCGGACCACAAGTAGACGCCGTTGGTACACGGAGGGAGATAAGGCCGGACGCCTACTGCCGCACTTGATCAGGATGGAGACACAGCCCCTTCTGATACTGGCACTTAAATCAGATCAGAGTCAAATGGTTTATACGCAACACAAGATTAATAGGGTATTCACAGCACACCTACAAAAGCTATGTTCCGAGCCCAAGCCCAATGTCGCCCCCCCAGGATTTGGAAGCCTACCTTTCTGAGGTGGACCTACCTTGCCTTGACCCGGAGAGTCAGGAGTCCCTGGGGGCTCCCTTTAAAGGGGAGGAAGTGAGAGCGGCGATCGCTCACCTGAAAACAGCTAAATCTCCTGGGATGGATGGCCTCCTACAGGCTAATCTCTATGCTAAATGTGGATCTTAAAATCATTAGTCAGGTACTGGCAAGCAGAGTACTTCAGTATCTTAGGCAACTGGTGCATGATGACCAGTCTGGTTTCATACCAGGGAGGAATGCACTGCGGAATATCCACCGGCTTGCCCACGTTATGCAGTCGCTAGGGGGCAGGGCCCAACAGAGAACCTTGGCATTCCGGAATATCGAACAAGCGTTCGACTCGATCAGATGGGAATATTTATGGCAGGTGCTTTTAAAAATGGGGATAGGTGAAGGGTTCGTGAATTGGGTGAGACTCCTTCATACTCAGCCGGTGGCAAGGGTCCACACGGGGCGTTATGTCTTGGATGCAATGCCGATAGCCAGGGGGACACGTCCGGAGTGTCCGCTTTCCCCCTTGTTATTCACCCTGGCAATGGAGCCATTAGCGTGACATCTCCGTAAAGTCCTCCAGGGGCCATGGAATTCGAATCAGGGCCATGGAACATATTGTATCATTGTATGCTGATGATGCGCTGGTGTATCTACGAGAGCCAGCCCAGTCGCTTCCGATATTGCTGTCGGCTCTGGATCGGTTTGCCGAGACCTCTGGACTCTACGTTAATACTACAAAATCACAACTATATCCGATTGGGTCAGAAGCTGAGAGGGGCCGAGTCCAACTCCCAGAGGTGGAGCTTCCTTGGGTGCCAGATGCGCTGCGCTATCTTGGGATCTGGATAAGTAGGGACAGGGACATCTTTTATCAACATAATATGGGGAGGATACTCAGGAGTCGCTGAGGCAGTATTGCCTTTTGGAACACGCTCAAACTCTCACTGATGGGAAAGATCGCCTTGATCAAGATGGTGTTGCTGTCACAATGTCTCTTCACAATGCAGGGGTCCTTCTTTGAACACCCACATCAGGTATTCAAAGAATTTGACGCAATGATTATACAATTGCTATGGAACCAGAAACTCTGTTGGGTGAGCCTAGAAGTCATGAAACGCACTTGAGGTCGGGGCGGTCAGGAAATCCCTGACCTAGAACTTTAATATTTTGCGTCCCAATTACAGCTTGATATAGCCTGGCTAGATACAGACCCTTCCTGGGAAATATCACTACTAACGGACACATATGGAGATCAACAGTTGGGCGCGCTGCTCTGGCAAATGACTGGGCGACAGGAACAGTGTCCCCCACTGGGCAGATTGCTCGCTGCAATTTGGAACAGGGTGATCAGGAGACTTATTCAGGCACAACCATTTGCCCCGGAGGCAGACTTCTGGTTAATGCCACCTTTCGCTCTGATTGAGCGGGTCATGTCTACCGATAAATGGAAGGCGGGAGGTTGTCTTATGCTGTCGGACTTCTACCCGGAACAACGGTTTATAACATATCAGGAAGTGGTAGATACTTTTGGGTTGGGATCGTGGAATTTTTTGCACTACGCTAAAATAGCTGCAACGGCAAGACAGCTATGGCCTACACTCCCCGAAGCCCCAAGACACACACATAACCTGGTCACAATGATTGCCATGGCGGGATGGTGGAAACTTGTCACCCACTTGTACAGGGCGCTTAGAGAAGACAAAAAATGTGCACCTCCCAAAATAGAAGGAAAATGGCAGGAAGTGAGTCCGCAGGAGATTACGCCACGAGATTGGGAAAAAATTCACGAAAGCGTACGCAAGGTGGAGGTGTGCAATAGGTTTAAACAGATACAATACAATATAGTTCACATGACATGCCTCTTTTCCAAGCGCCTACATACTAAAGACAGTTCGAGAGATCCAAGGTGCACCAGATGTCACTATGTGCAGGCAGATTTCCCACATATGTTTTGGACATGTCCGACGATTCAGGTTTACTGGACCGCTGTCCTAGAGAACCTGAACAGAATAACAGGATAGAAGATTGCCCTCGATGTGCGTACTTGTCTCCTTGGTTTAATTCCCTGAGACCCTAATTGCAAAACCAGCAGGAAGTTCCTGGTTTTGGGGCTTGTGACAGCTAGGCGGCGAATAGCGATCCACTGGTTGACACAACAAGGGCCACTGACAGCGAACTGGACAACTGACTTGAGGGAATGGGCACTAGCGGAGGAGGGGCACATGCGTAATACTAGAAGAGATGCCAAACTCCCCAAAATATTACAGGCGTGGGGGTTAATGGTCCAAGAGATTTAGAGAGAAGCTCCCCCAATTCCATGCAGGCGTTGTCCGATGATGATAGTCGCTTGGGGAATAAGTCCCCCAGACAAGAGGGGAGACAAGAGGATACCCCTGATTGAGCTTCTGCTAGATGGACCTTTACGTGGGTGGGTCCAGAAGTGCGAAGGGGTTGGGAAGGGGGGTGTTTAGTTACACGTTTATCTTATTAGCAATGAAAATGACCATACTAATTGTTGGTTCGGTAAACACCATTAAGGGACAACCTAGACTGGAAAATTTGCTGTTGAATGGAAACTGTAATGCTCACTGTTAATGGTTGTCTATGGGATACAACTGTCTATGCATATGGATTGTAACTTGAAACCACAATAAAGAAATATAAATTAAAAAAAAAAGATGGCCCTTTGTAGGTCACTGACCTGTTAAAATTCTGTTTCTTTGGTGCCCAATGCTTTTAAAACAGACCAGCGTCACACTTAACACCGGGGTTTCACTTTCGGACATCACTCCTTGCTTAGGCCTTATTAGACTATTCTGATCAGGAGCAAATTGTCATGACCCCTTTACATCTATTCAGATGTTCCAGATGTAGACACAAATTTGATTGGAGGAGCCCCTCCAGGATCCTGTCCTCTCTCCTCATTGACAAGAGATTCAGGCAATTCAAGAATGAGCCTAGAGACTAGCGGCAGGGTGCCTCCATAGTAACAAGACTGACTCAGTTTGTCCCTGACCAACCAAATGATCCGATCCTTCTAGGTCAGTCAAAAATGTTGACCCTAAGACAAACTCTTTCGTTGCGGCAAAGGTGAACTCTGATATGCCTACCACTCTTCTACTGTTCCTCCCTGTACTCTTATTCACCTCTGAACAAAAACATTTAAGTGAGGGAAAATATGAATGACGTGGCTGCAGCAATGGTGTGGCTTTGACTCCTCAGCAAAGAAAGGCCTCAACAGCACTGAAATAAAAACAATGTGGAAAGAAGTATGGGGCATATTATCAACAAATAGCGATATTTATCGCTAAGCAGGTTAGCGGCAATATTTTTATCGCCGCGCATCACCGGTTTTTATCGCTGAGATAACTTACTTTTAGCAAGGTTTGTCTCAAAAGCGATAAAAATCAGGCGATATGCGTGAATATCGCTGAGAATACAGCGATATTCACGCATTAGCGACAAAATGCTCTTTGCCATGTTATCCACCTCCCATTGGATAACATGGCTAAGAACTGGTCTGAGCAGGCATTGGTTTTTGGCGATAGCGGGAATATTTCCATCACTACGCCTGCCTTGCTAATAGGCGATAGCAACGTTAGCAACTGCTTCCAGTCGCTAACAGGTTGGGTACGCCCACTTTGAATGTCATTAGCGATAAATATCGCTGCCATGCAAAGCGGGCCCCAAACCGCTCGCTATCACCTAAAGCTGTCGCTAACATTAGTTAGCGACAGCTTGCTAATAGAGCGATAGAATTATCACCGCTTAGCGGCTGAAAACGGCCACTAAACTGGCAATAATTGCCTATCGCCACCCTTGGTAATATGCCCCTAGGTTTTTAATTGTTACATTTTGCTTCTATGATATGCGATTGTTATTCAAGAATGCCAATATCTGAGCCCTGCAGCCAATTTGCTTCCAGATTCCTGATGGATACTTCTAACCACAGACTCCACATCGTAGAATACGCCCCAGATGGCAGACAGGTTTTGCAAATGTTTTACAGCAGTGCACCGGCACACCATCAGGTGGCACCTTGTGGCTCAGTGCTGATTCCATACAGCCCCAGAAGTAGAGGAGCAAAGCTACATGTAAAGCCCACCCTTCCTTGCTGATGTCAGTTTCTTGTCTTTTTCCCTTTCTGCAACCTCAGATGCAGAACGTGAACAGTTGCTGGTAGTAGTGTGATGAGGGATCTGCAGCAGGACCAATTGCATATAAGCAGCTACTGCGGCATGTCTCAAGCGGATGAGACGTGGATGATGCTGGTCAGATTGCCTTGATTGTGGGTCTATTGGAACTTCAAGTTCCACTGCAGAGCCAAATGTGCCACCTGGCATAGCTGACAAAGAAGATACTGGAGGCTAAGAGGCCAAGAAGCTTCAGAGCTGCTCTCACCATGATCCAGCATCAAGCCTGAAACATCAGGATTATACCCTGAATGTCCTGGACTCGTAGCTGTAGAAGGAAAGCCCTGAACTCCGCGCTGCTGGTATTGCTCCAATGAGTGGAAGCCTCTGTGAAATAGACAGATGGGACTTTGACTGGCTGGAAGTGAACCCCAACATTGTTAAGAGGTTTATTGTCATCCAGAAGTCGTTTACAACTGACTGTGGTAAGCCGCCTTCAACAGCCCGTTATCGCAGTATGAGAATACAAGCATATCTGAACTCTGTACATGGGCCATAGGGTGGAGTATGGAATCAGCAGAGAGCAGCACAGCAGCACCTAGCAGCACTGCTGTAAAAAAGTCCAGATGCAGTCTGGTACTTGGAGGGGCGGGGTAATCTAAGTTTTTTAAAAATTTTTAAAAAAATTTTTATTTATGAACTGTGCGATTACTTAAAATCATTACAGTATAGAAAAATACAGTTTGGTTCAATTAAATACAGTAAAATACAGTAAACTGCCCCCCCCGCTCGGTATACAATGGTCTGGCCCATTAGTACCGATATTTGTTCTCGGTGCTGACTATGTTCACTGGTGCTATACATTATTAAAAGAATTAAACATTTAGAGTCATCGTGAGACCTCGCTTGCTAGAGTCTGGAAGACGTATATAAGTTCGACATCCTCAGTTGCACGGTAATCTAAGTTGAGGAGTCTATGGCTGTTGTTTTGCATGGATAAAGTATCCACCAGAAAGATAATTACTGAAGGTAAGTAACTTGTTTTGTTGGGCTAAAACGCTCCTCCTTCATGCTTCAGTGGAAAAATACTGTCCGCCAAACAGCAAATTATGCATGCACCCCATTCTGAACAAAACTATTTATTTATTTATTTATTTTATTTTAGGTTTTTATAGAGCGCGTAGTCACCCTCGAGTATCCCAGCGCTGAAACCTCGGACCCAGCGTAAATGCCCACCCCAGAGTAAATGCCACAAACAAATTTTCATGGTCTGTTATTAAAAAACCTTTGTAGCTCCTAGCTTCCATCTCAAGCTGTTGTCAAGCAGAGTCTGTAGAACTTGATCACTGGACATCCACCTATCTCCAATGTGGCATTCATGTTGTGAGTTTTCAGTATCTTGTAATTGATACTCAGTGGTGAAGTTCAACAAGCATCGACTCACTGTTTTACTTAAAGTGCACTGAGTCTTCCTGACCCCTCTGCAGCACATGAAGTAGAAGAACATGGATTCATTCCAAAAATGGCGAAGAGAGCGGATAGGACTTTCACGTACTGCCTTAGAATTGGCTGTATTGGCCCCAGTCAATCGTCTTTAATGGCGATTAATCACAGAACCTGTTGTAATTCTTTTGTCCTAATAAACTTTTTCTGAACTTAAAGGTTCTCATGTGACATATACCTCAGAGGTAACTCTTTCATCATACGTCTTTAGTTGTCAACATATCCATCTAGATCAGGTCTATGAACAAAAGCATCTATGTTCTCAGAGGCATGTGGGCAATTCTTCTAAACAGCTCTACAAAGGGCAAATAGCAGAGGCAATAGAGAGGATGTGGTCTGACGGCTAGACTGCCGCCCTTGGAGCTGGGAAACAAGGCTCGAGCCTCGGGGTCGACTCCACATCCTGTGATTCTGGGCAAATCACGTAATCTCCCCGTGCAAACCGAAAAAAAAAAAATTAATGTGCCCTTGTGTAAGGTTGGTCCTCATATAAAGCGCTCCAATACCTTCAAGTTGAGTTTGCGCTATATACATTTGCACCCAAAAAAATAGAGGGTTAACAGGGCTCTGAGCTCTGTTAGCATTATTTTCATGCCTCACATTCATGGCTGCTGGGACAAGGGGTACCAAGGGCAGTGCCAGGGGTACAAGAGGGCATGCGAGGGGTAGTAGCCCCTAACCCTAACTGGGATCTATGCCTTGAATGTCTGTACGTTGGTAATTAAATTACCCAGACCATGCAAAAAAGATAAATGGTGTGAAGTCTGTTTATTCGTGGAAAGCCACATGAATAGCAGGCCAGGTGATCTAGGAACTGGTTGTACAAAATATAGCTCTGCAATAAAAATTTATTTTAAAAAAATGAATAGCAGGCCAGGCTTACTTTCCTTTATATTGAATGTCTGTAGAGCGTACTTCAATCCTTCCAAGAATGGACTTGGAATTTGTCCTTCACTTCCACACACCGTCTTTGAGAATAAGGTTGGACTTGTCATGGGTTGTCTTGAATTCCTATGTAGTGCTCATATGTAAATAATCTGAGGTGGAGAACTTTCCTTCTTTCATAGGAAGATGTACTTTTATTGAAAACAAAAAAAGTAAGTGATCCAGCACACTGTACAGAAACGATCTGAAAAGTAATATTTTTACTTTATACACGCTGTATTGTTCTTGTCTCAAACTAGTCAATTTACACTCTGACAGGGCAAACGTCAAAGTGATGACAGAAGCAGGAAACCAAAATGCTAGTGCTGAATACTTGTGACTCGCCGAAGGTTCTTCATTACTGAACTATTTTTATCTTTACCCAGTTTCTTCCGCCCTATAAAACTGATTTCTTTGCTGGTCCGAATCCCAGTTAGGAGCCGACGAAGCGTACAGGGCTATTTCTAAATTAGATGCAGTCAGCGTGCACAAATGGTACCACTGTTCTGCTAACGTAACTCCACATGCACCACGGACAAAGCGGTATATAATCAGTCGAAAGCCACACAGCAGCGAGATGTATAATCAGTAGAAAACCACAAAAACAGTAAAAGGACTTTGATGCAAGAATGTTGGCTTAAAGCAGCAAGACTTCCAAAAATATCGAGTGCCACCTGAGGCTAAAACAAACGTAAGTGCAAAATTAAATCTTAAAAAGTAAAAGAAAGCCTAGATTTACTAAATGTTGCATGGGTACTTTCGGAGGACTGCACAATTTTGCGCTGTATCCATCTGCCTTTTAAATGGTGAATGAATGATAGGATAGGATAATATTTGTAGAGCGCACTTATACCTGAGGGTGTCAAGGCGCTGAAACAGACAAAACAAGGAGACTGAAACGAAACGCATCTGTAGCCACTTAAGATGAGAAAAGCCAGGTTTTCAGATGCTTTTTGAAAACTAGATAAGAGTCCACGTTGGTGATAAATGTGCGCAGGGAGTTCCATAGGTCTCTGGTCTTGCCAAATCTGGGAGTCACGTGAGCCTCATTTATGAAAAGTGACGCATCGCTGCGTGAAAACAGCGATGCGTCACTTTTCATTGCCCCCTCCTTGCGACATGCTGGATGCGTCATATTTATAATATGACACATCATGTCGCAAGAAGTTACAGATACGTCAGTATTTCTGACGTATCTGTATGGCGCAAAAGTGACGCATTGCTGGAGTGTGTCACAAAAGTGACTCAACTCCAGAAATGTGTCCTTTCACATCGGCTTGGCGGGGGTCCCAGTACCCGAGGGTAAATTAAACTTTAATAACTGGGCCTCCATCAGCGGTTAAAAATAAGGCTTTTGGGATGTAGGAGGCGAGTTATGACCTCTCACATCCAGTGGTGGGTCGACATGTTTCAGCCAGTGCCTTATGACTATGCTGGCTTTCTTCAGGACCAGGATAAAAAGGTGTAGGTGTGAATTAAAGGTAATGGGTGTGTAATCCAGACTATGTGTATACACGCCCTAAAGTGTTTATCTATGTGTGAGAGGAGGATTCCCTTCTCAAAAACACGCTAGTTTTAGCTGTATATGACTTCAAGGTAGAGAAGTGGCAAGGGGATGACCAGCTTTTCTTGGCAGAGCCTGCCTGGGACCTGTTATGCCTCCTTCGCATACCGGTATACAGCTAAAACTAGCGTGTTTTTGAGAAGGTCATAACTCGCCTCCTACATCCAAAAAGCCTTATTTTTAACCGCTGACGGAGGCCCAGTTATTAAAGTTTAATTTGCCCTCGGGTACTGGGACCCCCGCCAAGCCGTTTTAACATCACTATACCAAACACCTCACACTGCACACTCAGCAATATACCTGCTCCACTGTAATCAGGCGTCGAAGCACACCCGGGACACGCTAGGTGTTACTGGGTGGGCCCGATGATGAAGCATGCCACCAACTAGGTTGGTGGGTGAGGGCTTCATGAACACACCTACAAGGTGTTCCTACCCCCTGACAAAACATATTTGAGGTTTCAAGGCAAGACATGAATGATATAGCCTGAACATCATGTGTCCTCCATCTGTGTCAGTGATGTCGATCGCCAGAGGTGGGAAGTCTGCTGGGGGCAGCAGACAGGAGGGTAGGAGTGATCGCAAAGTGTGTTGGAGTCATTAGGGAACGAAGAGATCCATGTATGAGGTGTCCTGTGTTTGTGGCTCATCAGCCAGTTGACGCATGTGGCTGTCAGGGAACAGGTCACTCATGGTGGATAGGTTGTGCCGGAGTTTCATGCTTGGACCAATTTGTCTTCTGTAAGTGGAAGCCAAGGCTTATCATGAAGGGGAAGCACACACAAGTAGAGTGGGCCCCCACCTAGCACATGTTGCATCCTGTGCCAGGAAACAGTATGAATGTCTAACTTCCAACAGGATGCCCCTGGGTAGTATCTGTGAATGTGAGAGTCCATCCAATTATGCAGAAATACGATATGCGGGCGTCCGGGTGGTTCCAGTGATGCTTGTAGTGGCAATGGGCATCTAAGTATTAAAGGAATACATTGGCACAACTAGGCCGCAACGTTCATAGGGAAGGGTGAGGGTGTCCTAACAGACATGAGTACGAGCTCCAACCCAGATCAGTCATATAAGGATGCTGCGTAGAGTCTGAAAGAAGGATTATGGCAGGTTAATGGGAATGTTGGAAAAAAGATACAGAATTAGGGGAAGTACAACCATTTTAATAATGGCCACCCGTCCAGCCATCGAGAGGGGGCAAACACTACCAACAGTCCACCTGCGCAGTGAGGTCTGCGACCGTCGGGCCATAACTGCACTGCAGAATTTGGTCTCTGTCTCTATGGAGATGTTCGCCCAGGTATTTGGTGCCATCCGCCACCCACGTTAATGCGGATTCCGCTGTATGGCGTCCGTCAGTGGGAAAAGTTTCACCCAGTTTATACAAAGCCCAGAGAGGTCTCCATATTGCTCAATCCACCGCATGAGCATAGGGAGGTTGTCCTGCGGGTGCCGGACGAGTAGCTGGAAGTCATTCGCATAAAGAGAGAGCAACAGGGGTCCATGAGTTAACTTCAGCCCGTGGTGCAAATGGTGGACTTGCAGGGCGCAGACCAATGGGTCCATCACAATTATTAAAAGGAGAGGTGACAGCGGGCAGCCCTGCAGGGTGCCACACAGTATAGGAAAAGGGTCCATAAGCGCACCGTTGACCCGCAGGCATGCCGTAGGATTAGTATACAGGAGCCTTACCAGAGAGATGAACAGGGGAGAAAGGCCTAGTTTACTGAGGATATTCTTGAGGAAACGCAATTTGAGGGAGTCAAATGCCTTTTTGACATCCAATAGGGCCATGACTGCCGAGGTAGAGGGTGAAACTTTGTTTACGACAGCAAAGATCATTTGGAGGTTAAGCGACCTTGAGCGGTGGGGGACGATGCTGGACTAAGCTGGGGAGGTGATTTGTTCCATCAATAAGGCTGGCGAGTATTTTAGCCAGGATTTCATTATCTAGATTAAGCAAGCAGAAAGGACGATAGAATGTGCAGTGACTGGTGTCCTTCTGGACTTTAATAACAGTGTCAGAACCGCTTCACGAAATGTGAGTGGGAGAGTGCCAAGCTTTAAGGATTCATTATACAGTGCGAGAAGTTTTGGATCAAGTTGCTGCTTAAACGCTTTATAGAATGCACCAGTTAACCCGTTAAGTCTTGGTACCTTAGGGCCATTTAGCGCATCTATGGCCTTTGTTACCTCCTCCAGGGACAACGGCTCACCAGCAACTGCCACTGCCCATCCGTGAGCCACACCATTGCTATCTCATTGAGATAGGAAGATGTCTCGGAAGACATATTGGCAACATGGTAAGTCCATTCTTAGTTCAGCTATATAATTATGCTGTCTATTCGGGCATAGCAGAGGCACTAGGGTCCGGACGTGGTGCTCCCCCTCTCTATAGAGGCGGGCCCTGAAATCCTTTCCAATATATGTAATTTTTCTATCCATGAGGTCTCGGAATTCCGCCAGCAAAACCAAGCGATGATGGAGACGGGCATCTCCGCCTGCTGCAGCTATGCGCTCCAGATCTTACAGATCACTCTCTATCTGGTGCAGCTAGGTGCAATGTCATACATATGTCTACATATATACGCTTTAAAGGCTTCCCATAGAGTAGTCTGGGTGGAGACGGTCTCTGCATTTAGTGTGAAGCATTTGACAATAAAGTTGTGCACATCACAGCAAAATACTTGATCATGGAGGGCCTCACTGAGAAATCGCGAACTGCGTTCCAGGCCGCAGCTGTATGGAATACGTAGTTTAAGCAAGACATGGCTGTGGTCCAAAGGTGTCCGGGGGAGCAGTTACGTCAGAGTTGAGAGGAACCAGTAGTCCAGTCTAGTCCAGACGGAGTAGGGTGAGGAGTAGAACGTGAATCCCGGGGCAGTTGGGTGGTAAATGCGCGACTCATCTAGCAGCGAATATTCGTCGGTGATATGCTGGAATATTTTTTGTGCCCACAGTTTGTCACTGGGGCATGTGTGCTAGTGGAGTCAATGTGCAAGCAGTGAGGTATATTAAGACTGCCGCCCAGTATTAAGGGGTCTACGTCCAGGATGTCTATTCTAGAGTATAGGTCCCTAAAGAAGTCAGAGTCGTCAGTATTTGGGGCATATATGTTAACTAACAGAAGTATGTCTCATCCACTCTGGTCACAATGGTATGTACAACAGTGGAAGGGGACACTTTTTGGAACCAAGGTGCATGTGCCATGGGAGTGTGAGGTATTGCATGAAAAATAGGGATGTGGCATCCAGCTTTTAGCAAAAGCATGGTCAATGCGGGGGAAAGGTGTGTCTCATGTAGAAAGTTGATTTTAACTTCGTGTCTGGCCTTGTACGATAGTACCTGCTTCCCTTTCCATGGTTTATTAATACCGCATATGTTCCACGAGACAATGGGGCTGTCAACCATAAAAGTCAATGAGGAGGATGAGTGCGTGTTTAGCAAATATATGCTTGGAAGTCAAATAGCACGTGGCATCATGTGCGTGGTGAAGTGTGGTGTAGTATGCCGCAAAAAGGCAATTTAACATTGACAAACTCCAACCCCACATATCTCCCAACCTCCACTCACACCAGATTAGAAAGCATCCAGCGAATCCCAAATAATAAAGTGAGCACTCTCTTCCGACATCATTGATCCTACACACAATTTCCTAGTCCCACTGACAACAAACATCAGTTTTGTCATACTCAAGTGAATACAAGGGCCCCAGCTAGAGGGCACTGGTTACATTTTATAGTGGTGGTTTTTATGGATCCTTTGCCCTCTAGGGGAAGAGGTAAAAAGGCCTATGCCCTTCTAACTTCTGAATAACACCTGCTTCCAAACATCAGTCACCCCACAGCTTGGTAAAAAGATGCAATCACCACAATTGACTCTGTTTAGAGATTTTTATGTTCCTAAGTTTTCATTACTTGGTACATGGGTAGATTTGACTAGAAAGGACCACCATATTTTCTAGTTTTGCAGTTGACTCCCTGAATAGTTCAGCTGGAGGGTGAGGGGTGGTGACTTCGATTGAAGGTACTGCCATACTCTCCATTTCCTGATATTGTGTCTCAATTTCAATTCAATTCCTTTATTTGCTAGGTTTTAAAATCAGCCATAAAAGTACATGCAATAAATATATATCAGATACATAAAAGCAAAGTTTCAAGGCAGCCATGTCTCCTTTCATAATTAATCTGACAAATTATGGGGCATATTAACTAGAACGGTGGTAAAATTATTGTCGCTTTAGCGACAGGAAACTGCTGCTAAAGCGGCGACAATGGGCTTGATAATATGCCCTTGAGAATTCCAATAGAAGCCCATGTTCACACCAGAACATGGGCTTCTATAGGAATTCAAAAGGGCATATTATCAAGCCCATTATCGCTGCTTTAGCGTCAGTTTCCTGCTGCGAAAGCGGCGATAATTTTAACGCCGTTTCTTGATAATATGCTCCTATACCTTTCCTAAATTGGATTGCCCCCCTTAAAAAAGAGCCACATTAAAACATGCAAAGGAGTCTCTCAGTGCAAACAGATAACCCCGTGCATTACTATAGTTTCTAATGTTCTGCGTAAGAAAATGGTCTTAAGATAGTAACTCCTAAGTTTCTTTAAAAAGTCACAGAACGGAGGAGCCAACATGGCGATCGGCATGGAAGTGTAGGCTCCCGGCTCCGTAAGCCTCCGAGCCCCGCAAGACGATCCTGCGCACGATTTTGGTATTGCATGGCAGCGGAGCGACGGTGAATGCGCGCAGATATTGAATGCGCAATTCCGATGTCTCTACCGGCCTCGCAGACGGACATATTGGCGAAGTTGACTGATGGCCTCAAACGACCCTGAGCCGAGACCTCGACTGATAAACAGGGCCGGGCGCTGACTCATCGGCGGCGGCCAGCAGGACCTGGGCGGAGTCGGCCCACCGGGGCCACAACAACTCCAGAGTGGCCTTTTCTGAGGGTGCCCTGGCTGTTACATGGTGCGGCTGGAGTGCATCCTCGACATGGTGGCTCGGGGGAACTATTATTGACCGCGGAGTGCGGAAGGTGAGCCTCTTGGCTTTGTCTTTTATCCTGCCCGGTTTTCGCGGGCCGCTCCCGCACTTGTAACTGGTGCTGAGCCGGAAGGGAGATGGCCATTGCCGTGGATTACTTCTCGGGCTTATACTTTGGAAGCCCTCGGGACTCCAGCTGTGGTCTGCCTGAGCCGGACTTGTCCCTGCCCTGCCTTTGTTCCCCCGACCAGTTGGAAATGCCTGATGGGTGCCTGAATAAGACGGAATACAACACCTTGCCCACTGATGTGCTGCATGAGGGCGAGTGCGAGGCACCGAGTAGCTCTGCGATGTGGGAAATACAGCCTGTGCTGTCTCGCAGTGATATTCTTGCTGCTCTGAGTGACCTCCAGTTCGCTTGGAGGGATGGCTCCCGAGCGCTTGGTGAAAGGCTGGACGATATTGCGCTCACACTGGGGCGACTGCATCCGGATGCCCCCCAGATACGCGAGGAATTGCCCCCACCTATGTTTGAGGAGGGTACTGTGGCTCTACATGGATGCGGAGGGGAATGGATGATCCCAGACAGTGTTGGTGCCTGGGGCAGAATGCCCACATGTCTCTATTGTTCTGAAGGATGCCTTTCCCAGCATTGGATGGTGGCTCTGTCCGCTACAGCATCGCTGATGACTCGGACACTGGTTAAGCCACTGTTGCCTCCTATGACTGCTGCCTCTTTCCTCGCCCCTGTACTTCTGTTGTGGTATGTTTTTCCTGGATTGGAACTGGGAGTGATGGTCTTCGGTGGAGGAGACTCTGTCTGTGGTCGGCGACGTCCATTTTGTGTTGGCAAGTTGCGCCCCTGCCGTGCGTGGACATTTTGTCTTCCTTTGTCTGTTGAGACGGGATCTCCTCTGCGGGCATGGCACGGGGGACTTACAAGAACGGGCCAGGGCTAAGTGGTTCGCACTAATATTTGATGTCTGTGTGGCTGGAGGGGAAGCGGATTGGCGAGTTCCTATGATACACTTAATAGCGCAATACGTTATGATTCACCCCCATTTTTATTGCACTAAGTGACTGCTGCTGTTGACTGTTTCTTTTGGGGTGGCGATTACACTCGTGGCAGGGGAGACCGGGAGCCTGTTGGGATGGCCCTCCTCCGGTATTATATAACCTTTTTCTTTTTCCTTTTCTCTTTTCTGAATCAAAATTTCGGGCTTCTGTTTTTTGGGCGACAGGCACACTGCTAGGGGGGGGTAGGCCGTAGCCTCTGCATGCGTGCAGGGTGGGGGGTTGGGGGGGGGGGTTTGTTTTGTTTCAGTTTCTATGGGCCTTCTTTTTCTCCTCTCTTTCCTTAGTTCTCTTCTCTTCTTCTTTCTTCTTTTGGGTCTGTATGGTGGCTAGGTGTAGCGCTGCTTATCGTTCTTGGTGTTAGTTTTACCGCTAACATTAGTTAGGATGTTCCACGTTCATGGGGTGGGTAATGACCAGTATGTACTGTGAATATATGCTTTTATCCTGATAAGCATCTTTTCTGTGCCGAACTTCCGATTGTGACTCTTCGCTTCGTTGATAATCTGCTGTGTTCATTGCCCACTGTGTGCTTTCGGTGGATTGAATGGCATCTGATCCTTCTTACCTTATACTTTAAAAATTAACCTAACTTATCCTGTACTCGGCGGTCGTTTTTCCCATATGTAACATTTCGAATACTTGCTGCTTTTTATCTCTGGGACTGCTGAGCTGTTCTATGGTTACTTTTTGTGCTACAAACTGATTTCGAGGCCGGCCAGAACGGTTGTAGGCCCGTACCTGTATGCTTCTGTTGCACAATAAAGGTTTTCAAAAATGTAAAAAAAAAAAAAAAAAAAAGTCACAGAACATAAAGTGCAATATGCATTGTTTAGACAAGCCATCACAAGGGCAGGGCATCTTATGTAGTGGCCAGCTGTTCATTTTATGAAAAGGCAACCAAATAATGGGCTGTGCCTGCTCGTAACCTCGTCAGAGCATAACGATGCTGTAGAATATTTACACAAAAGAGATAGAATTGACAACAGTCCCGAGGATTGAGCAACATATAAAACCCAACAGTGGGTTCCTTCAACTCTTCACACATCATACAATCATATTTATATATCAAAAAGGATGCCTTGATAAAACTCTTATTAAGAGATAAAACCACAAGTGGGTTTCGCAGAACAGGCGTATTAAATTCAGTACTAATGGTTACATTCACATACGAAAGCTATGATATATTGGAAACATAATCCAATTCAAGACAATCTCAAATAATTGATTTCGTAAAACCTGTCTCTTCTTTAAACTATATGGAGAATCATAATAACAAAGGTTTTAATAAGAGCAGGTCCTCCAAATATTGCAGGTTAACCTCCTAATGGGCAATCAAGGGTGACGCAGAAACAGATAGACATAACAGAAGCTTTAGAAATTATTTTCCTGTGCCTGAAGGGGCTACTCGGGGCATAACCCCACACTCCCGCCCCAAAAATCACATTAGACACCCCTCTGGCCTCAACCATTTCTATTACAGGTCGACTGCCCAATTTGTTTGAAAAGCTAAAAATACTGTGGCTGTTCCAAGTGAACTTGGGGGCATATTATCAAGGGGGCGATAGGCAATTTTCGCTGCTTTAGGGGCCGTTTTCAGCCGCTAAGCAGCGAAAATTCTATCGCCCTATTAGCAAGCTGTCGCTAACAGCAGTTAGCGACAGCTTGTAGGCGATAACGAGCGGTTTGGGGCCCGCTTTGAATGTCAGCGATATTTATCGCTAATGACATGCAAAGTGGGCGTACCCAACCTGTTAGTGACTGAAAACAGTCGCTAACATCGCTATCGCCTCTTAGCAAGGCAGGCGTAGTAATGGAAATATTTGCGCTAAGCGCGAATGTCTCCAAATACTAACACCTGCCCAGACCAGTTCTTAGCAATGTTATCCAATGGGAGGTCGATAACATGGCTAAGAGCATTTTGTCGCAAATGCGTGAATACCGCTGTATTCTCAGCAATATTCACGCATTTCACCGCTTTCGGCAGGTATTTTATCACTTTTGAGATAAACGTTGCTAATAGCACGTTATCTCTGCGATAAAATCCAGCGATGCTTGGCGATAGAAAAATTGTCGCTAAGCCTACTTAGCGATAATTTTCGGTAGTTGTTGGTAATATGCCCCTTAGTTCAGTCATTAAGGTTCTGCTGGGAAACAAAATACCCAAATAACAAAACAAAAATGGGCTACACCTTTGAGCATTTTTTACACATGCCATTGAATAAGTTTTGGTTTAGTTAATCAGTATTCTCTTTGGTTCCATAAAGGCCCCAAAGGTATTTGTCAGCCTCTGCAGGCCGATGGGTGTCCGCAAGAGTAAAAACGCATCAACGGCATATAACATCATGGGGATGGAACGGCAGGTGACGCTGGGTGCATCGGCCTGCAGGGATTGGAGAACACCATCTACTTCATTAATAAAGAGCGAGAACAGAAGGGGCGCCAATTAATATCCCTGTCTGATTCCTCATTCTCCATGAGGGCTGTATCGAACCATAGATGACAAATACTGGTACGCCAAGGGAAATCAAAGTTGATCAGAGGATAAATTGGTTAACAAGTCGAAAGACCTGCTTAAATCGGCAAAGCATAAATAAAGGGAACCCGACTTTGCCCTAGTACAGTTTCCGATCAGCAACTTTAGATCCACACATTGCTCGACAGACCCCAATCCCGTTCTAAATCCAAATTGTGCATCTGATAAAATGGAGATATTATATGCACATTCCTATAATTTCAGTAGTAATATTTTACTCATCACTTTTACTGATGAATCAAGGAGAGAAATGATGCAGTAACATTTGTGTTCTGATTTATCACCCTTTAAAAAACGTTTAAATGGGGCCCCAGAAATACCTAGCGGCTTTAAATGCATCGTCAGGCACCCCGTCTGGGCCTGGTGCTTTCCCACCTATACTTTTGGTGTAGGGCAAGAAGAACCTCCTCAAGACAAATATTTAAATGAATAGGATTCCTACATAATTCCGCCTCCCCCATATTTGAGCAGCTGTCCTCTGATTAGAGTTAAAAATAGCAGAAAAGTGTGTTGCATGAAACAAAAGAGTTCAATCCTGGGAGTAAATCGTTTTTTTAAAAAAGGGGGCATTAAGCGTAACCCAGAATAATTTAATCTCATTCATCTCAGCTGCTTGGGACAATTTCCTAGCTCCTAATACCTGATTATCATTTTTCCAAAGAAGCTTAATAGCTGTATTATCCCTAGGGTAACGGTATAAGTCCAATTTCAAGAGCTAGGACACCAGAGTGCACAAATAGTCAAAACATCCATGATTGCTAGTTCATGTGATTCGCAAAGGTGTGTAAGAAGGGGATTGTACAAGTAATCTGGTAGAAGGAAGGCAGCGCTTTCCATGATCCAACTCCGCCTCGAAACTCCACTGTATTCCTACTTACTTCTTTGTATAAAGCTCCCCTAGGATCTATTCCTGCCCATTTGATACGTGCATGATGTAATCAATAAGAAGATGGATTCTTCAAGATAGAGCTGTCCTGCTGCTCAGCCCTCACCCAACTGACATTCACAACACATTAACATTCCATTCATCCAACATTCCACATCTCATGCATTCAAGCTGAGCAGCAGGAAGATACAAGATACAACAGTGCACCACTAGGTCTTACAGGAGGAATATTGACTGTGTGTACAGGGTTTATGGTGATATTAGCCCAAAAGAAAAAAGGTAATACTACTGGGTGTTGAATCACTCATAGCTATAGGAATAAGAGTAGGGGTAAAGACCAGGTCACGGGCAAAGGTGCAGATCAAAAAATGATCAATAATACTATAGGCGTGTCTTCCAATATGCAAGGGAATAGAATCCTCTTTGACCTGTTGTTTGCAATCGAACAGGAGGTCATATTTAAAAATCAAAGATTTTTTTGCCAATAATCCTGGTGGAGAAAATGTAAGAGTCCAACCCCCTCGGCGCTAGAGAAACCACATATCCCCTTCGCCGTGCGGGGCATACCTCAGTATTAAATTCACCTGCCTAAAACAGAATACAAATTAGAATGGATGAGATGCACAAAAGCTTCCAATCCATTATTAAGGGCATGTACCAGAGACCTATGGGATGTGTCAAATATATTATTATAGAAGTTCACTAACACTAGGTCAAGGCTACCCTTCATTTTGTAACCACAAACGGTGTGCGTGAGGTACACCTACAGAAGACCTATTAGCAGTAATAGGTAATGTATTCGATATTAAAATGTGATATTGTTTCTATTGCTAATGGGAATTTGAAATTTTGGAAATTGTGATTTCCAACCCTGTGGCTGCCTAGCTTCCTTCCAGACAACCAGCCCACGATGGTCACCCAACTTCACTCAGTGCATGACCTTTGACAGGCCCTGGACCCAACCACCTTGCAGACAACCAACTTCCTTGTGACCGCCAATGTGCCCGCTATGCACAACCTACTTCCGTGCATAGTGGGGGTAGCCCAAAGGGCTTGGTCGCTGGCAATGCCCTTCCCCAAACCCTCTAATGACAAAAAACACCCTTCCCCCACAGACAGCCACACCCCACTGTTCTCAGTCTTTAGCAATGTACAACAGAGGGTTGGCCCTGCACCCACCCCACTGCAGGTCGCCAACCCCCACTGCACACAATCTACTACCTGCACACGGTCTGTGCCAGAGTTTTGTCTATGACCAGACCCATGTATTTATTTTGTTTTATTTACAATTTTGTGGTACCTTGGTACCTGTACTGCAGTAAGTGGCTCACAGGATGTGCCTCGCTTGTTACCACAGTACCAGGATCTGGTACCGACGGCCCAATTCTTTTTCATATTTGACTGAAGTCTGGTCCTTTTGTGACACCCCTACATGGTCCTAGAAGTCAAAGTATGCCCACCGGCTGAGTATGATCCTTTTCAAATTTGTTTCCGGACTCTGGTACATACTCCCCGAATCCTGTAATGACAGTAATAAAATGAGGTCAGTGTTGCAGTCAGCCAATCAAATCATTAGCATCACTAGCTACTATGGTTCTAGCACTAGGACTGCAGTAGCAACATTACTGACAGGAGAAAAATTGTCTCTCTGCCAATCAGAAGGCTTCATTGTTTTTTTACTTTTCGGTACTGCGGGGCCAACCATTCAGATATACCTATCTTTTTTTTTAAGTTAACACTCAAACCAAACTCCACTTTAAATGCAAATTTCTCGAAAACAGCTGACAAAAGCTGGATGGTTTACTACAAATAGCAAAAAGCCCACTTTCTGATTACATTTCTCACTTTTTGCCAACATTTTATGTAATTCTATTAAGTATTTTTTTCTGTTTTGGAGAGCAAATGTCCCTATATGAATTAACATGTAAAATTGCACATTTGGTACCCCCCCCCACCCACCCCCATCTTTTTCTTGGCACCTGCTTGAAACTTTCCATGAAGGAGCCAAGGTGGATAAATATTTTTGGGGAAAGTTTCATGTTAATTCCCATAGGCTCACAAAAGTGCCTAGTTCTTGGAAAGAAGCCCACAATGACAAGGAGAAGACATAGCTTTTTGTCAGCTAACAATGGGATGGCAATCACTCACATTTAGGCTCATCAATTACTTGTGTTGTCTGTAGCACTCCTTGCTTTTACAAAGTTTTTGTCTTTGTTCCTCACTTTTACCCTATCTTTTTTCTTCATCCAGTTCAATTAATTTTGGATGCTGGCTGCGTGTGACTGTTAGAACTCGGGGTCTCTATTTGGCAGAGGTAGGTACCACTGTCCAAATAGGGACCCTTGCTTCTAGTCAGGGTAAGGAGAATACACTCTTCAGAGAACCCCTGCTCACCCCCTTGGTAGCTTGGCACGAGCAGTCAGGCTTATCAAAGGCAATGTGTAAAGTATTTGTACCAACACTCAAAGTAACACAGTGAAAATACCACAAACTGACTCCACAACAGTTTAGAAAAATAAAGGTATTTTAATCTAAACTACACAAGACCAAAACAACAAAAATCCAGTATACACAGTTCAAGAATATGGTTTCAAATGAGTTCCTAAGGTTGCGTTCAAATAATCCACAGTTCTGTCTCGTTTTAGCCAACAGTAACTTTAAATGCGACAAAAGTTCCAAGTGAAAGCTGTAGCGTTGAAAAGCAAGCGATGCGTCACTCCTGAGACCCTGGGGAAGCGATGTGACAACCCCGATGGATGTAGCGGGCGTGTTGGGGTGACTCCGGTCTGTATGGGGAGGGATGCGATACCTTGCATGGATTCCGGTGCACAGGTTTGGGTGGAAGCGGCTCGCAAAAGGTACGATGCGACAATCTTCGGGGCGGCGACAATCTCCAGTGCGGCGATGATGCGCAGCTCAGCGACGATCATCTCCTCTCGATGTGATGGCTCTGCGACGACTCTCGCAGTGACGTGATGCGGTCCGCAAGCAGTGGCAACAGGTGCTGCGATGATCTCGGCCTCCACAGCAGCGTGAATTTCCTCGCACTGACGGGGATGCGCTCCGCAAGTGAGCGATGCGTGAAAACTTGCAGAAAGTCTTTAAAATCTTGGTTTCCAGCTTCCCAACACAGGTAGAACTTCCAGAGGCACCACAACTGGCCCAAGCACTCCAGGAAGGACAGAACTATCTCAGCAGAGTTCAGGGAAGCTGGGGGTGAAGTCCTTTTGTTCCTGGGACTTCTTAACAGGGAGCAAGCTCTTCTCAGGCCCTTAGAGATTCATTCAAGCAAGAGGAAACAGCACAAAGCAAAGTCGTTCTCCTCTCCTTGGCAGCAAATCAACTGCAGGTCAGTCCAGCAGAGCAACAGCAGGACAGTCTTCAGTTTCAGCTTTCTCCTTGGCAGAGGTTTCTTCTTGATTCCAGGATGATCTAATTTTCTGTAGTCAGGGGTCCTGTACTTATACCCCTAAAAGTCTCTGTTCCCTTTGTGCAGGAGGACTCTGAGCCCGGTCTGAACCAGTTTTGGATGTTCCTTGAGCACTTTGCTTTCCTGGCTTCTCCTTTCCTTTCAGAGAGAGGGGCAGGGTCGTCAGCCGCCCAGCTGGAGGTGGAGCCAGCACTGTGGAATGCAGGCACAGCCCCATTCAGGCCCAGGAGCTATCCCCTCCCATCACTCACGATGCAGATGCAGTCATTCAGCCTAGGGCTGACTCAGCCAGCCTCCTGGTGGCTCCCCAGTCCCGGTCACTCTCAAACCAGACAGACAATTCACAAACAGGCCAAGGCACACAGAAAGGTCAGACAAGAAAACAGCAACTTTCTAAAAATGCTGTTCTCAAAAACAGGATTTAAAAACAACCTTTCCTAAAAGATGTGTTATTAAATTCTGAGTTCAGGGACTCCAGACTTTTATGTCCTACCTTGCTCCTAAGGGAAGATATGCTGGTAGCCACTGTAGCCAGCATTCCCCATGACAGCCTATGGGCAAGGTAGCCTTACAATAGTGAAAAACGAAAATGGCTGTGAGATCACTACCAAAGCATGTCACCTGCACTAGTACATGCTCTACCTTTCACATACACTGCACCCTGCCCAAGGGGGTACCTTGGGCCTTCCATAGGGGTGACTAATGTGAACAGAAAGGGAAGGGTTAGGCCCGGTCAGTGGAGACACCGGCCAGGTTGACATGGCAGTTCACAGACTGCACACAGGCACTGCGGTGGCAGGCCTGAGACACCATTTTAGGGCTACTCATGTGGGTGGTACAATCAGTGCTGTAGGCCCACTAGTAGCATTTGCATCACCAACCCTGGCACACTCAGTGCACTTTACTAGTGACTTCGTGGTGATACAAATATGCCAAACATGGATAACCAATTACAATAACAATTTACACAGAGCATATGCACTTTAGCACTGAACAGCAGTGGTAAAGTGCCCAGAGTCATATTGCCAACAACCACAGGTCAGGAAAAACAAGGAAGAAAGAAGCAAAATGTTTGGGGATAACCCTGCAAAACGGGCCATTTCCAACAGTGTCCCACTGATTTCTGGGTCCCTGTATGAACTAGTGAATGCAAGTCACCCAGTTGGGGTTTGTGTCTTCTTATATGCCTACACTACTTCTGGTGCCGAACCCGACTTCCTTATTCTGACTGTGAGCGTTTCTCCTGTTTAGCATATTCTCCACAATATTCAGTTCTATGATCAATTTTCTTTATTTCTTTAACTTCATTTCCTGATATATGTACAATTCCAATTGCTATAAATAAATAATAAATGGCTTTACTTCTTAAATTTTTATTTTCCCCTTCTTCAGAGGTTTGAGTCCTCAATCTGGAACAAACATTCAACTAAAATCAGTCGGCTAGTTCTTGTTACCTCGCATCAATCGTGATAACGTAACCGTCATTTAGGAATTTACAAAATATCTCTCTTTGACTCACAAGTTACTCTATTTAAGTGTGATTTTCAAAATAACAAAGGTTCCAACGGTTCTTTGAGTTAACTAAAACCTGATTGCCATTTGGTACAATTATATTTACTATTGTGGGCTGATTAACTCTCAATCTCTGTATACATAATTTATCTTGATTATTGAAAGCCAGTTGGGCTCATCATTTGTGTTCTAGGGGAATTACTCTCTCCCAAAGTGGGGCATGTTGCAACTACTTTATAGAATAAATAAGACTATGTCTGTGCTAAACACCAAGGGCCAGATTTATGAAGGTTTTGCGTTGCCAGTGCACTATACAATGCAGTGCAAGGGCGACACAAAACCTAAGTGAGATGTATCAAGTCACACAAGGCCACCTTGCCTGGCCCCCGTGTGGCTAGATAAATCTGAAGTAAGGCAAGCCAACACAAACTGCTGCCTTGCACTACTCTGCCCCAGGGAGGCATTCCATGAGTGGAGCGTGGGTGTTCCAATGCATCCACCCATGGAATTTGGTTCATTCCCAGATTTACCATTAGCAGTAGACCTGGGAATGTGTGAAATGCTACCCCTGCCCGGGTAAGGCGTAAAATGAAGAAATATCTTTATTTCTCCTAGTTTTTTTTCTGTAGCAGACAGAGAAAGAGGAAAATGCCTCTGAGGATTGTCTTTGTGCAGTAAGGTGACTGCACAAAAACAACCCTGCCTACAACCTGGGCACCCTTGCATCCTGCGCAAGAGTGCCGGCATTGGGGTAGGCACCCAAAAGTGCACTGTATAATGTTAAATACGGCTCATTCGTGCCCTTTATCTTTCATGCAGCGCAGCAAGGTGTATTGCTGCATTTCACTGCATGAAAGAAAATTATAAATATGGGCTAAAATTTGGTTTACTGAAGGAGACAGCAACACTATTAGCAACCAATAGGTCCAGCCGGAGCTATCAACTAAGACGAACCCTAATGAAAACCATGAGATAGAAAACAATAGGGTGCCAGAAGGAGTACCCAAAGCACTAAGCCATCAAAGGGACAGTGGACTAAGTTTAACTCCTCCCTCGGGTAGGCTGTGCTGGTGACGAGACGGTTCCGTCACGGCCCGCTCGCCGCGCTTGCGCGGCGCGTTCTATTGAGCGGACGGGGCAGTGACGGAACCGTTTCTTCACAAGCACAGCTCACCCGAGGGGCGTGACGGAGCGGTTCCGTCACCAGCGTCGGAGTGCCGCGCGCCCCCCCGCCCCTTAGCACTGCGGCGGAATAGCCGCTGCAGTGAAAGGGTTAAAACAAATAGGAAACGCCCTCAAGCTAAGAATGTGAGGAAAACAAGTGACTATCTGAGAGCAAAAGACAAAGAGCTGGGGAATTCCTGGTGATATAAAGTTCAGAGTTTTTAATATCCCTAGTGAGATGCCCATAGTTGGAATGCATCAGTGCATCCATTGCAGGCCACCACAGTTCACGAAAGGGGGCACAGATGCCATCATTAAATTAATGCTGAAAATGAACTTTTAAAACAAATGAACATTTTGACAGCCAGGCAGAATAGCAAAGTGCATCTAGTAAGAGGTCTGAAACCTTTCCCCCAAATGCCTTTCGGCTGATGAGGAGAATGAAGCTAGAGCCACTGTGGAAGGAGATTGTGGATAGAGGATGCTGGTAAGGGTACCCATTCTGGACACACACAGCATTCTATATATCTGCCTTTTTTGAAGGTTGAAGATTCATTAGATTCTTTGAAGGAGTGGAGAAAACGCTAGTCATCAAACTTTTTGTAATGAATGTTACAGATTAACGGTATAAATCTTGCAATAACAAAATTCAGCAGAGAACCTACCCTTTCTTGACCTTTTGCCTTCTTCGTTTGAGTTCATGACGATTTCTATTTTCCACATGGCTTCTATTTTCCACATGGCCAAGTCTTTGGCCATCTTCTTTTTAAATTTCCTGGGTCAGGTGTGGCAACTTACATTTGGACATAAATAGATACATTTTCTGCTCATTGGTTACCTATCATGTCAACAGTGCATGCTTAGCCATTCTCTGTTCCTTTCAGAGTTTTCAGCGCCTCACTTCAAAAGGCTAAGGGGCATAATAGCAAGAACCTCGTTAAAAATATTGCTGTTTTAGCGGCAGCAAACTGTGCAAAAACAGCGATAATGGGCTTGCTAATATGCGTTGTAGAATCCCAATAGAAGCCCAGGTTAGATGTGCAGGACAACACGTGTTGGCTTGGGAAAATTCGAACAATGACAACAGGAAGACCGATTAAAAGAAGAAAAATTGACAAATTGACCTCTTTTTGTTTTTGTGTGTTAATAATTTCTGAAAAGATTCTCTTTGAACTTAGATGTGCTGGGGTACAGTGTTGTTTTCTCTTGTTGGTGTTACCACGGAAACTTAGGGAGGTAGGTGGTTCCCCTTAACCCTACAGCACCGTCACCAATACCTAAAGTCAAGCGAAAAACACAAAGTGGAAATACCCTGAGGCCCTTATACCCTATCACCCATACCACTAATCTTGCTCCAAATTGATAACCTAATTACTTCTACGCGCACCTCAGCGAGGCAACAGTCTTTCAATGGAGAAGAAAGCAGTAGAGGAAACATTGCCCTAGATTTTCACAATGGCAAGCATGACTTGGGGTCAGGGTTAAAATGACCACAAATAAATTGGGCAGATACATAGGTCTCCCGAGTTTGTAATTATTCAAACAGGTGCCGTTCCGTGTCCTCATGCCGCACGCCGGTCCACACAAGTGGACCAGCGTGGAGACCGGCAAGCGGCAACCGGCAAGCAGAGGAACCTAAATATACTTACCCGATAAATTGGGATGTGATTTTAAATTTCGCCTCACGCCACTGGAGCACATGTGGCCTGGAATTATTGCCACATGAAAAACTACAATACTACGCAAACGCACAGCCGTGAACAATTCGCATGTACTAACTTACAAGAGGCGACGAAACACGTGTTGGCTTGGGAAAATTTGAACAACTGACAACAGGAAGACCGGTTAAAAGAGGAAAAATTGACAAATTGACCTGTTTATGTTTTTGTATGTTAATAATTTCTGAAACGATTCTCTTTGAGGTTATCAGTGGGTTTTATGTCAATAAAGTGAAAATGAACATGATTATTATCATTACTTGCTATCACTTCGAATTCTCACTATAAAATCATTTTTGCCTTATATCAGTAAAAGAGGTTCTGCAAAGATTCCTTTATGTCCCTCACAGATATTTCACGTGCAATATTCTCAGTTCTAGGAATCCATTTTGCTAATCTTGCATAATTAACTGGGAACCTATCAGAACTTTAAGATGCAGTTTTTTGGAAACGAATTGATGGAAGCTTTACTGTAGATTCCCCGTTGTCTTGTTATGTGGTGACACTTTTTTTAAGTTTGAGAGTTACGCAAATTATTGGAAACTCTCGTTCTTCATTCAATTGCAGTGAAAGCCAAATGTAGAAATGCATTATAGAGATTTCCCATATATTCTAAGATGACTATGAGACAGATTTACTAAGGTGTTGTGTCAGGGTTGTATCACTTTTGTGGCGAAGCCCCGACGCAGAATTGTTTTTGGCATTTACTAAGTCACACAAAGCCACTTTGCGTGGCTTTACGTGATCTAGTAAAACATGGCTGGAACATGGGCATTCCCATGCATGCAGCCAAAAAAAACACCCAAGAAGAGGGAAATTGCTGCCTGCCTCAGATACAATAAAGCAGAAATATCTTGCTTATAGAAGGAAAGTTTTAAATCATAGTCATGAAGCGAGACTTCAAGTAAAACACCTCAAATAGCTACATGCACTTTTCCAGTGTGTTTAATGTTCATTTAAATGTTGTATCAAAATATAATATAGATAACTTATGACCACTGTGTACATAACTATAGTTATATATACATCTATCTCTTTTCATCTTTTTTTCACTTACCTTTCACCATTCACTCAAAATTAGTCACGCCTAAAAGCAACTATCATTCATACCACAACTGTACTCATTCAACTTGCATACTAAAAATCAGACCAAAACGTACGTAAACAGGAATAAGGGCAAAATATCAGAACTTCCAGCCCCAGATCTATTACTAAAAGGATTCTCTTTAGATCATTGCAAACAAAATCTTTCAGTGCTTCATATAATTCATATCAACAGTTATTCTTGACATAATTGCAGTTCTTTGCTGGATCATTTAACATTGGTATAAAAATCTCCTTGTATTTCAACACCAGAAGTGCTCAAATATTCCTGTTACATCATGTGCCGACGCTCGTTTCTATAAGGACCAACTTGAGGCCAAAACCTTCCTCAGGGCACACTGTCTTCATTTGGTATGGATATCAGGAGTAGAGGGGGTAAATATAGAGGCAAAACAGCAATTTTTTCATCAAGTAATCATATCCTCTCTAGCTGCAGAGGAGGCGTCCGCAGACATTTTTCCAGGGTGGGGGCAAAATGTTAACATCTCCCCCTGTTTTTCTAACTGCTTTCTCCATTCTCCTGCGTTTGTCCCGTTTTTTTATTGCTTCCTCCTTTCATTTTTCTGAGTATTTTCTCATGCTTTTGCCTTATTTTTACTGCTTTTTCCTTCCTTTCCACTCCCCCGTTTTTCTGACTGCTTTCACCTGCATTTGTCATTTTTTTACTGCTTTTTCCTTAGTCTCCCCCATTGTTCTGACTGTTTTTTCCTGCTTCTGCTTTGGTTTTTTTACTGCATTTTCCTTCCTCACCCCCTCTCCCCCATTTTTCTGACTCTTTCTGCCCTGATTTTTACCCTCCTCTCCTAAAAGTCTCCTTCTGTTTTCCACCACATTTCAGAAATTCAACAAAACCAGGCAGGGCTTGCTGTAAAACATACAGGCTGTCAAAAAGCCCTAAAACTTCAAGTTTTAAATAGTTTTAAATTAATCTATTGTTATATCTGAACACAAAGCGCAGGACAGAGAGGCTGCTTCTCTCTCTGAACTCTCTCTGTCTGACTGGAGAGGAGCTTGCGCAATGTGCACTTGCTGGCGGCCGGTCAGAGTTGGACCATGATTGGTCCAGCTCTCAATTTGCATCATGTCAGGCAATTAGTAGGTGATGTGGTAGTCCGCTATCATTGGTAGCGCTCAGCTACCCAATGACAGTGCTGCCTGTCTCGCCTGTCTGCAATGCGGCCGCAGCCTCCTGATGGCTGTCCCATGTGATTGGTAGCTGAGCGCTATACTAAATGTCATTTGTAGTACCATAGCGCTCAGTTACCAATGACATGAGTCATGGGAAGAAATATTAACTAAACAAGCATTGGCATAGCCAATAGGTCTCGCCTTTGGGCCCTTATAATAGTTTAGCTGTGCAACCGTTGATGTTGTTGCACCCAGGATATTGTGCTGGATAACTAAACACTTATAAAATCCCAAAGGTGAGACTGGTTGGCTTTGCCAATGCTTGTTATATGTTTGTTTCCATTCAAGCAGGAGTCCCACAGGACCACATGCGGCAACCATGCTGACTCCGGTGGGAGGAGGAGGGATAGGGTAGGGGTAGTGCAAGCACATGGCAGAGAGAGCAAGGAGGAGGGTGGGAGAAAATCACAAGTTAGACAGCTTAGGGAGTCAAACAGAAAGATGGTAAAGAGGCTTGCTCCATGGGAGGGACAAACACAATGTTGACAAGCTGGGGCATGAAAAGCCATCAAATAAGAAGTAGACAATTGAGTGACAGTGAGGTCAACAAATGGTAAGCAGTGGGGCCCGCTGCAAGCACCTGTATTTTCTTGGTAAGTCCAAAATATGTCTTTTGCAACTGCACTGTTTGGTAGGCTCAACCTAAAAGAGTGGTTGAAATGTAGCAAAAGATTATGGCTGTGCTGCCGGATTCAAGACAGAGACCACTTCAGATGCTTCTCTGCTTCTTTTTGTAGTAGCGCTGCATACTTCACTTCTGCAGTTTCTAAGCGGTGTACATAACAGATGCCACTATGTCACATTTTATGTCCGTTCATTTACCGATCTCGGAAGGAAGGTCGAGGCGCCCTGGCAGATTTCACCTTGCAGACTCCAGAACACCACAATGTTCTTAGCACTCTAAAAATTAACAAACTATACGATGAAAACGGAAACTACTCACTTTGGGCCGTTCCGAGTTCACCTGTAATTTTTTTTTTCAAATGTAAAAGTTTATTTTTCACTGACAATTCGGCTGTGTTGTTTCAGACAACGAGGAATCGCCTGGGATAGCTGTGTTTCCATCCACACGAGCAGGGGGTGAACCTAAACAGGGCCTGTGCGTCAGGGGCTTTCTCCACTTCGCTTCACAAAACTCTCTGATGGGGCCGACTCAAGAGCTCTCTTTGGCAGTGAGGTCAGAGTGGTCCATTGTACACACCTCAATAAAATAGCCTTCAAATTCAGACTACCAGCACACACGTGCCATTATATGCCTGGAGGAAGTTACAATAAATCTGTTAAATTGAATAGAATACCCTTGATGTGCCACCCTGAGCTCCGTGGGTATAATACGGAGTAGCCTGGCAATTAAGTGCCCAGGTTGTGTCATCCAAAGGACTTTTAATGTCATTATATGATCATCTAAAGTGCCAGTCCAAACATAACCAACATTTCGGATGGCTGCACCAGTATGGCCCGCACCAGACCAGAGATCCAGGGGGGGGCAAGCGCCCCTCCTTGCCCCTCCCTGCGGACGCCAATGCAGAGAAGGGAACCAATCAATTACTACTGAGTCCTCAAAGAAAACACTCTGCCAAAGAACATCCTCAATAGGGGCCAACTTCGTCTTATTTCAATGAATAGACGTTCCCCTGGGGGAACAGTAGAATCTCAAAGTATCTAGGTTCTCCTTAGCATTTCATAATATTAGAGACACCTGAGTTTCTGATACCCATTGTGGTTGATTCCTCCGTCTTTGCCGCCCGGGACAAACGTGTTGGCTGCAGCAATACTTTTGCCAGCAGACCCACGACCGGATACACCGAGTGCTTAGTTTGTCCCATAAGGCGAAGACAGAAGAATCAACCACAACGGTTATCAGAAACTCAGGTGTCTTTAATATCATGTTATGTTATGTTATGTTATGTTATGTTATGTTATGTTATGTTATGTTATGTTATGTTATGTAAGGTGTCTTATATAGCGCAACAGCTGCCCCAGCAAAGGGATGTCCCGGCGCTGGAAGGAAAACTGACAAATAGCAGAGCAACACCAGCTAGTTAATGGGGAAATGAAAAGTCTTAAACGCCTGCCTAAGTTCCAAGTAGTTGTTAAGACCCCGAATCTGCACCTAGATACATTGAGATTCTACTCTTCCCCCAGGGGAACGTCTATTAATTGGAATAAGAAGTGTGCCATACCTTACTAGATATGATGTATTTCTGCTCTCTCCCATTCATGCATCGCAGCACAGCAACTTGCCTTTCTGCACTGCATTACGTAAACTCTAAGTAAATTTACCCGTATGTTTGCAGCATTTTTGAAGGGTGTAAATTAAAGGGGCACTGCAGGAAAGATATTTTCAGCCTATCCAAAACAGGATTTTTTCTTTGTGCCATATGAAATGATTTGATTCCTCATCATTCATCTAAGAGCTTTCAAGTAGATATGGAGGCCCCCAGGGGTCTTCTCAGACCTTTTTCTTAGCTAATAGTTTACAATGAAAAACACAGCTGTGCGGTTAGAGTATTGTAAACAATACACAGTGGATGTGTAAATGTGTACAGATGCCTTTTATTTGACTGAAAAGCTTATCAATTGCATAGCACCATAAGAGGAGGTAATAACAGCAACAAGGGAATCGACTCTGTCTTGATAAAAATAACAATGAGCATTCCAGATGCAATTATCTTGATATAATTGGTCACTACTCAAGTATGGAGGTCTGACTCAAAGCTTTTTGTGCAAGTGAAATACACAAGGAGGAAGCAAAAATGTCTAAAGGGGGTTTAGGGAAGAGGATTGTTGGGAATTCTATTTCAATGCATAAGTATGCAAATGGCTTGCACATCTTTTTGGTGCACCTTCCGCGTGTCATGGAGGTGAAGCCAAAAAAGTAGTTCATTGTTTCACATTCTAAAATATTTGCCATGTTGCGTTACTTAACGTTGGCGAGCAAGGGAAAAAACTCCACTCTGCTTCGCAGTAAAACTTTCCTGGTCGAAATGGCAGTTTAAAATTGCATGCACAAGCTCTGCAGTGGCAGGCCTGAGACATGTTTAAAGGGCTACGCATGTGGGTGGCATAATCAGTGCTGCAGGCCCACTAGTAGCATTCAATGTACAGGCCCTGGGCATATATAGTGCACTGTATTAGGGTCTTATCAGCCAATCAAATATGGCAATCACGGAGAAACCAAATGCCATTACATTTTAGACACAGAGTGCATGCATATTTAGCACTGATCAGTAGTGAAAAAGTGCTGACCGCCCTATTACATTGACAGTGGTCAGAGGGAAATCCGCGAGGGATTCCGGTTCGCTTATGGAGCATCAGAATGACACATGATCCCATATTGACGGCGGAGCCAGCCTCGGCTCCGCTGTTGAGATTATGATGCCACTTTCTCACAGCATTTCCATGTCAGCCTTTCCAACATGGAAAGGCTGTTGTAACGTGACTTTGAGGGTCCCTAGCAGGGCCCCCTGGCCCTCTGCTACAGTGCCCTGCTAAACATTCCTGCGCTGTGTGGCAGGCACCGCATGGTGCCTGCCACACTGTTCAGGGATGTTTACAGACATCCATTTTTCAATGGCAGCATGTGCTGTGGGCCTTTTCCACCCGGCACACAAGCTGCCATTTAAAAATGGATGTTTCCTTCCACCCATAGGGAGGTTACATCCAAATTCTGCAGTTTAAACCGCCGACCTATGGTTTGGTGGTTCCAATCGGCAGCGGTGTGTAAGGGCCGTAGTTTTCGAAGCAACTACATTTGGATTCTTGAGCATATATTTGAAGATAATTTGCTAATAATCATCAAAATACTGTGGTATTTGAAATACAATTCGAAAACTAGCCATAAGTTGTAGATTGTGATACCAGCTCACATCTACTGTTTTGGAAATATGTTGACACATATGCATCTCTACTTGAACATCTGTCTTTTTCATAGTGATCAGAAACTGAAACAACAACTGCAGAAAGTGGATTATTCTGGTGTAATAGATAATGTTGTTTAATACCTTGAGTGGTCATTATATAATTAAAACAGTAGTGGTGGCATAGGACAGCCTAGTATTCCTTAGATAGAAATGTCCTCAGAAAGACTATCATTCAAAGTGGGGTCTGAGTACATCCTCAAAAGGAGAGAGAAAACCTTTACTGATAACTGAATAAGGCTACCCATAGAGCAGTAGTCAATCTGGTTGAATACATTTTCTGTATCCACACACATTAAAAATAAGGGAAAGTTTTGCCATGCAAGGAGGTCAAGAATAGTAACCAGTGAGTGCATCTGAATAGAGGAGTTGCTGTTGGGGACTAATCACTATTGCTCAAAATGGATATAGGCTGGTGTTACTAAAGTCAGATAGTTAGAGAATATATTTTAGTCTGTATTAACTGGTCTAATAGATCTATAAGAATACCATGAGAGTACATTTTATTTTAAGAAAAACAGATTAGAAGGATTCCATTCAGGAGTCTGGAATTATTCCAGTGAAATAACAGTCATTCAGAGAAATTAAATGGCAAGACGAAAATTTTATAATGAATCTATAATGTGTTTCTGAGGACAGGGCATCACTTCAAACTGCCATATTATGTTGAAAGTGCCTACTAAATTTCCTAATTACATCTAACAAGTATGGCATATTTAACTCTTTTCCCAAGTGTCCCTAAGGATTATCCCTCAGCCCCACCCTGTTCCACATCTACATGACCCCCCTCGCAGACGTTGTCAAATCCCACGGTCTCAACATAATTTCCTATGGAGATGACACTCAACTAATCCCCTCACTCAAGACGACTCCTCTAACAACAAAACCAACTTCTGCAATAACATGACCAACATAGCCAAATGAATGAGAGACAACTGCCTCAAACTCAATTCTGACAAAAAAGAAGTACTGATCTTCTGGAAGAATACCTGGTGGCCATCAGAACTTGGTCCTACACGCACACCGACAGACCATGCAACCAACCTTGGCATCATCCTTGACAACCAACTGATCATGACTCAACAAGTCAGCACAATAACCTCCCCCAGCCTCTACATCCTTTACATGCTTTGCAGAATTTTCAGATGGATCCCAATCAACACCTGAAAGACAATTACACAGGCCCTCATCACCAGCAGCCTCGACTATGGCAATGCTTTCTATGGCGGAATTCCCACCCAGCTCCTCAGAAGACTCCAGACTAAGGGTGGGCGTAGTTCGCGAAGTAGCGCTACGCGAAGTTCACTTCACACTCTACGCGAACTTCCCGTAGCACTACGCGAGCTGCGTAGTAGCATGTTCGCACTGTGCAAGATGCGTTTTCGATGATTGCACAGTGCGGACAAACATCCGGCACTATGCAATCATTGAAAACGACATCTTGCATAGTGCGAGCTGTAGTTTTCTGCTGCTCGAGTAGATTTTTACTCGAGCGGCAACTTTCTCAACGCGAACTGGTATTTTCTCATTTCGAGCGGTCGCGAGCATGCGCAACCACTCGCAATGAGAAACCTGACCTCCCCGCGTTGAGAATCTCGCCGGGATGTCAATTTGCTTGCTCGTGGTCGCGAACATGACGTTGAGGACCGCGAACAAGCAAAAAATGACCACTGCACTATGCGTGTTTGCACTGTGCTACGTGCAGCTCGCGTAGTTGCGCAAACTTCGCAAACTACGCGAGCGTAGCGTAGTGCTTCGTCCAGGGTTACTCCAGACCATACAGAACACTGCAGCCAAACTCATCCTGTACCTCCACAAATGGACCCACATTACCCCCCACTTCAGAAACCTCAACTGGCTCCCCATCCAGAAGAGATGCCAGTTCAAAATCCTCATGCATGCCTACACTGCCCTACATGATCAAGGACCTTCCTATATCAACCATCGACTGAACTTCCATCTGTCTGCAAAACACCTGTTCTCTTCCTCACCTGCCATCACATGCACACACACCTGCATTCTCCACAGCCATATTGGGGCTGCTCCTTCTCCTACACCACAGCCAAAACCTGGAGCGACCTGCCCCTCCACCTCCGAACAGCACCCTCCCTGGTGGACTTCAGAAACAAACTCAAGACCTAGCTTTTCCATAGAGACATGGCACCCTCATCACCCAGATACCCCTAGTGGTTACAGTGCTGCACTATTCAAAGGCTGATTGGTTGATTAAAGAATGATTCTGTTTCTGACTGGTTGCTGAGCATGCCCCACATTGTTGTTCATGACAGGATAAAAGCATCAATGTATCCACAAGATGGTAGAAAACGTCTACACGTTGTTGTATTTGATTTTAGTTTTTTATACTTTATTAGTATTATTATTATCATTAACATTACACTTTATATAGCAAAAGCTGTTACTTAAGGAGATATCCTGGTGCTTAACTATCTGAATCCAGTCCAAACATGGGCGAATAGCTAAAGGTAGTGAAGTCAGGTTTTCCAGGCATTCCTCAAAGCACAGAGGTTGCTGCTGGAGCGGAGCAAGTTCGACATGCTTTTCAAAAGACAGGTTGTCTTTACTAAGAATGCTCTGCCACCAATCCATGATTTGTTAAGTTTGGGAACCTTCAGAAAGCTGGCATTAGTTGAGCTTAGAGACCTAGGCAGTATATAACGTTGTTATTTTTGTTGAAGCTGAACAGGTCCAATACGATGAAAGCCTCTGTGCACCATGCACGGTAATATCAGCTGAAGGCTCCTGGCTACAGGGAGAAAATGAAAAGAATTCAGAGCTGCTGAGGCAGAAGAGTGATGAGGCAGAGAAAGAGCGAGGGGTATATTCACAAGAACATGTGCTAAACATCACCTGAAAAAGCTAACGCACCTTTACACATCACAGCCCATCACGGGAAAATAATCCTGTGTTAACGTGGAATTCACAACACTGCGCTACCATGCGATAGTCACCAGACAATGCGTCAAATGTCTGTGATAAAATCAACATAACGCCGCAAAAATGCGATACACGAACACCTAAAAAGCTGCGATGAGACCAAGTGCGATACAAAAAGCAGCGAAAACCAGCGGCAGGCACTGCAAATCCCACGCGTCTGACGGGAAAAGGCCAAGGAGAAGAGGGAGAGAAAGACAGGGTGCAGTCCGCAGCAAAACAAGACCAGCTTCACGGAGGTCACATAACACTACCAGCAACTGACACACAATCAGACAATCATGAATGTAGATGGACTGCCGAAGAGGCCAATGGAGGAGGTCACGAGGCGCTGGCATGCCATGGAAACCAGGCACAAACCAGGCACAAAGCCGCTGCCAACAGAACAGAAAGGCAGCAACGGCGACAGGAGGTGGGAGTCCTGCGCCACAGGAGGAGCTGGAGGAAATGGAGGGCACTCCTCAGTGCGGAGACGGTGCAAGGCAGGAGTACGGACACAGCTCGATAGGACTTGACACAACAACAACAGGGTGAGGACCCAACAGGGACTGTGGGGTTGTGGGGAGAGGGGCACAATGGCACACATGCACAGCAGTGTGTAGCACACTAAACCCCCACAATCACCTGGGGACATGTCCCCCATCCCAGTGGCACACTGCAGCACATACACATATCAATCACAGCACATCCCATAACAATGTGGCACAAAGAGCAAAACACCCACACTGCAGAACAGGGGACACAACTGGGTGCCCCCATGCGCAGAAACAGGCCAATCACATTGGACAGAGCAGGGAACCGTGAGATGCATATGTACGGGTACAACCTCACATGTAGACCAAATGTCCACTGAACCAAATCAAACTGACAGCACCGCCCAAACAGTCACAATGTACATTGTCACACAGTCTGCATGTCTACAAGGAAAATTCGCAAACATTAATGTCAACACAATGTCAACATGCATCTCCACTTCACATTACAGAGGGACAAACAATACCTCCAGAAGGTCAGAACAGACAACCCATCAGTGATCCCGGAGACGACCACCACACCATTGACACTGACGCACTACAACAGCCCATGGACATCCCACGTAACCCACCACCAGGACCAGGGCAGACAAGCTACTCAGAGGAGAACACAGCCACTGTAACAGACCACACAGCATGAAGCCCCCGCAAGCACGGCTGGCTTGCAACACTTCACCGACCCACACATGCCGCTCCAATGCCAGGTGTCAGAACACCAAGAGGAGGTGGCCGAACAGGTGCAGGTGTGCGCCGAAACCATGGAAGGCGAACTAGAACACCTACACCCAACAAAGGAGACCCACACTGCCCTAGAGATACATGCAAAGGCACATTCCCAGTAGAGAACCTCACCCAGGGGCACACACATATCAGTCACACACCCACGTTGGCTCTGCGTGTGACAGACCAGACCACTGCCCTTACGAATTGAGTGGGTGACCACAAAGCTACATGTACAAGCTCCAACCTGCTGCCTGCGGTGACATGTTGGCGTCCGCTGTACACAGCATAATGTAATATTGTAGGGCACAGGGTCCTCATGCACACAAGACCACAGAGACACATGCAGATATTATCTCGAACTGGCTACGGGTACGTTCGCCCAGCAACTTTATTGGCAGGGCTACATGTACAGTGATGCCTGTGCTGGATGTGTGTTGGGTGAGTGCAAGCCAGCCCTCAGGGAGTTGTTGGTGCTGGCAACAAATACAACAGTGAACACAATGAATACAGAAACAGTCAACACCAGGATTACATGGACAACTGCTGAGCATCATGGAGGTAGCCGGAACAAGTCCAGAGGTCACACAATGAGCAAACAGAAGTGTCTGTGAGTTGCAGTGCGCTGAGTTAGTGGCACCTGGAGTGCTGAGCAGGGCACCAGGCAGAAGATGGCATCCACAACAGGTGCAAGCAACTCCGTCAGCGTGCCAGTACGACTGTTTCGACACTGGCAGTTGGCGGTTGGAGTTGGTTCTGGGGGTGCTGGCATGTGCCTCCTGTGGTGATGCGCTGTCTAGGCTGGTCAGGACTTATGTGATGTGTGAGCCCTGGTGTGCCTCAGTTGAGGCCAGAGGCATCGTACAGCACAAGGCCACAGACACATGCTGTTGATGACCCCAAGACCACCATCACAGAGGTCATCCAATATATAAGCAGAAGGGGTCCCGGACATGACCAGCACATAGTCAGTGGCCCCGGATGCACTGCAGCCGGAACAGGCACACCACCAAAGGATGGTGACTTGCGATGCAGTCAGATGGGCCTTGCAACCTGAGCGGGTCCTCATCAATGTCCAAGGTGTATGTGGCGTAGGGCTGCGGGGGACAGTGGAAGGTGTCCTTCAGGGCATGATGCAGAGGGTGGAGGCTGTCCGGACACAGCAAATGGAGGAATGGAATGCCACGGCATCATGTTCACCACAAAGTCAGTATCACTGACATGATGACGACGACAACCCCAAGTCCATGGACTTAGTCGCCACCAGAGTCCAACAAGAATGTGACGTGAGTCTCGGGAAACAGACTGAGTGGCACCGGGGCTGTAAGGGGATGCAGTCTGCGATGAGGCCTGTATAATGACATCAAGTTAACCATAAATGAACCACGGCTGAATTTAAAAATGTGTGTGACCTACTCAACTACAGTGTAGGCCAGAGACAGCGGTCAACAAGGGCCCACAGCCACGCGTCATTAGGATGTTATGCACATGGTTGCAGCATGATCAAAGGGAGTACAGTAAGCTAAAATCTGCCATAAAGTGTGTACTCACGACTCAGTTCTAAATGTGTCCCCTACTTGACCGTAATGGAAGCCGGAGGCAGCAGTCGAGTATGTCAACGAGTGAGGAGTAAAGCGGGCCTGTGTCGCTGAGGACCAGATGGTCTGAGGAGGCTGTCAGGGTCGCGGGCCTCAGGCTTGGAACTCGCGCAGGTACATGGTGGTCCGTCCTTGACACATGCCATTGTCAGGAGGTAATCGGTGTGGCCTGGCTGTGCAGGTGTGGGCCTGAAAGGTTTGATGTCCAGCGGGCCGGGGTATGGCAGGTGCACAGAATCGCTGGCAACTCCACTCACGACAACAGCGTCAGCCTCGTGGCGGAGTGAGAGGTGACACTCTGGCAGCATTCTGGAAGAGGACCACACCCAGGGTATGTGCTTTTTATTCACACCCCTATGCTGGCCTGGTGTACGCAGGGCCATCCCACTCCGCGAACGCTTATGGGGTGGGGGCGTCACAGGCAACATTTCCGCGAACTCTCCACTGGCTGGGGTGGCATGGTTGTGTCCACTGTCCCATACACTTCAAACACCAGCGGTGTATGTCGTCATGGATATCGGTGTGCACTGCACACAGCGGTCTGTCCATCCCATCTCTGCAATTCTTGGCATTGTGTACTTTCCAAAACATCGTTCTCCAGCCACCTTCACACATGCCTAGCACTACCTCTCCCCACATTCCGCAATTGTGTGGCTGAAGTGCCATGCCGTTGATGTCTCATGTTCACGGCTAGCCCAGGTTACCATTGTAAGTTGTTCTGTCGTGTCTGGTGAGTGGGCATGTTGTTTTGCGTGTTGGTTGTGATTTTGTGATGTGTGCATTTCCAGAGTTGTTAGTTGCATGGTTTTTGATTTGAGATCTGTGGGGTGTTCATTAGCAACTTGCCAAGGGGCTGTGCATTTCCCTTGGTGCTATCCTGGGCGTGCTGGTTGTCGATGGACTGTCAGAGGATGAAAGACTCATGCACACTGGCTAGGTATTTTGTTGTGCCATTGGCGGCGTTTATACTGTGATCATCTGTTGCCTGAACATTGATGGAATGTGTGTGCTTTCTGTTTCGGTGCTTGTGTGCTGTGTCACCAGGGGGCACAGGTATGACATGTGCTTTGGATAGTCACCAACACATGCGTGCATCCAGCTATGGTGTATGGTCCTTAATTGGTCTCCGGCAGATCCTGCGCATTGTGTTGGACGTATAGGGCCTGCGTACCAGGCTGATGGTGTTGTCCAGGACAGATATGTGGGACTTGCATGTGGCTGGCTGTGTGACTCCTCGGACTTTGGCTGGTGTTAAAATTCGGGGTACACGAGGCCAACATGTGCAGCACAGCTAGCAGCCGTGTGTGTGTTGGTTGTCTGCTGTGTTGGTGCCATCGGCCTCTTGTGCGATGATGGTCAGGATGCATAGGATGGTTGTCCTTTTGGGCCTGTAGTGGGCAATGACATTGTTAGTTGTTTGGTCTGTGATACTGATGCGTTTCCTGGGGGTCCGATGTCTTTGTCTGCGCTGCCTCTGTGGTGGTCCAGGGGGTGGGTCCGGGGGGGGTGGGGGGGGGGGGTCTTGGGGGGGTGGCGGTGGGTGTTGTGGTCCTCTTGGTGGTCTGAGCTGCATGATCGTTGGCTCCATGGCATCTGTTGTTCTTCAGGTGTGGCTCTGGGCTGGGCTCCCTTTTGTGGTGCTGGCTGTGGTCCAACTTTACACCAGGTCAGAGCATGTGTTAATTTCCTGGTGCTAATGCACCTTATCGCCTGTTCTGTGTTCTTATCGCTGATTGGGCTGTTCGTTGTGAATGCTGAGGAGTGGTGTTGTCGCTGCTTTTGACACGGGAGCGCCTACTCTGCATCTCATTAGCGATAGTTGCCGTGGTCATCTGTGGCGATGTTTATTGCAGCTGTAATCGCTGGTAAACTGATGCTATGGGCTGTTTGCACCAGCTTGTGAATGGGACAATGTTTTTATAACGAGTTTGTCTGCGTTAAAGTGCTGTTAACTCCGCGATAGCTCCTTGTGAATATGCCCCCGAGTTTTGCAGCTGCTGCTTAAATACAATGCAAGATGAACTGGAGCACCCAAAAATAAGGCATTGCTGTGGTCCAATCTGTTCAGAATAATACTTTGCACCACAAGTGGAGTGGAAGCGAGTTGGTAACAAAGGGAACATTTTGCAAAGTGTCCTTTGTAGACCAAAGCAAATGGAGGAAATTCTATAAACATGATTAGAAAGGGATAAATCATTATCTATATAGACTGCCGAATTTCAGGCAGTCATCACTATAATTGAAGTTTAGTTAGTGCTGAGCCACTGTGAGATGTCAAATACAGTGGCGAAATCAAAACTTGAGGGGGCCCATAAGCAAAGTAAATGGAGGGGGTCCCCATGCTCCAAATCCAGTCAGGAGCTCTCAGCCACCACCTGTGCACAGTGCCGCAGGGGGCCCCCTGGAGTTGGCCCCCACCGCACCGCAGGGGCTGCAGGGGCTATTGTTACACCACTGGTCATATATACAGTCGTGGAAAGCATCCAAAGGAGAATGAGAAGTGAAATCCAGTGTTAGAATTAGTTGTTTATCATCTGCATAGTTCTCAAACCGTATGTTATTAGATCTAATTAATTTAGCCAGTGGTCTTATATACACATTAACTGTGTTGATCTGCCCCCACCAACTATCCATTACAAACAATAATGCAGCCGTGTGACAGCACTTTATTTTCAAACTTTTTTGTGTTTTTTTTTCCAGCTGTGGCACCCTACTGTGTTGTTGCTTGCCCATTCCCGTTGTGTCTCACGTTGTTGCTTGTTCCCTCTAACCTTCTTGTCAATCGTGTGTTGCATACTCCTGTCCGGCCCCAAAAAAACATTGTCTTAGCCAGATGGCTCTTAGATACTCAAGAACTATTTGGGTTTGTCAATGTTTTTTGTTAGCCTTGTTGTACGGCAGGGCAGCTGCTGTGCAGCAAGGTTGAATGTAAAAAAAAACGGCCTAATGCGGCCAGCATTGACCGTGTCACATCGCTTTTTTTTGTTTACTCTCCACCATGCTGCACAACAGTTGCGCTACTGTTACTCATGGCTAAAAAGACATTGACAAAACCAATAGATCTTGCGGGGGGGTATTTGGGGCTCGCGAATATGCCCCTAAGTGTTGCGTGAGAAGGGGCCATATTTACAGGAAAAGCCATGGTGGAGAAGTGTGGCTCACTGGTTATAGGAGGCAGACCTGAAAGCAGAGGTCAGCCCGGGACCAGGCTTCAATTCCCAGCTCGGCGGGGTCTTGAGTCCTAAAATGTCCATGGACTCGACAATTCTCGCTCCGGTGCCTACTCGATTCACGGGTTCACACTCTGCGACTCTGGGCAATAGCTTGCTTAATCTCCACAACGGCCCCTTGCGGCGGGATGCCTGGCTTTCACCTTGCGGATACCCTGCCGGGGTTATCTCACAGGGGAATACCAGGACGGGTTCCCTAAGCAAGCGCTTAGAAAACGCTCGGTGATTTGCGCTATATAATTTCCTGTACATTTACATTTACATGCAGGAGGGTTTTATATGTCGTTCCAAATATGGGTTAGGCCGTTGCGCCAGCAGTGCGTCACAAAAAGTGACACATCGGTGGCACAAAGGGCTTGTAAATAAGCCCCATAATACTTTGCACTGCACTGCTACCCTTACAGTACAAAACATATGCTAGACATAAAATATTACGGTGTAAGGGTGTGTCCATTGTGCAAGGCAGGCTGATAGAGTGCTAGTGCCAGGGAAGAAAGAAACAGTGCCATATCTTAGTAGAAGTGGCACTGTTCCTTCTCAGACAATGCAGCGCTGGCACGTGCCTTGCTTCCATAGCTCTGGAGTACACAGATGCTTGGCATAAAGGTGGCTTTGGGTAAAGCAGGTGTTTCACATCTTCACGATCAGCCCATTTGTTCTTTGCAAATGGACTGCTGTCTGCTGGGTTTCAAATCTTTCTGCCCAGGATTGAGCGTTTTTTCCGTTTGGGCGCCCTCTCCAGCCCATTCACATGAATAAATCCAACTTTTGATTCACTAAATTGCCAAGACAAGCTTACTTATGTTTCCTGGAACTGCTTAGATTATTCACAAAACCACTCCACTGAGAAATACGTCAGCCATCGTGAAATCCCTCCTCTAGGACTGGCTGAGTTGTTAAAAATGCCATACATTTTTGATTCTTACACATACATTATTCAGCATACATGAACGCTTTTCATCTTTCATGACATGCTCTTATGAAAATGCATACATTATTGACCCCCAATGTCCCATTCATGACTGAGTTAATATTCTCAGCCACGTGTTTACGTAGATTGATTGAATTAGAGGGCATTCTAGCATGAGCAATGTTCCAAGCGATATTTTATTTAAAAAAAAATACATACATTGACACGATCAAATGTGCAAGAAAATTCAGGACCCAAAGAGTTAAAAGCATAAGGCTCTAATTTGAATATTCATAAATGTTTTTTGTCATATAAAAAGGAATTATATATTCGGTTTATACAGCACACAGTACAAATTGAATTGTTTCTTGACAGTAATACCAGGTGCAGGGTACACATGCGGACTCATACAGTGTGAATCAAGCTGCAAAGCAACTTAGGACTGTTTAGTACTGGGGAACATTAGAAAATCCATCGAAACATGAGGGAGGAGTCGACTTGGATGCTACTATTATCAATCTTAGAAGTACTCCTTTTATCAATGCAGGTGGATGAAAGACTGCGTTGGCTTTGCTGCAATTTGCAAATGTGGTCTAAAATCCCTATTTTAGGTGCATTAACCAACTTGTCTGTTTATAGTACTTGGAAAGTGGAAACAGAGAAAGTAAGCATCGGCATAGCTAATTTGTGTGTGTTGGCCCCCAGTCTTTTGTCTTTGGCAATTCGTACATAGTTCTGTTGTGGAGTTTGCAAAACTTTATTGCTGGGGAAGCTGCAGGCCCCTCATCAATCTAGAAAAATATATATTCTTAAGGCAAAAATATGTTTTTTGTCTCAAAAAGGCACACATTACCGTAGTTTTACCCTGGCACTGAAGGCGTTTCCTTTGTGTGTAGAAGTTCTCCTTGCTATGCTATAATTCACAGTGAAGTCAGTCAATGGCTGAAGCAGGAGATCCCTTTGGCCCACGATGCATGCTGGAGTGGGGGGAAGAAAAATGTGAAAGGTACAACAACATACTAATGGATGAAGTCTGGTTGAAAATCCCCATAAGTAGCTCTGTTATAAACATAAGTTTAGTAAAATCAAATGGTCTTAGCTAACTCCAGACATAAAAAGGCAATCAGTCTGGCAATGGCTGCCTTAGCTAATGCTTTTTTTGTATCGTTTATGTAAATATTTATTACAAATAGATTTGTAAAGATTCATAAATATAGAAGTGCGCAAAAACTGCTAAAGATGGTTGTATAGATAGTGTTGCATCAATAGGTATCTAGATAGATAGCTAAATAGATTGTACAGATAAGTAGATAGATGGATTGACGGTTGCATAGATAGAGATGGTTGAAAGAGAGATAGAGAGAGTTCCCTAGAAGGACAGATAGATGAATGGATGGATGGATGGATGGATCAGGAATTTGGAATAAATGGCACAGCTTCCATTAGTAATGTAATGGTTAAATGCCCCTATAAGCACAACACACAGGAGGAATGACAAAACAGAAAGCCGTGCCAGCAGGACATACAGACTAAGGGGGTCATTAGGATGGTGGTGAATCCGCATCCTCCGGGCCAGCGGAAGCCACCGCCGGCCTGGAAGATGCGGATTCACCAACGCGGACATTGGAAACACCCACCGCCACATTAGGATGGCGGTGGGATCAGTGGCGGACGGCAAGTCCATCCGCTGCTGATCTGCGGGGTTTTGACCGCAATTTGGTGGCGGTGTAGACACCGCCAGCCAAATTACGATGTGTGTGAAAACATGCTTTTCCGCTGCGTTTTTTCTGCCACTTTGTGCATGTAAATGCAAAGCATGCATTTTTAACCTTGCGGCGGGTGCTGTTTCAAGCAGCACCCGCCGCAAGGTTAAAGATACGGGATGTGACCGCCAAGGTGGCGGTCACATCCTAATTGGTATGGAGGGACCGCCGCTGCCCCTGCGGACGGTCCCTCCACCTTGGGGGTGGCGGACGAGCGCAGTTCCGTTCGCCATCCTAATAGGCCTCAAAATTGGTTCACAAGTCTTACTGTACTCCTCAATTAAAATACATATTAGCATGCCATACAGGAGCTCAGTTGTAAATGTACTTCATTACATGCATGCATACTAAAAATAGGATGCATGTATTAAAACAGTTTCAAATGGACACACTTTTGTATGCTGTAGCATAGCAGAAGTCAGATAAATAAATGCTACTCAAAAATAAATTAACAACAACGTTAGCAGAAGACATGAACTGATAAAGCTGGAATTTGCTCTGTGCTCACATCAAAAACACAAGGGCATATTAGCTAGAACCTCGTTAAAATTATTGCTGTTTTAGCGGCAGGAACCTGCAGCTAAAACAGAGGTAATGGGCTTGCTAATATGCGTTATAGAATTCCAATAGAAGCCCAGGTTAGATGTGCAGGACATCTTACCTGGGCTTCTATTGGAATTCTATAACGCATATTAGCAAGCCCATTACCTAGAGACCTGTAGGTGATTTGGCGCTATATAAACAGAAGTTAACAATAACAATTAACAATAACAATTATCGCCGATTTAGCGGCAGTTTCCTGCCGCTAAAACAGCGATAATTTTAACGAGGTTCTTGCTAATATGCCAATAGAAAGCTGGTAAAAAAACATCCTATCAGATCAGGCTCTGAACAAAGAGGCAACACTAAAGTAATAATAAAGAAAAACACAAATACCCTGGCACTGAAGGAAACTACCTTGTATACAGATGTCCTTTTTTTGAAAGAGAAAAATACACGCCCCTAAACTGAAGCTAGCCAAAGGCTGATGTAGGCAGATTACATTTGTATATGGTTGCAACCAAACTGAGGTGGCATGGTGAACAAAAAGAATGATAAGACGGAATGTTACTCCAAGTGATTGCCAATAGTTAGACTTTGGGCCTTATTACAAGTTTGGTGGTCCGACCGCCCGAAGCCCGTAACTGCCAGGAGACTGCAGCACCAGTGGCCTATAGACCACGGTGTGGCTGCGGAGATTTTGCAGTGGTGGTGTATTTTTTCTATATGTATCAATGCCTGTGTGAGCATTTCCACTGCATATGTGTCGAATGCATACATATGCATGATACATGTGGAAAATGCCATCTACTCAGTGCCGGCCTGGGTCAATATCTGGGCAGTCAAGGCAATGGGTAAATGGAATAAAATGGACTCCCCTGTACATCGCAGCAAGCAGGGCCATAATCCTCAGTGTGAAGATGCTGCTGTGAAGGGTGGACCTGAAGAAAGGGATTCACATCGAACTCCACCTGGAGGAACAAGAAAGGGGTAAGTACGCACCCCAAATCCTTTGTTTCCGCTGATTAGAAGCTGCAGCTCAGACCTCCATGATCAGCTTATGGAATATGCAAATCATAATACGGACGGCGGTGAAGCTCCCCTACGTTGCCTTATGGAAGCTGCCTTTCCTGCATCGCGTACGCAGTGGCCGGCATTTTGTTGGTGTTCTCGGTGGTTCAGCAGCAGTCTTCACAAAGCCAATCCGCACAACTCATTATACAGCCGTCAAGCCACCGGGCTCACGGAGGTCGGACTGCGATAGTGGGTACCATGGTCCAAGCAGGGCAGGGGCGAGGCTGGGTTGGGTGTGTGAAAGTAACATACAACAGGATAAATAATATAAAATAAATAAGTAAAACCACTTACCTTGCATTGGTGATTCGGCTAGCTCAAGGTAAGTGGTATACTTATTTATTTATTTTATATGCCTTATCGTATGTCACTTCCAGCGCCCCATGCACGCCCACCAAGATCTCACCCCTCCCTACTGCGCTTATCAGCACAGACCGCCATTGTTCTTCTTGGTACCAACTTACTTGAAAATAGGATTGTTCCCACTTAACTCAGTTTGTGGAGATTCTGTAATAAAAACAAACCTGGTTTAATGAAAATACAAGAGATCTTAAATGTCATCTCTCTTGGAGTGTGAGATTAGTTAATAATGACTCGCTTAACTACAGCTCATCAATTAGGACTGAGCGATGTTGTGTGAAAAACTCCTCACTTTGGCCCACATATACTATGATTTTGCATGTTCTAAACTACACAACAGTCCTTTGCATGGCTTTGTGTGGTTTAGTAGAGCTAAAGCAAGGCAGCGTATGGCATGCCATGTTTTAATTTGCATCGGGTAGGTGTTATATAGGTGGAGCATCGGCATTTCCATGCATACACCCAGGTATTTTAATTCAAACCCAGATCTGCAGAGGCTTGTGAACTTAGGCTTGCGTCTAAATATTGTGCCTAACTGAATGTGGTGTAAAAAGGAGAAATATCTTTATGTCGTCTTGTTACTTCCTCTTTCCATGTATGCTGCACTCTGCCACACACACAGAAAGAGGAATGTGCCTCTAAGGATTGTTTTTGTGCAGGATGGTGTTCTTTCCTGCACGCTGTGTTGTGTGAAATAATAGTAAATGTGCCCCTGTATTTCAGTAGCTATGACAGAATATCAGAAACAGAACTAGTGTTTGAATTTAACGCTAATAAATTAGGAACCATAGGCAGATTATGCTGTTGTTTACTTGGTTCCTCGATTACAGAGCTTCAAGGATACACAATCCTACAACAGGCTTAAAAACGTTTAGACCCTCAGGGACAAATGGTCTACTTGCTGCAGCTGTACTAATGATAACCTTTTATTCTTGGGCTGAAGCTATGTGGCCTTTGTGTTGCTGAGTATTAGACAGAGGATGTTTTCAAAAACATACCAATACCAACAATGGTCATACCTATACATTGGGGAGAGTTCATCTCTCAGTTTTAGCATATGTTGTTGATTTGGTTCTGATGGAAAACACCTCCATCAAACTAGAGCACCTTTTACAGCACTTCAAAAGTATAATAATCAAAAACATTTATCAATGAACTGAGGCAGTTTTGAGTCATCATAAGGTAGTGCAGATGATTAGTGTGCTTGCTGCAGACCATGTGAAACATGCAGATCATAGAATACTATTTTATGTGGATAGCTCAGTGGCTTACTGCTTTTGTCACAGAGATTCTTTTGTTACTTGCAGTTTATAGGTTGCAATCCTTCTAATGTAATGCTATGAACTGAGCTGTATGCAAAGGCAAGGCATAGATTTAGAACCTAATGTTTTTTCCTCAGTTTTGTTAAAAAGGGTCTGTTGGGTTAGAAATAAATGCTCATTAGTTAAGTCAGCCCCATCACTGCTTTCTGTTTTAAATCCGGAGTTTGTGCTTCTTTAGAGCAGCACTCTTAAAATATACTGCTGACCAATATGGAGGACACATGACTTCTACACCTGGTAGTCCTCGTTGTCTTATGCATCATTGCCTATACATCGATTTACACACTTGTATGATTCATTGTCTCTATATAATGTGTGTGTGTGATATAAGAGCTCTGACACCCATAAAAGAAATAAAGTACACATGAGCGAGGGGCTATGGGAAATTGATGGTCATCCTTGGAGGGTTGTAGTGAGGGAATCTGTGGAGAAAAAGGTCACTGTGGGTCGCCAACAAAGGTTGTCTCACTAGGTGCCGTAAGTGTTAAAGCCGCCCGCTCTGGTCAATATTATGGGGTGAAATAATGATGTATAAAATAGTAAATTGTGCAACCTGTCTTTCTTGATCAATAATTGAAGACTTTTGACTTGGGAACTCTAAGGACAAATGTATAGTCTAACACATTTAACACATTTAGCGCATTCTCAGACTCAAGAAGCTGCTGGATTTATTGAATGATTTATAATCACTTGAGTGTCGAAGATCGGTTCACTATTCCTTCCAGCTTACGGTTAGGGTTACTTTAAACTAACCATATAGCTGATAATGCATCAAAATGTATTGCACTTCGGAATATAGAATATGAATGTGTGTTCTCTTATGAGTTAAATGGGCCTCTTGGTTTCGGGGTACTGCAAGTAGATTTTGCAATCTTTATGACAAATCTCTCCAACAAATCGATTGTCGTTTTCCAACATTAAATGACTTGGGAACTAAATATATATTTTTTTAAGTTTTTCCAAATGGTATACGATTTAAATATTCTATGGTGCTTATAATCTACTGCTAATGGTATCTGTGGAAGACCAATAACATTTTTGGATTTGACCAATTGAGTTTCTTGATGACATGGATTGAAGTCAACAACATGACTATGTAGATTATGATCTAGAACATTCTAGTAATTTTCTGTATTTTTGTATTGGTCTTGTACCACAAAAGAAGAGTTACAGTTGTATTCATAATTACACTCATTGTATTTGATTTCCAAAATCATTTATTCTACATTTCATAAAATGCCTAGCTCTGGTGCTCTTATATAAAATACATTCACATGCATGTGCAGAGTGCTGCCTCTTTTGTCCATCGTTAAAGGAAACAGAGGTGCACTTCCTGTTTTTTTGCCCCAGATATTCTATCTTACACTTTTGCATTGTGTAAGCTGGAGGGTGAAAGACACAGGCATTGCGATTATTGAAAAGTGGTACGAAAGTGTCAATAGTATTTGCGGTCTCACGTTTTCTCTGTGGGAGTTGGTCAATATGAATTAAAAGTCTAACAGCTGGGAATTTGTCATTGTTGCTATTTATGTTTGAGACATGCTTTCTACAAATCCAGAATCACTAGTCCAAATGCAGCAGGGACAGATTATTGAGTAAAAAATATCGAGATGCACAAATATCAAGTCATAATATCGTGGGTCAGAAATATCGACATCAAGAATCTCGTGGTTAAGAATATCGACTTAAGGTAAATAATATCGACTTTAAAAATATCAAAGTGTTTGATATCATTTGCAAAAATATAGTTGTTAAAAATACAGTTTTTACATAATATTACGTATTTTAGTTTATATTTTATATGTATGTGATGTGTGTTTTTTGTATAAGAATTGTTTGTATTTTTAATATGTGTCACATTTTTAGCAGCTATTATTTTTTTATGTGAATTTTCTGTTTTTAGTTCTGCAGCGGGATGTGGGTTTATAGGGGATTGGGGTGGGAAGTAATGTAATTATATTAAATGTATTGATTATTTTTTATTTATTAATATTTGTTTAATTGAGATGTTATAATGTTAAATGTGTAAAGTAATTTATTATCAATTAATTAATAATTGTTTGTTAATTAATGTTAATTAATTAATTGATAATTAATTATGGTAATTGTGTAATTATTTTAGGTGTGTGTTGTGATGTTAATAGGTGTAAAGGTTGGGAAGTAATTTATTTTTAATTTATGAATTAGTAATTGGTTCTTAATTAATTTCAATTAATTGATTGGTAATTAATGATGGAAGTAGGTTATTTACTTGTATGTGTGTGTTGTGGTGTTTATAGGAGTAAAGGGGTGGGATTTTTTTAAATTAATTAATATATAGTTATTAATTAATGTTAATTATTTGATATTTATTTGGGGTAATTGTTTGTTTTTTGTGTGGTGTTTTTAATTTTAAAGGGGTAAAGTGTGGGTATTAATGACATTTTAATTATTTATTATTATTATTATTTAAAATTGTATATAGCGCGCAGTTACCCTTGGGCATCCCAGCGCTTTTCCAGACAGCATCAGATGGTACCGAGGGACAGGGTAACGCACTCAAGCGGGAAACAAAAAGGTTTTAAGACCTTTGCGAAAACGCAATGTGCAGGACTCAGCGCGTAATTTTAAAGGAAGCGAGTTCCATAGCTTTGCAGTGTTAAATGAAAATCTTCTCCCGCCCATACGGGCCTTTTTGACCCTGGGGACTAACAAAAGATGTTTCAGATCCGAACGCAGTGTTCTGCTTGCTTTGTAGGGGGTAACTAAGTTCTTTAAAATGCGGGGGCCATTCCCTAAAAGGATTTTATGGTCTGTACAAAGTGCCTTGAAAGCCACTCTCTCCCGCACTGGGAGCCAATGCAGCGCCTTCAATGCTGGTTTCGCTGATTGGGTCCTCGGGACATCCATGAGCAGTCTTGCCGCTGCATTTTGGACCTGCTGAAGGGTCTTGAAGGTGGATTCAGGGGCGCCCAAAAAAATGGCGTTACTATAATCCAACCTAGATGTTATAAGACCCTGAATCAACAGCTTCCTCGACGCTACCGGTAGGAGAGGGAAGATTTTTCGAACCGACCATAGCAGGGCGTAACACACTCCTGCAGTTTTCTTGGCTTGGGTACGAAATGACAAATCTGGCTCCAGCCAGATTCCCAGGCTCTTAAACACCTCTTTGGGTGCTGGGAGGTCGCCCATGCAGCTCGGCCAACTGATCGAAGGGGAAAGAGGCGTTTTACTCCCGAGCAACATTATTTCCGTCTTTGAACCGTTCAGCTTGAGGGAGGATTCTTCCATCCAAGCATGAACGTCCGACAGGCAGGAGTGCAAGGTGTCCGGATTGTCAGCCAGTTGAGATAACGAAACAACCAGCTGCGTTTGTTAATAGTAATAGTTTTTAATTTGAAAATAAATTTTGAGTTTTATTATTTTATAGTTTAATTTCGGTGTGTTTAAGATATTATCATGTGTGTAGTCAATTAATGTTTATTTACTTTTATTAATAATCATTATTTAATTGATTATTAATTATGTTAATTATGACATAAATGTAATTAAACATTTTGAAGTGTTTTGTTATTGGTGTGGAGTTTAGGGTAGGAAATAAAATAAATACATTTATGTTTTAAATACTTTTTGTGTTTGTAAATATTTTCTAGTTTAAAAGAATTACTTTTGATATATTTTTTAAAATAATAGTTGTAGGTTGGTTTTGTTATATGCAATTAATATTATAATATGTGTTCTTTTTATATGTTTAATATATTTGATTTTGTTATTTTTTAAATATTCTTTTCACTTTTTAATAGATATATATTTTTTAATGTTTGAGTGTGAATTGTCATTTTTGTTTCTCTGCTATCCAACACTTTCCCTATTTTTGTACTAATTGGAGTTGAAATAGTAATATTTGCCTCTCTGCTATCCAACATTTTTCCTACTGTTGCACTCGCAGGAGTGGGAATACATTTTTTTTCTCCTCTGCTATCCAACACTTATCCTATTGTTGCATTCAGTGGAGTGGGAATAGTCATTTTTACCTCTCCGACATCCAACACTTTCGCTACTGTTGCTCTCTTTGGAGTGGGAATAGTAATTTCTGCCCCTCCACTATCCAGCACTTTCCCTACTTTTGCACTCATTGGATTTGAAATAGTAATATATTGGCAATAACATTTTTTACCCCTCCGCTATCTTAACACTTTCCCTACTGTTGCTTTCTTTGGAGTGGGTATAGTAATTTTTCCCCATTCCGCTTTCCAACACTTTCCCAACGTTTGTTATCACTGGAGTGGGAATAGTAAATGTTGCCCCTCCACTATCCAACTCTTTCCCTATTGTTGTACTCACTGGAGATGGAATAGTAATTTTTTACCCCTGTGCTATCCAGCACTTTCCCTACTTTTGCACTCACTGGAGTGGGAATAGTAATTTTTACCCCTCCGCTATCCAACACTTTCCCTACTGTTGCACTCACTGGAGTTGGAATAGTAAACTTAATTTCTCTGCTATCCAACACGTACCCTACTTTTGCACTCAATGGAGTGGGAATAGTTATTTTGACCCCTTTGCTATCCAACACTTTCCCTACTGTTGCACTGATTGTATTGTGAAATTTTATTTTAAATACTTTTTTCAATAGTTTAATGTTTTATTTTATTATAGAGTTTTGTTTTTTTATATTTTAAATCATTAAAATATATTTTAATTTTTTATATGTTAAACCAAACATATATGTATACATTATTATGTTTGTGTGTTTATTTTTTTCATTAAGTTTCTTTGTATTATTTTATTAAAATAGGTATTAAATTAATTGTATGTTAATATTATATTTAATATTTAATGTATTTAATATATAATATTTTGTTAACTATTTATTTAAAAGTCTATATTTTATACATCTTTAGTTTTTACATCAATATTTTTTAGCAATATTTTTGTACTTACCTGTTTAAGTATAGGGATCAATATTTTTGCTGTCTATATTTTTAGTCGATATTTTTTACATCGATATTTTCAACATCGATGTTGTGTCAGTGAAACAGTCCAAATTGATTTGATTAATTTTTTTAATCTTGTTTTTTGTGTGATATTTTTAATGATTTATTAGCAGGCCTGGTCACTTAACACCTGTGCCGCGGGGCTAATTCCCCGGGGCGCTGGGAGTGGGGGGGGGGGGGGGGGGCGCGCACATCGCTACAGTTCTTGTGACAAGCTCGGCTTGTCACGCTTCACTGTGGCGTTGTGCTCATGACGAGCTGAGCTCGTCATGACCACGCCCGTTTATCAGAACGCTCAGCACAGCGGGGGAATTAGCCCCGCTTTTGAGCGTCGCGCGTGTCATGACGAGCTCAGCTTGTCATGAGCACAGCGCAACGTGCCTCATGACGAGCTGAGCTCATCATGAGCACGGAAGGAGTTAATATCTTTGGTTATTAAGAGAGGGATAATTCTTTTTAGACTGATGTGGCCGCAGTATTCAACATGTCGGACCATGTTATAGCCTAGTTTTAGCTTACAATGAAGGTTTACGTTGATGGTTGTATTTATTCCCCCAGAGGTCTCCCACAAGGCTCATCCTATTGCTTACTGTTTATCAAAATGATTATACCTTGTATTTATTAGCTTTATTTTTTATTTATTATAATGTAGTTATAGTAATTGCACTTTTATGGTCACTTGACTGAAATAAAGGTCATTGATGACGATGTGCATGTTTTATTTGCATAACTTTTATTTCTTTATTTAATCTCTTATGCATCAGTAAATATCAACCAAGTATTCCGCACATTAAGGGCCAGATTTACTAACCTTTCACCCAACGCAGTGTAGCAAGGCAACTTACTGCACTGCGTTGTATGAAAGGGAAAGAGCAGAAATGTGCCATATCAACTAAGATGTGGTGCACTTCTCTCTCAGAGAGCTAGCACACTTCAGGCAGCCTAGCACCAACGCAAGCACCCTTGCACCACGGTGCAAAGGTGGCTGTGTTACAAAACTGCTTTTGCGCAGGAAGGGATACATTGCTGCACAAAAACAATTCCTCTTTCAATGTGTGCTGTGGATTGCAGCACACATAGAAAGAAGAAATAACGAGGAGCAAAAAAGATTTTTCCCCTCGTTATGCCATCCTCTGGGAGGCATACCGATTTAACGCAATCCCAGGTTTACAAGCCTTTGTAAATCAAGGATTGCGTGAAATCCATGGGTGGATGCATGGGAACACCGATGTCTCACCCATGCGAAACCTCCAGAAATGAAATGTAGCGCAATGCAGCACAAGCCGCATCATTCTATTCCATTTTTTTTACAAAGCCACACCAAGCGGCGCAAATTGCCCCTGGGTGGCTTTGTAAATATCTACTAGCATTTTGTGTCATGAATGCACCACAAAAGTGGCGCAACAATGACGCATAATGTTAGTAAGTCTGGCCCTTAGTTTTAAAGTCTGTGAAATATATTTTCTATCCAACCTTTCAGGAAAATTAGTTTTGTAAATATATTAACAATTATAATTAGCTGTCAATATCACTTCTGGTGAATAGCACAAGCTTGCTGTTCCATATGTCTGCCTCTAATAAACGGAATTAATTGTTATTTTTTTTTTCTTAAACATATTTTATTAGTTTTCGTGGAGAAGTGTGGCTCACTGGTTAGAGCAGGCAGACCCTGAAGCAGAGGTCAGACCCGGGACCAGGGTTCAATTCCCGACGCGGCAGGGTCTTGAGCTCAAATGTCCACGGACTCGATAATTCTCGCTTCGGTGCCTGACCTAATCATGGGTTCACACTCTGCAACTCTGGGCATTAAGCTTGCTTAATCTTCACAACGGCCCCCCGCGGCGGGATGCCTGGCTTTCACCTTGGGGATGCCCGTTAGGGGCTATCTCACAGGGAAAAGCCAGGACGGGTTCCCAAGGCAAGCGCCAAGATGCCTCCGGGTGATTCGAGCGCTATATAAGAACATACAAAATAATAATAATAATAATAACTTCCTTAGACCTTGGCATACATCATATCAAAACACTATTGATATTCTAGACAGTGGATCCCAATATAAAATACACAGGGGTACTAGTATCAGCGAGTTACAAGTGGTACTATCTTGCAGATTTAGCATTTATACATCCAGTACGTTGCAATTTCCACCCAAACGTCATTTCTTCCGTACATATAGCGTAACGTAAGCAGTATAGTAAATTAAAGAAACCAAACCCTTCCCCCATATCGTAACAAAACCCAACTATGTCTCATTCCCTCCCTCCCCCCACAGACTCAGTACTGCAGTTAAGTATTCACTTTGTCAGTCAGCATAACAATACTTAACAGTGGTAATGATTGGCACAAGTCCAGCAGTTAGTTCCCATCACATGATATAGCATTACAACGTCTAGAACTCTCCCTGTAACATTTGTGTTGGCAACATTTACACTCTGACAGTACCCAGTCTATGATGTCTGTACTTCAGTTGCTATAAATTCCTCTAACATCACATTCCATTCCATCGACATAGGTTTATTTTGCAGTCCCCTGCTTTCCTCTCTTTGTAACAAGCTGAATGAATTTTTATGTAATCCCACATTCTTGCCTTAGAAAAATGTAGTGATCGGGCACACCCACAATTACTATAAAAACTCATTAACTTAGGAACTATATTTCATAACATTGTCATTTATTTTTAACCTAGCTATACAAGCGTGGGCAGGCTTAATGTGCTGTCTACACAAGGATTTACTGCATTTCTCAAGAGGATGTTGACATGGAGAAAATATTCAGTTTTAAAAAAGCTATCAGTGAACATCTGACAGTGTATCCCTGAGGTGTCTTTCTGTCTCCTATTTTATTTATCTAAAATTCAAGACTAGTTTTCCTCTCCGGGGCACTGCTTCAACACCTTAACCAATTTTAGCAAAGCTCAACAGTTTCAGATTCTCTGAATAGTCTTTTAATATTACTCTCATTGAAATGATCATCTCCAATGAAGTGGTGAAATGGAAAACATTGAAAACAAATGTTGATTTTTTTTCTCACTTTGATATTCCATTTGTGGTGCAAAAACGCTCATGTCATGAAAGAAGTTAAATAGTTTTTCTCAAACCAAACCACGGCAAGAGAGATTTATGGAAAATAATGCTGAAAGCATTAAAAAACAATGAAGAAAGAAAAGTGAAATAGAACTGCCTAGTACCATAACGTGTCAAATGGAATGGGAATGTAAAAGGCAGCATAGTGATGTAGAATGAAAGGTTCTCCTACTGTTTACAAAATAAAACAGGAAAAGAAAAAACATAGGCAATTAATATCATTTAAAATTATATTTTCACTTTGTTATATTTAACCAAATATTTGTCTAAGTTATCATGTTCTAGAATAATCAAGAAACATGTAGCTTTTTATATTATCTTTTATCCTGTGATATAAATATAAATATTGCAATCTCTCTGATTTATACAGCACATGACAGCTAGTGTACTATATAGAAGGTAAGCCAGCGAGTCAGCCACGTCTAATAATGAACTTTTCCTTTTTCGAGTTTGACTTAATGACCCCAGAACTAAGGGGGAGTGGCAGTTACCTGACAACTTGTTCCAGGGGGAGGGGTGTCTGGCGGCTGATGGACTACTCGTTCTTGGCGGTGGGGGTATGGTGGTAGTCGACAGACACAACTTGCTCACCTCCACCGCCCCTAAAAGCAGTGCCGCCCCCCCTTATCTAGGCCACTGAGTGCAAACATATTGTAATATGGGACTATCCCCATCGCTTTTATAAGCTATCCAATTGCTACACACCGACACACGGCTGAGGATCAAAAGAGGTGACGCCTCAACTGTAAGCAAGAAAATTTGAACTAATTGTAAACCTTGGCAGGGATGTGTTTTGGCACCCTACTTTTCACTTTATATACAGGAGATATGTAGACCAGAATAAGTTAAGCCAAATATGTCTGGCATCAACTCGGACATCATATCCCTTTGTTTCAATTTGCCAACAATACGGTTCTACTGGATAGCACCACCATTGGCCTTTAACGCCTTTTGAGGCCCTTCATCAATATAACAAAAGTAAAAATCTGCTGTTGAATATTACAAAAACCAAAATTGTGATCTTTTGGAAAGCAAATGGCAAACAGTGCAGGAGTATTGGGGTGAGGCAGTAGAATTGATGGAGTTGAGTGTGTCTGCGATCTGAAACCCATAAACACTAAAGCCTACCATCTTACGTTTCAACTTTAGAGGCTAGATCTTATATTGCTCAGTCCAATACCTACATCAATTCTTCAAGTCTTCACAGCCAAATGTATCTCCACAGTGACCTCTGAGGTCATTACAGCTGGAAATAAACTCAATGATGGCTTGGAAAAAAAGAATATAAGTTCAGCAATAATACTTATCTTCAGTCTTCCAACTTCAAGGTCAATCGGTCAAATAACACTGTAGTTCAGACAGTTACACAGGAGCATCAAATTGAAAACCAGATTTACTAACATTTGATGCAATGCAGTAATACAACTTTATTGCCTTGCATCAAAAGGAAACAGCAGGAATGCTCCAATTTTACTAAGATATGGCACATTCCAGCTCTCACTGTGCTGGTGCACTGTGTGCAGCCTAGCATCAACGCGGGCACCCTTGTGCCATGGTGTAACGGAGCATGCATTACAAGTAGGATACAAAAACAAGTCTCTTATGCATGTTCCTCTTTCTATGTGAGCTGTAGAATGCGGCAAACTTACAAGGAGGAAAGAACAAGGCAAAATAAACCTACTTCTCCACGTTACACCTCTTTTGGGATGGGGTTGCATTTAAACGCATTCGCAGGTTTCCTACCCTCAGCAAATTTGGGAATTCGCCATAAACCATGGGTGGATGCGAGGGAACGCCCCCACTCCACTCATGGAACGCCTTCCCAATGCAGAGTAATGCACTGCCTTGCATTACTCTTGGTTTTTAACCCCTTCGATGCTATTGACGGAACGGTTCCGTCATGAGCGTCGGTTGGCCTGTGCTCATGACGGAACCGTTCCGTCATGAGCCCGTTGGCTCATTAGAACGTTCAGCACAGCGCAGGAATCTGCGCCGCGCTGAAGGTGTTAACACAGTGCTTAGATACCCTCTTGGGTGATAAGCTGTGCTATATAAATAACTCCTGATAGTTTGATTAATCATGCTGAGCCAAACAAGCTGGCTTTCCGTAGCTTAGTAAATATCACTTAAACCCTTGCGTTGCCCTGCGTCGCCTGGCATTATGCAATGGCAACACAAGGGCATAGTAAATCTGGGCCTGGATATGCAATATATACAATATTATTATTGTTTGTGATCCACTGAAAAACGATCTCTTAAATCCATAATGTGGAAAGATATAAAAAAAAAAGTACCAGCTAAAAGCTTTCATGATCTTAATAAGCTTAAACTAATATTACATAAATGTGAAAATGTGTTGGATTACAACTCATTAAAAACGTGTTTGAGAAAAATGTAAACTATTGTGTTTTGGGTAAAAGATAAAATATCTTTCCATGTTAGAAAGCAACAATGCCCGGTGTCTTCCCTGGTCATCCAGCGACCCCATCCTACCGCCAAAATCATCTCAAATCAAGCGTAAGAGGGAAATGCATGAGATTTTATTTCTCCTCCTGATAGCTGAAATTAGGGGGAGCTGAAAAAACAACAAAATGTTTAATTGCAAGTGTTGTAAACTGTGGTTATAGGACATAATTCATGTCACACCTAATAAGCTCTTGTCTCAACTGATGATCCAACGAAAAGTCTTATTATGTCCATAATTAAACGCGTGGGCCTAAGGACCATCAATGAAGCAATTAAGAAATGTATATGAGAAGAAAATGCATCTGGTTAATTGTTTAGTCGGATTTCTAGATCATGCACATTATCAGCTAGAAAGGAAAGACCCAGCTTAGCATGCCAAAGTCTGTGAATTAAGAAAATCTCTGTAAATACTTCTTAAAATACTTTTATTTAGTCGATTACGTTTTTTAATAGTTTTTACTATTGTTGTTTACTTAATCACCCTACATTTTAAGATAATTGTTGTCTTATTGGTTATGCTGTATTTCTTTATTAAATGAAACAGTTTACATTTTTAAATGACGTTTAGCAATTTGCAATGAATTCACAGTTTACTAGAAAGTAACATATTGTTTTGGTACCCGTGTGTCACGGTAAAGTAAACAGCTGATCCAGCTACTACCATGTGGAGAAGCATTTGTCTGTGTGAAGTATTCTTCATCCAGCATTGTTTTGTTATATTTCCAGTTAATCAGAATGGCTCAATGGCTGAATGGCAAAATGGCAAAATGGCTATGGGCTCAGTGCCCTGGTAAGGGTGTCATGGGCCTTAATGCCTGCAAGGAGAATGTGTCACCTGAGTGAGTAATGTAAGATGGCCATATTTGGGCTGAAGGGACGTCTCACATCCATATGTCCATGGGTAGAAGGCTGTGGCTAGAGTCTGCTGCACCCAGTCAAAGGCTCTGGAGTATTGGGGATGGTATGCAGGGCTTGGCCAAATACCACTGCCTGTGGCCAGGGCATGGTCACATACTTAAAGGCCACATGCAGTAGAAATTAGGGTCATAGGGGCTGAGACTAAGGCAGCTGCGCTGGGTCAAAGGCTCTGGATTGTGGGCTCCTGGGGGGCACAAGGGGGGGGGGGGCTGAAGGCCACTGCCTGTAGCCAGGGACTACTATGCATGGGCTTAGGAGGTGTACAATGCCCTGGCCTTATGAGGAGTGGGGATCAGAGTCTACTGCACTGGGCCAAAGGCCACAAACTGTGAGCACTGGGGTCACAAAGACTTGAGCAGAGCATGGCTGAAGAGAATGTCCAGAACCAGATCTGTCTGTGCACAGGAAGACACCACATGCAGTGTGCTCTGGGGTCACAGGGATTCAACTCTTGGCATGACTACAGAGAATACTTTACAGCCACAGCCCACTGCACATGGCTGAATATGGTGCCCACTGGACTCTGTGATCATCAAACTGGGTACACAGTGGTCACTGTGTTTTGGTGAGAGACTGCTGTGCATTCCCTAAGCCTTTGTGAATTGTAGTGTGTTCTGATTCAGTGGAGTGGTGTGGCACACTGGTTAGAGGCGGCAGACCCGGAAGCAGAGGACGGCCCGGGACCAGGGTTCAATTCCCGACACGGCAGGGTTGTGAACCAGGGTCAGCGTACTCAATAATTCTTGTCTTGGTGCCTAATCTAACCAGGGATCACACTCGGAAACTCTGGGCATTAGCTTGCCTTATCTCCACAACGGCCCACCACAAATGCCGGGGATGCCTGGTTTCACCTTGGAGATACCCAGGAGGGAACATCTCACAGGGAAAGCCAGGACGGGTTCCCCAGTGGTCTATAGCGCCACGATGCCTACGGGTAGCAGTGCGCTTTACAAGACACACACATTTACATTCTTTACAAGACACACACATTCATGGTAATTGGGTGCAGTGCAAGGCCCCTGTTCAAGCCCTGTGGCCAGAGTCACTGTGCATTGCTGAACACCAGGAACAATGTCATTTATAGGAACAGGGCTTGGCCAATGGACATGGCATCCTGCGCTTCCATCTGCTCATGCCTATAAGCTATTTTATTTTATTTATTTATTTCATATTGTTATATAGAACAATTCTTTCTAAGATAAGCACCAGTGTACTGTACATTAGGAATAATGGTTAGAGAACTGGATTTATAATATGATGGTGACCAGGATCTCTTGGCAATAACATTGGATACAAACAACAAGTTAGAGCTAACAGTAAATTCAGCATCTAAGTAAGAGCAAAACATCAGAGTTGAGCGGGGTTTGTTAGAGGGTGAAGACAAGAGCGGAGGCAGATGTGAAAGGATGCAATGAAAGAAGAGAAGAGACGTCAGATGTTTTCTGCTAGAAGTCCTAGAAAGATGCAGCTGTGCCAGAGAAGGATGCGGTTGCTGCTGAGAATTGAACTTCTTGGTTTCAAATCTGACAAGTAGGTTTCACGAGTGACTGGATCTGAATGTGATGCAGGCAACAAGCTTGAAGTGAATTCTAGTTACTATTGGAAGACAGCTCGAGAAATGAATGTGTTGACTCATCACAGCTTTGTAGAAAGTAAGATTGGACTTGTGGATGCCTGTCAGAATTGAGATGCAGTTGTATCTGGGACAGTGGACTGAAAGGGCATGACCTATGTGTGTGCCAGATGTTCAAAGCCATGTGCTGTAGGCTCTTGGATCACAGAGACAGTGTGGCCCCAAAGCAGAGCTAGCTGACATGTACAGTAGTCTTTGGGGACATGGTGATTTAATGCTGGTCAACTTGTTGCTGGTACACAGCAAGAGCTTACTTTTCATGGCTGAAGGATGCTCTCACCTGGCACTGGGATTATTAGGACTGGGTAGAGGGCATAGTCAAAGGCCACTTCACAGTGCCTTTGGTCGTGCTCTGACTGCTAACCGTATTTCACACACCTCTTGGCTATGCAGTAGAGGTGAGTACAGGTGGTACCATTCTGCATCAAGTGGCACAGACACAAAAATTCTCCTTTGGGATGTACTTTCCACGGTACAAAAGTCATGGTAATGCTCCAAAACTCTGGCTCTTTTTTCAGTTCAGTGAGAGAGAGATCAGAGGTTATTTTTTTAAAAAGGTGCCCCTTTAAAATACAAGCCCCCTGAGGTGGACCAGGAGTCCCGACAAACTAGACTCACTTTATTCTTAGTTTTTTCCAGTTGATATATATATATATATATATATCACTGTAAGCGCCTCGTTTTTACAATGAAGCAGGACCCGCACTCCGTGGGTTTGTTTATCTGGCTTTTATTGCACGAGTGAAATCATCGACGCATTCCAGTCATTACTCAAGGCCTTGTTCACGATATATATATATATATATATATATATATATATATATATATATATATATATATATATATATATATATATATATATATATATATATATATACATATATACATATATATATATATATATATATATATATATATATATATATATATATTACCTACTGGCTATAGCCAGTAGGTATATATAGTTAGGACCTAGTTCGGACCTAGCTACCATAGGAAATCCTCAACATTCTATTGGGAATAACTTTGGCGCCGGTTGAAGAATTTGCGTGTAATTTTCCAAAATTTAGGCCAGCTCCGCTTCGCTTCTTCCCTCGAAGTTTCGGGGGGATTGCTCCAGTGGTTTTTATGAAAATTATCTTCAAAAACACATATATATCTGGGCGGAGCCTAACCACACATCTCATGGTGAGATCTGATTGGCTGTCAGCACTTCATCCAAGAAGTGTTGGCAGCCATCTTGGGACCAATATACATGATAGCACCTCATTGAAAAGCATTGTAGTTAATAGTTACATTATAAATCATTTGTTGATGGTACCATACTCATTTTAGGAATTGTGGCGTGTTCTAAGGTGATTTTACCACGTGAAAAAGCCTTCTGCTGGGATATCATGAATCATGTTTGAAAGAAAACTATTATCTCATGCTTTTCCCACAGTGGTTTGGAAGGGGATCTATAAGCTAAACTGAAAGCATATTTTCTGTAAATTCACATTATCTTTCTCAGCCATGTGAGAATGAAGTCTGACATTCTCAGTAAAACATGTACATACAACAAGGACAGAGACTGCCAGTTGATTCCTTTGTGTTCTACTGCAGCCTCCTGGAGTGTTCTAAAGAACAACTAGAGCGCTAACAGTCCTACTTATTACAAAGGTATGGCACACCTGAAGCCATCTTGATTGGAATAAAGTGGTAACTCTTAAAACATTTAATTTAAAAAGGAATAAAATGAGGGGGTATATTTTGCCATAGAAAGTATGATTAGTGCTGCAGGAAAAATAATTTGGGCACATTTTGAGTGACTTCTCAAATCCTCTTCTATTTCATTAAAAGATTCTGACATGCAGTCTCCCAAGATGGCCACCAGAGACAAAAGAGCCCAAATGTAGCATCAAATATCACCCAGATGTAGCCCAAGTATAGCCGAATGACAGAATGTCCCAGAGTGTTCTAAAGAACAACTAGAGCGCTAACAGTCTTACTTATGACAAAAGTATGGCACACCAGAAGCCAACTTGATTGGAATGAAGTGGTAAGTCTGAAAACATTTAATTTAAAAAGGAACAAAATGAGGGGGCTCATTTTGCCATAGAAAGTATGATTAGTGCTTCAGAAAGAAAAATTAGGGCACATTTTGAATGACTTCTCAAATCCTCTTCTATTTCATTAAAAAAATTCTGACATGCAGACTGAAACATGCACTTTGAACACCAGCAGCAGACTTCCCTGGTGAGCAGTAGCTTTACTACAATGATCTAATGAGCAACTAGAGTGCTAACATTCAGAATTCATGGCAAATGTGTGACACATCTGAATGCCTTCTTGATGGAGCCAAAGTAAACAAGCATTGAAAATGCAATAGATCTCGCCCTCGTTTAAGTTAAAGCCATTCCTTTTGTAATGAGGTGGCTTTTGAGCTTTGCTTTTATTAGTGTTTTTAAAACTTTCATGTAAATAACATGCATATGTATGCATATATGTATATGTATGCATGCATTTATATTTGTATTTATATAGATATGCAGATTATATATGTTTATATATGTATGTATATATATATATATATATATTACCTACTGGCGGTCGCCAGTAGGTATATATAGTTAGGATTTTTTCTCTATGGGACTTTTGAAAATTCTATGCCTAATAACTTTGGCGTTTGTGGACGGAATTGGCTGAAATTTTCAGGAAAATGGCACATTTTGTTTCTGAGCAGCACCTGGAAATTTGGGGGGGGTTCGTCAAGGGGGGGCCGAGAAAAAAGGGGGGTCCCAAAACGCGTTTTTCCCATGTTATTTTCCATAGGGCGGTTGGACTCACTTTTAGCCCGAACGGCTGAATGGATTTTCACGAAATTTGGCAAAATTGTAGGGACTGTTAGCCCGATGTGCCTTTGCTAGGTCTCAATATATGTGCTTCAATGGATTTTGAGAAATTAACGTTTAAATCAAGATATATATCTGTAACAGCGCTCCGGGCAGCTATCTGGTTAGCGAACCTTTCGCGTAACGGAACTTTGCGATGAGAAGCTGATTGGCCCTCCGGTGTCTGTCAACATTCTAAACAGTCCGGAGCGGCCGCCATCTTGTCTCTCGGTAGGATCGAGAGACAAGAGGAGGCCAAAACAAAGGGGGAAATTACCATAAGGGGGCATAGTAGATCCTCGTTGACCCCCTAGGTTTTATGTGGAGGTTTTAAAAGGGCCTAGAGGGTCCAAAAAAAAAAATTTTTTTTTGCGTGGTAAGCGCCAAGTTCGCGAACCGGATAGCTTTCTGGGCAGCGAACTTTATGGATAAAAGAATGAAAGACTTTTCTAATACTGTATGTTAATTGTTTGTTGTTTTTCTTGTTTTTTTTTGTTTTCTTTGTTTATTTTTTTTTTATTATGATTGTGTTTCATATTTTATTAAATTTTCTAACATTTCATTGTCAGAAATGTCATAATTTATTATAGGGTGTAATTGTTTTTCATTTTGAAGCAAGTTGTCTACTGCTTCAACACATTGTAGAAGTTCGTGGTCTCTACTGTCATCCATAAAGTCATCAAGTTTGTCTTGGCTGTTCTCCTTCAGTTCAATCGAAAATGAAACTTGTTGTTCGCCTTCCATTTTGCCTGAAATTTTGAATAAGAAAATATATATTAGTAGAGATAGGGCACTGTTGGGATTAATTTTAGATAGGCAGTTTTTATCAGTGAATTTATCTTTTGGCAGTGTATAGTATGAGAGTGGAAATAGGACTATAAAAAAGTGTATGTGATTTAACCAAGACAAGCCTTACTCCATTGATAACTATAACAGAGAAGTCTATCTAAATACATTACTACTACAGAGGGATAGTGTATATCTAGCAGAAAAAGTCTACTATATTAAGTCATAGTGCACAATATATTAAATTATAACTTACCTTCACAAAGAAGTTGAAGTTTTTTGAAGCTTTTGAAATAGGAGGTACAACAAGAAGTAGTAGTCAAAATGGCTGTGTTTCCTTCTCTCCCTTTATATATATACAGGTATATAACCAATCAAATGTCAGGTAATAAAAGTAGAAAATGAAAGTAACATTTTCATTGGTTGTCAATTCCAACAATTCAGATGTGTTTTGTGAAGTAATTTACCTCACGGTACTTGGAGAGGTCTACAGGCTAAATGGCTAAATGGAATTTCAATGAAATTTGTGAGAATGGAAGGGATTGTTATGTAGTATGAGCTAATCTATATTTGGTGAGAGTGTCTCTAGTCGTTTTTCTGTAAATTACTTTCCCGCCTTTTTTTAGGACCGCTTTCCGGGAAGCTGCCCGGTTAGCGAACCTTAAGCGTCACGGGAGTCCACCATTTTGTGTTTCGTTCGCATTAAGATACAAGATGGAGGGCAAATAATGTTTAGAATGGGTAGAAGGGGTCATGGTAGACTTATCTTGACCCCCTAGGTTTTCTGAGCGTGGCTGAGGAGGCTTATATGTGCGGGAAAAAAAATGTTTTTTAAAAAAATTCCGCGAGGTTAGCTTTCGGTTAGCGAACCGGGTAGCGCTCCGGGGAGCGAATTTTGTGGAAAATTAGTGAAAAAAGTTAGAGAAAAATAATAATTGTGAGTGATCAGATGTAGGGTAGCTCTGAGAAGAGCTTTTGGGTTTATGGTACATTTAGGTACTTATAAGTAGGTACCAATGCACAGTCTTAAATTCAGAATGAAAATTCTGTTGCCCTCATCTGAGAAGTGAACTCCATCTCCTCTGTAGATATCTTGCATGTAGTAACGCAAGTTGTTGTTGTACAGAGAGCCCATTCCATGGTCTCTCATGTAAGCTGAAACAGATTTGTTTACATGCTTCCTCGCTTTCTCAATTTGTGGACAAAATTGGTTGGACCACCTCCATTTCTGTCTTTGGCATATATTGGAATATACCAAGGCAGTTTGAGGAAAAAGTGCCATTAATTGCGCCAAGGTGTCCTTTAAAAGCATTTCCAGACCTACCCCTGTCAAAGTGCCCAAATCATTACCTCCACAGTGCACTATTAACAGGTCAGGTTTTGGCAAATGCATAAAGGTTTTCACCAATGGAATCAATTGGTGACATTTTAATCCTCTTTGGCCCAACCAGTTAATTTCCACATCTTGTAAATTGAGGTTGTGTAAATTTCTGCTCTCAGCATACCTTTGAGCCCAGTGGATGTAACTATGTCCAACAATCCAGACGTTAAACATGGTGGAAGAAGGTTGTTCTGCAGTCAGATGAAGTGTGGTAATGAAAGGGCAGTTGAAACAGTAGGAGTTTCTAAAGAAAAAAAACTGTGGTTTTACTATGCTAATGATTCATTAGCAGTGATTGGTGCATTTCCATTTCGGAAAACAGAAAGTTAGGGTGCATGGATGTGTTCTTTGAAAGATGTAATTTGAATGGTCAAGGAAGAAACAATTAATGAAAGATTGCACTGGATACGCAGGTGCACTGAGAGTTCAGAGTTCAATTGAAACATTGTTTTGTGAATTTGCAAACATGAGAGGTCTTCCAGGAGGTGGTTGCTATGGAAACAAGGCAGACAGGGCAGAGGGGGGAAGGGTTTTGATTTGAAAAAAGTGAGGGAAGAGGTATGATTGGCTAATATGAGAGATATGTGAAAAGAATATCTGTATTTCTGTGCTTTCAATAGCTGCAGCCTTTGGAGTGCATCCTTTTTCTTCTGCTGAAGACAATTTGGTGTATTTCTGAGACTGTTTTCAAAACTCAAAAAATATTTGCTAAGGTGAGAAAAGATTTATTTAATTTAGATAGAGAATAGTATGATTTAAGGAGAAAATGATGAAGAAAGCTGTGTTTTTAAAATGTGGTTTTGTCTCTAGTGATATACTAATAGAATTAGTTTCATAGAGAAATTATAATTGCATATTTGGTGTAACATTCTGGCATGCAGTAACACAAGATATTGTAATACATGGAGGCCATTTCATGGTCTGTTATGTAAGCTGAAACAGATATGTTGCTTTTAAAAACGATTTAAGAAATCAATTACATTTCTGGATATGTACTGCTAGAGCTTTATAGGTTGTTTTGGGCCATATTTATAAGGTATTTGAGTGTCTAAGATGTTGTGTTCGCCTTTTAAAATGTAAAGTGTTCCTCATGGGGCAAGTGTCTTGTAAATACGCTCCCACTTGTGCTTGGCAAATTTAGATTTTGATTATGGGAGTTACCTAGCCATGTTAATAGTGTCCCAAAAATGGTGCTAGGGCATTCCAGAAAACACTTTCATGTGTCTCAAGGACATTTTTAGTTATTTCTTCATGAATGCAGGTATACAATTGATTTATATGCTGTGTTTAAAAACGAATTTTGAAATGAATTAAATTTCAGGATATGTACTGTTAGAGCTTCATAGGTTGTTTGGGTTCATATTTAGGAGGCATTTTAGTGTCTTTGATGTTATTTTTCCCTTTTTAAATGGAAAGCGTTCCTCATGGTGCCCTGAGCAGTTCTTAGCCATGTTATTTAATAGGAAGTGGATAACATGGCTAAGAGCATTTGCTGGAAAATGCATGAATGTCGCTGATTTTTCTGCTATATTCATGCATTGCGGCAGTTTTTTCCACATTGCTTCATAGGTTGTTTGGGTTCATATTTAGAAGGCATTTTAGTGTCTTTGATGTTATTTTTCCCTTTTTAAATGGAAAGCGTTCCTCATGGTGCCCTGAGCAGTTCTTAGCCATGTTATTTAATAGGAAGTGGATAACATGGCTAAGAGCATTTGCTGGAAAATGCATGAATATCGCTGATTTTTCTGCGATATTCATGCATTGCAGGCCTTTTTTTATCACATTTGCAAGCACTTCTTAGCCATGTTATCCAATGGGAGGTGGATAACATGGCTAAGAGCATTTGCTACAAAGGTTGTTTGGGGTTATATACCATTTTTGGGAAATTATTAACATGCCTATCTAACTCCCATAATCAAAATCTAAATTTGCCAACCGCAGGTGGGAGCGTATTTACAATAAATTTGCACCATGAAGAATGTAAAATAGCATACTAGATACTCAAATAACTTATAAATATGACCCAAAACATCTTATGAAGCACTAGTAGTGCATATTCCCAGAAATGTATTGGTTTTCATTTAATGATTTACTTCATTGGTAGGCCTTCACATGTTTTTTTACCTTGGTTTTTTTTCAGTGAAAATCTTATCTGCAACCATGTGTTGGCCTCACCTCAAATAAACAAAACAGGTGATGGACTGAATGTGGATCAATGAAACACATTCACCCCAGTCCAAAGATCTGGGCCTAAACAAACCTTTAGATAGGCTACATCTTATCGTCATCCTGAATTAATGATTTAAAATATTAGGGAGTGATTTATGAGTGTTGTATGCCTGTTTTGTACCATTGAGTGTCATTTTTGTGATGCAGTGCTGGTGGAAAATATTTGCTATGTTAAATAATTAGTACGGCATTAAGTTTTAGATGACTGTTATTTATTTACTGTTTGGTAATAGTGGTTAATAACATTTTATATTATATTTTTTCACAGATTCAACTGCAGATTCTTTCATAGTTTGGAAAATGCCTTCCAGAAGTCGAATACGAAAGGCTAGAAAACGTCAAAGACAGCAGGATGATGTTTTATTGCAGCAGTCCTCTTCCCCAAATACTTGTCAAAACACCAAGAAAGGGCCGGGTAAGAGCACGAAATCATTCTTAAGAAATATTTGTAGTAAAAAAAATTTTGCACAAAAAAATGTGTCTGTTCACCAAAAAAAAAGTAATTTAAATGGAAAGGAGAGACACATCACAAATGTTACTGGTAGAGGAAGAGATAACTCTGTGCATGATAGTAGAAGGAAACAACAGTTTAGGGACATTCGACAACGAATGTTCCGTAATAGGATATTAGTTAATTTATTGAAAAATATTAAAAAGAAAGGCCAACAGAAAGCGGCATTTTATAGGAAGAAGAAAAATGTAGAGAAAATTATTGATCATGCTTTTGAAATCAAGCGAAAGTTGTTTATTTTGGTAATTAATAGAATTAGGAAACTAAGCAAGGTAATTTCTGATTTCAAAACAAAAAGTAGATGGAAGAGAGTAGTAAATCGTACTAACTTTTGTGAAGTTTTTTCTGGAGAATGGATGCATAGTTCAAGTTCTGAGGCATTTTTTAATGAAGAGACTTATTTTCAGGATAATGATTTGGTGCATGCAGTTGACATCAATGGTCGAGCTTATGAAGTGAAGGATGGTTGTCCAGTTGAAAAAGAACAACTTGTGACAACAGAGACAGAAGAGGCGCTAAGTGATGAGGTTTTAGGAAGACGTCCTAAGGGTCCTGTGTACATTTGGAAGTGTAGTTCTATTTGCAGTGTGCGACAGGTTTCCATCAATTTGCTTTGTGATTTTATACGGACATTTAATAAGAAAAGTTTGAAGCAGAAAATGAAGTTGTTGCAAAATTTAGATCCTTGCAGAGTGAGACAAATGACAGGTTTGCGTGGTCATTCACTGGCTTGTCTTTCCAGGAGAGTATGCCAGAGTGTTTTTCATCATTTCAGGATGCTAGCAGTGCATCATAATAAAGTGAGAAATTTAGTGAGAATGTTGTATTATGCTAAGAGTCCAGCAATTATGCTTAAACAGTTATGTGCTGCTCTTTTGCATGGTTCTGAAATAGATGTGAAGAATCTTTGTGAAGAAATTGAGTTTTGTTACTTTGGTAGTAAAGATGAGAATGTTCAAATTGACCCTGAAGTAGAGGGTAATGTGGAAGATAATGTACAGGTTTCCAGTACAGATAATTTTCAGAAGGAAATTGCCACGTTTCAGATGAAATCAAGTGAGAGGCCTAATTTCACTTGTGTATGTTGTCGACGCACTTATTATAAGAATCAGACTAAGGTAGTGGATTTATATGCAAAAAGTGAAAGGGAAAATAATAGTGAATGGAAGGATTTAGCCACATACTTGATGGTAGAAAATTATTTTGATTTGGGATCGGATCAACGTGTGTGTACTTATTGTTGTAATAAATTAAACCAAAACCAGATGCCTGCTAGGGCAGTTCATAATAATCTGGAATTGGTTGAGATTCCTTCTGAATTGAAGGATTTAAATACTTATGAATCTATTTTGATTCAAAGTATCCATCCCTTTCAGGCTATTGTAAGAATGGAGCCAAAGACAGGGAAGTTGCCTCCAGCAGATTTACAGAGAGGATTAAAGGGAAGAGTTGTTTATTTGCCTCTAGATTTGAACAAAAACATTAACACAATTGGAATAGAAAAAGTGGAAGAGGAACCTCTGGTTATCTTGGTTAATGGGGTTCCGACAAAGAATAAGAAAATATGGCAAGATTTAGTGGATGTTAGGAAAGTCAAAAAGGCAACAGTGTATTTGAAGAAAAATAATAAGTACTATAAGAATGTATATGTTGCAGAAGAGGAAGTAAGTGATGAAGAGGATAGCGATTTGTGTGCTGGCCAAATTGAGAAACTAGAGGCCTCTAAAAGTGAAGAAATATATGAACATTATAGTGTTCATCCTTTGCATTCCAAGGAAGTCATGGGGAATGCTATTGAGTTGTTTCAAATGAAACAAGCCAAAGGGAGTCCCATTAGTGTTTGGGAGGAAAGTTTGGAAGCTCGGTGTTTCCCACAGCTATTTCCCACAGGTCAAGGAGGAAGATATGATGAGCGACCTCGTGAAATTCCTGCGTCTGAATACCGGACTTTACGATTGTATGCAGAAGATCCTAGGTTTCGGCAATGCATTCCCTATTTGTTTCATCTCCTGTTTGAAAGCGATCTGTCTGGACTTTCATATGCAGTGAACCATATCTTAAAAAGTGGTATACAGATGCGAAACATCTCGGCAAGTGACTTTATGCATAAAGTCAATGTCCAAGACAGTATTTTGGATTCTCACTTAATTAATCTCATGGCGTGTCAGCGTGGTACTAATGAGTACTGGTACCGTCGTCATGGTGATTTAAAATGTATGCTGAGGAACTTAGGAACTCCGACATGGTTCCTCACTCTGAGCTGTGCTGAGTATGGCTGGGATGACTTACTTGAATTTCTACGAGAGGCAAATGGAAATATTGAAAACATTGAATTCAAGACACCTGGAGAACTGTGTTCTTTGGATCCTGTGAATGTATGCAGGTACTTCAATCATAGATTTGAAGCTATGATGTCTTTCATCACAAATAAAAAGAATCCACCTCTTGGAGAGGTGTTGGATTTCTTCTGGAGAAAGGAGTATCAAGCAAGAGGTGCCCCTCATATACATATGTTGCTGTGGATCAAGGATGCACCTAAATTTGGAACAGATCCGGATGACTTAGTGATGAATTTCATCGAACAGTATTCTACATGTGCTGTTCCAAACGCAACGGAGAAGAAAAGTCTAAGAGAACAAGTTCTACGTTTCCAAAGCCATCGTTGTGGGAAGTACTGTCGTCGTAAATTCAGAAACAAGGACAAGTTCTACACCAAATGTCGTTTCAACTTTCCACGACCGGTGATTTCTAAAGGAAGAGTGAACAGTTTGATGTCTTCGCTGCGACATAATGTGACGAGGAAATCACCCAAGAATACATACAATTTGAAAAGGAACGAAGAGTCCAAGTACATCAATGACTACAACCCAGTGATTTTGTCCATGTGGAATGCGAACATGGATATACAGTTTGTGGCTGACAACTGTATGGCAGTGGCTCGGTATGTGACATCTTACATCACCAAAAAAGAAAAGACCGAACTGAAGGATATGTGGGAGGACATTTCCCATGAAAAGAGCCTCAGCAAGAAGTTGTACAGTTTCAGTCTGAAGATGTTGTCGCATCGAGAAATCGGAGCTTACGAATGTTCTGATCGATTGTCTTCAGCAAGTCTCTATGCCAAATCCAGGAGTCTCGTTTGGGCGAGTCTTGGTCTTGCTGCAACGCGAAATCGAGTTCTAAAACCTGTTCGGGAAATTGAGTATTTGGCAGTAAAGGAACCAAACAGTACCGACATTTTGAAGACCAACATGTTGGATACATATTATCCAAATCGAAGCAGTCACCTTGAGAATGTTTGTCTATATGAGGTTCTCCAAAATTATATATTCAAGAGGAACATCAAAGAAGATATTGAGAAAGGAGTGTATGCTGTAATTGGAAGTGAGGGATGCCTGGTCAAGCAAAGAAAATGCCAATTAGTAAACCATCGAAAATTAAGTGGCGAATCTCCAGAAAAAAAGGAGTTTTTCTATTTAGCACTTTTGCAACTTTTCAAGCCTTGGCGTGCAGAAGAGGAACTGCTTGGAGATTTCCTCTGTTACGAAGACTCTTTCAATGCAGCCAAGGAGTCCATAGAATGTCCTGCTTTTTCTAAATATCAAGAAATGCTAACTTTGGAAATTGAGCAGGAAGCAACGATTGCAGCCGAGATTGCCAGAGACAGTTCTCAGGACAGTCAGAGTTCTGTTTCATTGAGTCAAGATCCACTTGGAGGACCTATTATCGAAAATGAAGCTGCCACTGCTATGAATGAAGTAGAAAGAGCCATGGCACATGCTCAGGAGGATTCAGTTAACTTACAAGACTTGGAAAAACAACTCAACGTTGAGCAGAGGAAAATATATGATGAAGTTACCAAGGAAATTGAGCACGGATTAAGTCATGAGAAGAAAGAGTGCTCGTGTACGTCGTTGAAGCCTGTCCGACTGTACGTGAGTGGAGAAGCGGGAACTGGAAAAAGTTTCCTCATTAAAGCAATCTCTTGTTATTTGCAGGAAAGGACTGAGTCATCGCTGTCTTGTGTTGTCACCGCTCCTACTGGACTGGCAGCACATAATATTAAAGGTATTACTTTGCATCGTCTATTGATGCTGCCGGTGGAGCATGACAACAAATTACAATACAACAAGTTATCTGGAGATGCTTGCTGTGAAGTTTCAAGAGTCTTGAGGAAAATGAAACTACTTATCATTGACGAAGTAAGCATGGTTTCCAATGTCATGCTTGCCTTTGTGCATTTGAGAATGCAAGAAGTACTTAAAACTGAATATGATGTCTTATTTGGTGGGAAACACATTATTGTTTTCGGAGATCTTCTACAGCTGACACCAGTAAAAGGTCAACCTGTGTTCAAAATACTCACGCATGAAGATACCAGGAAGTGCCTAGGGAGCATTGGCAACGTCAATATATGGTTAAACTTCAATTATGCAGAACTGCATCAAAATATGAGTCAGGCAAAGGATGAAGATTACAAGAATATTCTACAAGATATTAGAATTGGAAAAGTGACCGAGTATGGGAAAGAAGCTTTAAATGCACGGTTACTGTCAAATTTGTATCCCAAACAAGAGATTGTGCCTGAGAATATTTTTCAGAAAATTACTGAGAAGAAATCCGGGATATGTCTCATGCCAACTCTTGCAGAATGTGCCATCTTCAACAACAAAATGTTGAATTTAGAAAAGCAAGAGATTGTGAAACTTGAAGCTATCGACAAATTAGAGCATATGGGATCAACAATTATTTTGTCAGATAATTTGAAATCAAAATTGGATTCATTAGAGAAGACTATATCTAAGACAGCGGGTTTTGAAAAGACTCTGAATGTGTGTTTAAATTGCCGAATCATTTTGAGACGGAATTTACATGTAGAAAGAGGTCTGGTAAATGGATCAATGGGTAATGTTGTTGATTTTGAGAAATACAGAAATAGAGATGGAATAGAATTTTTACGAATTAAATTTGATGGCATTGAGGAAGTACAGAAAATTGCTCGTTGTTCTGCTAGGTTTTTGCTTGTTAAAGACTTATATGTTCGCCGTAAACAGTTTCCTGTTTGCTTGGCATATGCGGTGACAATCCATAAATCGCAAGGTTTAAGTGTAGACTGTGCATTGGTGAATATTGGCAGTTCAGTGTTCAAGGAGGGTATGGCATATGTGGCATTGTCGCGAGTTAGAACTTTATCGGGATTGTACTTGATTGACTGTGATGTCACAAACATTTGTGCGGATCTAGATTGTGTTAAGGAATACAATAGGTTAAGAAGAGAGTATGCGCCACATTTGCCTCAATATCCTTTGTTTGAGAAACGTGTGGTAGGCCGGAAACGTAGAAATAGTAGTAATAGTAGGGAGGTTGTTGCAAAAAGACTAAAAGTCAATGAACCGAAAGTTGTTAGCAGAAAGAAAGTGGATTCTGTTGAAGATGTTGTCGGTTTTCAATTTGAAAACAGTTCTGGTGTCAACTGCTATGCAAATGTAGTGGTTAATGTTCTCTTTTCACTAGAGAGTTTAAAAGAACAGATTCTGTTGAATTCTGAACAAATTTTATGCTGTTTGTTGAATTCTGTTTTCGAGAAATGTAGCACTGATCGAACAAAAGTAGAAAGTGTGTCTGAAGTTCGTTATCTGTTAGATGAATGTTCAGGTCAAACAGACTTCTCTGAAAATAATCAGCAAGATTGTCAGGAGTTTTTAATGTATATGCTTGATATATTGCAAGTTGAGGGTGTAGATGTAGATCACCTGTTTGGGCTTTCTTATCAATGGCAGCATGACTGCGAGAACTGTATGGTATCAAGTACTACTAGTGTAGACTCAGAAAGATTTATATATTTAACTTTGCCAGACAGTAAATCAGTCTCCTTTAATAAGCTAGTAAATGCAGCGGATCACAACATGGAGTGTAGCCAATGTAAATGTGATATGATGTCAACATTATTTATACGTAGATATGGCCAGTATGTCATTTTAATGATGCAACGATGTAGGCCTGATGGAACAAAATTGTCAACTTTAATAAAAAATTTTGTGGCTTCTCAGCTGTCAATATCAGGGAGGACTTTTGTTACTGTAGCAATTATCTATCACGATGGTTCATCAACTACATCAGGACATTATACAGCTTACTTAAAGTCTGGAAACGGCTGGTCATTCTGTAATGATTCTGTTGTAACGTTCAAAAAAAAATTGCCGTTTGACCTTAAAAATTCTTACCTGGTGTTTTTAAAACCAAAATTTTAAGTAGAGGGAATGTAAGTCTGCAATGCTGTCTCGATTAAAAATTCAACTATATAAACCTGATGCAAGTAAGTCTGCTTCATAGTAAGCAGTATCAGTGTCATAGGAAAAGGAGAACATGAGTGACAAAGAAGAGTAAGATATTAGTAGTCCAGGATTGTGAAAATAATCTCAAATATTTTATTTTTGAAAGTTGCGAAAATAGAAAATGTCGGGATTTGATTGGAAGAATTACAAGATTTGCGAATCGCGGCAACATGATTTGGCCTAGTGGAAACATGTGATATAATGAGAGAAGTTTTTTTTCTATGTAACATATTTCACGTATCGATGGAGGTTTTCTTTCAGAAAGTGGCGGGCTGAAAATATTTAAAGCACAACAGAGTGGATGCTGTTTATAGAAGATCCTTCGACGTCATTGAAAGTAAGTTAATTTTAAGAAGTTTTGAAATCAGATTTCTTAGGTTGTATGGGTTTTTTAAACACAGTCATTTTGATTGTGTTTTTTTTTCCCCGCTGTTACATGATGAATACCTTCAAGTCACTGATTTAAGTGAAATTTGATACATTCTGAGAACAGCAAAAATAAACCATTTAACATGTATAATTAATGTTATGCTTTTTGTCCTTATGATATACATTTAGAAATGTGTGGTACATATGGGTAAGCTGAGTTCTGTAAATATCAATTTTAATGCTTAGAGTGCTGTACTTCTGGGTAGTGTTTTTTTTTTTATAAAAAAAAGAGGCCTCACCTCAAAGAAAGCTCTTGAAAGCACACATCTTATTTGCATCCTAAAACAATCATTTACAATGTTAGACACAATTTTTTTATGGCTTTACATCTTTTTTGCGCTGCTATTGCATCACTATTGTGAGACATTAGCAGTGCAAGAAAAACATCATGTTCCAAAATAGGCCTCAGTTCAGCAACATCAAGATACAGTTTCTTTCGAATATATATCTTTAGGATTGTGTAGTGAACGTAGAGAAGCAGAGACTTCTGTAAATGTCAAAGTTGTTGAAAAACTGTTTGTTTTTGAACCTTTTCCCTTGTCTTTTCTAATTTTTAAATACATGTTTTAATATTTTTTGAAATGTTTGTTCTTTGTTTTACAGATTGAAAGTATGAAAAAATATTTAAAAAAGGTAACAAGAATTATAAGGTAAATGTTTTCCACTCTTTTTACCCGCAATGCACTGCTGATGATGTCATTGACACTATCTCTCATTTACTCTCTCTAGCTGTCTTTCTTTTTACATTATTCTCTGATTACTTCCCTTATACTAACTCTTCTTTTTTTTAAAAAAATATTTTTTTTAGTTCGCTTAAAGTTCGCGAACCGGTCAGCGAACTTGAAGCGAACCAAAAGAAATAGAGCTTGCCAGAGTGATAAACATTCTAGCAATTTTGTTTGAAAGGGGAGGTAGTTCTGAAAAGAACTGTTTTTTTTTGTTTTTGGTGTTTTATATTTTTTTTTTTTTTTTTTGAACATTTTTTGATTTTTTTGTATTTTTAGAACTGTTTTATGTTTTTTTTGTTTTTTTTATGGAGGGGAGACAACAAAAAACAGGCTTTCAAAACGGCTCAACTGGAGCAAAAAAAAGAAAATTACTTTTTGGGTGCATTAGGGCATTTATGATTTTCATATGCAATGTTCATGAGGTTGACACTCATGTTGCCATATGACAGCATTTCACCACAGTAAACACAAGATAACTTTATGTGCTGGAAGTTAGGTTGGATGTTTGGCACAGTCTCTTGTGCCTCTCTTCCCGTCAAAGACAATGTGGATGTAGATCTTGCCACAGGAGTTGCCGTCGGATTGTCTACAAGATCCCTTAACTCAGCCCGGCTGTAGTTCAAGGGATGCCACCTGCTCATGTGACGATGCATTGTATAGTTCCCCATACTGTACTTCTTTTCTGTGCCTCTCGACAATCTGTGATCACAGATGAGGCAGGTGGCATATTTTGCATTCACTTTCTTTGTTCCAGGAGGGATGGTGAAAAACTGCCATATGAAACTGGATTTTCGTTTGGAAACCCGGGGCAACTCATCAACAAATTGTTGTTCCTCTGTCTCCTCTTCTTCTTCTTCCTCATCTTCCTCCTCTCTGTTAGTCATAATTTGTGTAGGTGGTCCTCTCTTCTTATGAAGAGGTGGAGGTGGTGGTGGGGGTGCACCAGCTGCAGCAAGAATGGAAGCCATTGTGGATCTTCAGATAAATGGTCTTTCTCTCACCAAGATGAAAGTCAGAGTGAGGAAATAAGGAGGGGTTTACATGATTTGGGGAAAACAAAAGTTCTGAGCCAATGAAAAGTGTTATTTTTAGGTCACATGACCTAGTCATACATCATTTGGAAACCAAAAGTGAAATGAACCAATGAGAAGTTTGATAAACAAGTCACATGACCTGTTCCGCTTACGTTACGCGGCGCGCGCCGCGTCCCAGATCGCTTCTGGACCGCGGTCCGGAGCACTTCCGGGAGCGCTAACGCGACGCGTCATTAGACGCATTACGCGATAACGTGATATGTCGCGCTTCCGCGACGCGTCACTGTTCCGCTAACGTAACGTTGACCGGTTCGCGGACTAGATCGCGGCATCAAGATGAGCTAACGGAAAGCTTCCCGGTTCGCGAACTAGAAGCGAAGAAAAAAATATTTAAAAAAAATTATCAATAAATATCTATATATATTTTGGGATTTAAAGAATAATACATTTTACAGCTACAGATGTTAGCTTTTAAAAAACCAATGAAATTCACTGAAAAAACCATAGGTTATAGACCATATATAGTTAGAAATTTACATTTAAAAAACCATTGAAATTCAATGAAAAAAACATAGGTTATAGACCACATATAGTTAGGAATTCGCATTTACAAAACCTTATTTTACTCGCACAAAACCATTGAAATTCCATATATAGTTAGTTGCACTAACTATATATCGCGCACCCGCAATCCACTGCTGATGATGTCACATATTACATCATTCATGACATGGTCAGTGACATCACTGATGACATCACTGATGACATCTCAAATGACATGACTGATGACAACATCCAGTGACTGTATGTTTCTGTAAAGTTAAAATATCTCTTACATATTGAAGAATGAGTGGATGTATAAGTGTCTGGATGAAGGATTTAGTAGGTGCATGACTGACTGTATGAGTGAGCTATTAAATGTGTCTCACTGAGTGCATGGGTTAGTGACTAAACTGTCTTAATTTGTGCATCATTATGTCTGTTGTTCTGTAAACTGTTGCATGTGTTGATAAGTAGCTATATGAGTAACTATATGGGTTATTGATTGGTTGCCCAAGTATTTGTATGGGAGACTGTGTGTGTTTGTGGGTGGCTGGGAGGTGTATGACTCTGTGCATAGATGTGTGAGCAGTTGATTCACTAGATGTATGGTTTCAAAAGTGCATGTGGAAACAACTGTATGGGCGGTTGACTGTGTGCATGAGTGTATTGGTGAGTGAATGGATATCTCAGTGCTACATGTCAAAGTAAGTACATATGTAAAGCACAGTACATGTGAGAGTTGACATATATAAATAACTGTGCATAAGAGCCAGTGAATGTGTGAGTGGCTGTATGGATCATTGTGAACTTGTATCAGGGATTGTATAAGAGAGTAAATATGTGTTAGTATATGTTTGAATAAGTAAAGTTTGTCTAACTGTATAGTTGAGGAAATGGAGGTGTGATTGATTCTTTGCATGACTGACTAGGTGTGTGAGTAACTCCATGGATGAGTGACAGTCTGTGAGTGTCTGTTTACACTGATTGTATCTAAGGTTATATTAGAGTCTGAAGAGGTTCATCGTATTATCACATGAATGATATCATCAGTGATATGATCAGTAATGTCAAATGAGATGTCATCAGTGATGTTATCAGTGATATCATTTGAGATGTCATCAGTGATGTCATCAGTGATGTCACTGACCATGTCATGAATGATGTAATATGTGACATCATCAGCAGTGGATTGCGGGTGCGCGATATATAGTTAGTGCAACTAACTATATATGGAATTTCAATGGTTTTGTGCGAGTAAAATAAGGTTTTGTAAATGCGAATTCCTAACTATATATGGTCTATAACCTATGGTTTTTTCATTGAATATATATATATATATATATATATATATACACATACATATATATAAATGCATATGCATATATATGCATATATGTATGGTCCAGTCGAAGGCAACTGCCGAAACGCGTTGACCGTCCTCTTTTGTCTGCACGATGGTGTTGAAAGAATAATAAAAAAACCTACCTGAAAACGAGTGTTGGACCCTGTTTGTGCTGTGGTGCTTCGGACGCTCTGGTTGCGAATTGGAGCTGGCTGTGTCCGTTCTTCATTGAAGATATATATATATGTGTATATGTGTGCGTGTAGAGAGAGGTAGAGAGGTAGAGGTATAGAGGTAGAGAGGTAGAGGTAGAGAGGTATAGACTAGTAGAGAGAGAAGTAGAGAGAGGTAGAGAGTAGAGAGGGAGTAATAGAGAGTAGAGAGTGAGTAGTAGAGAGCAGTAGAGAGCAGTAGAGAGAGTAGCAGAGAGTGAGTAGTAGAGAGTAGTAGAGTGAATAGAAGAGTGAGTAGTAGAGAGTGAGTAGTAGAGAGTGAGTAGTAGAGAGTAAGTAGTAGAGTGAGTAGTAGAGAGCAGTAGAGAGTGAGTAGTAGAGAGTAGTAAAGAGTGAGTAGTAGAGAGTAGTAGAGAGTGAGTAGTAGAGAGTGAGTAGTAGAGAGTAGTAGAGAGTGAGTAGCAGAGAGAGAGAATAGTAGAGAGTAGGAGTAGTAGAGAGTGGGTAGTAGAGTGAGCAGTAGAGAGAGAGCAGTAGAGAGTGAGTAGTAGAGAGTAGTAGAGTGAGTAGTAGAGAGTGAGTAGTAGAAAGTAGTAGAGAGAGAGTAGTAGAGAGCGAGTAGTAGAGAGTAGTAGAGAGTGAGAAGTAGAGAGTGAGTAGTAGAGAGTGAGTAGTAAAGAGTGAGTAGTAGAGAGAGAGTAGTAGAGAGTGAGTAGTAGAGAGTAGAGAGTAGTAGAGAGTGAGTAGTGGAGAGTAGTAGATAGTGAGTAGTAGGGAGAGAGTAGTAGAGTAGTAGAGAATGAGTAGTAGAGAGTGAGTATTAGAGAGTAGTGGAGTAGTAGAGAGTAAGTAGTAGAGAGTAGTGGCGAATATTCCAAAGTTTGGCACAGCACCACTTGCACAATAAGTCCAATCAAATCATATCACTTAGAGTCCTTATTGAAGCGCTGAATCTTGGTGTATATTCAAATGCTTTTATTTTCCTTAAGTGTATGTACCACAGCCAGCCGACGCGTTTCGTTCTGTACAACAGAACTTCTTCAGGGCGTTCTTATTTCCTTCAAGTTATGTCGATATCCTGTTGTCATATAACTAGATTTTTTTTCCAAATGTTAGAGGAGACATAGGTACATTCTTACTCAAAGTGACTAGGTATCAATTTTACCCACACAATTCGGGCAGACTTGAGTAATTTATAGCATCCTCAAAGTCAGTCTTTCAAAAATTCCAAAGTATAGGACATGATAATCCAAATCCAAATGTTTCTCAAGAAAAGTCATTTTCAATCATTTAGAATATCGGTATTTGGGCAGATATGACCCAGGGACCCCCAGTATGCAAGGGGAATTAGTCCCCCCTCTGCAAACGGGCCAGTGACCTGCGTTGCAGAGAGGTGTAAAAAGGGGCATAGCCTCATTACACCTCTGTGCAATGCAGCCCCCTGGCGCATACTGGAGGTTCCAGGTAGGCTAGTTGGCCCCCAGGGACCTCCAGTATGCAAGGGGAATTAGTTCCCCCTCTTCAAACATGCACGGGGGCTGCGTTGCAGAGATGTGTAAAAAAGGGTGTGGCCTCATTACACCTCTCTGCAATGCAGCCCCCTGGCGCATACTGGAGGCTCCTGGTGGGCTGGTTGGCCCCCAGGGACCCCCAGTATGAAAGGGGAATTAGTTCCCCCTCTGCAAACGCGCCAGGGGGCTGCGTTGCAGAGAGGTGTAACAAGGGGCATAGCCTCATTACACCTCTGCAATGCAGCCCCCTGGCGCATACTGGAGGTTCCAGGTGGGCGGGTTGGCCCCCAGGAGCCCCCAGTATGCAAGGGGAATTAGTTCCCCCTCTTCAAACATGCACGGGGGCTGCGTCGCAGAGAGGTGTAAAAAGGGGCGTGGCTTCATTACACCTCTCTGCAATGCAGTCCCCTGGCGCATACTGGAGATTCCTGGTGTGCTTTCAGGTCTTATATAGTTAGGAATTAGCATTAAAAAAAACTTTGAAATTCACTGAAAAAAACATAGGTTTCAGGCCTTATATAGTTAGGAATTAGCATTTAAAAACCTTGCAAATCCACTGAAAAAACCATAGGTTTCAGGCCTTATATAGTTAGGAATTAGCATTTAAAAAATCTTTGAAATTCACTGAAAAAAGCAATAGGTTTCAGGCCCTATATAGTTAGGAATTAGCATTTAAAAAACCTTTAAAATTCACTCAAAAAACTATAAGTTTTAGGGTGTTATATTTAGCTGGACATTTCACTCATACAAAACCATTGAAATTGCTCCTATATAGTTAGTTGTACTAACTATATTTCGCGCACCCGTAATCATGACATGGTCAGTGACATCACTGATGACTATATAGGAGCAATTTCAATGGTTTTGTATGAGTGAAATGTCCAGCTAAATATAACACCACTAAAACTTATAGTTTTTTGAGTGAATTTTAAAGGTTTTTTAAATGCTAATTCCTAACTATATAGGGCCTGAAACCTATGGTTTTTTCAGTGAATATATATATATATATATATTACCTACTGGCGGTCGCCAGTAGGTATATATATTTAGGACTTAGCTACCATAGGAAATCCCCAACATTCTATTGGGAATATTTTTGGCGCCGATTGAGGAATCTGCGTGTAATTTTCCTTAAAATTGCTTCACTCCGCTCCTTTCCTGAAAGTTTCGGGGGGATTCGTCAAGCAGGGGCCGAGAAAAAAGGGGGGTCCCAAAACGTGTTTTCCCCATTGAAATTTCCATAGGGACCTTTAGACACGGATACAGCCCGAACGGCTGAATGGAATTACACCATACTTGGCAAAATGGTAGGGCCTGGTATGCAGATGTGCCTTTGCTATGTTTGGTGACAATCCCTCCAGTAGTTCTTGGGAAAAATGAATTTGAAATTTTTCAAATGGCATTTTCTATGGGACCTTTAGACACGGCTACAGCCCGAACGGCTGAACGGAATTACACCAAACTTGGCGAACTGGTAGGGACAGGTATGCAGTAGTGCCTTTTCTATATTTGGTGAAAATCCCTCCAGTAGTTGTTGAGAAAATTGAATTTGAGCAAAACATATATCTATATGCGCTCACCATACGCGCACCGTACGCGTACCGTACGCGTACGTGCTCGTACCCTTGCGTACGCGAGTGAGTTTCTGATTGGCTGGCAGTCGACTGTCAACATTCCAAACTGTCCAAACCAGGAAGTGTTGGCCACCATCTTGTTTTTCAGGAGAACTGAGGCACAAGAGAGCCCAAAGCAATAGTGGAAAACACGAAAAGGGGGCAGGGTAGAGACCCCCTAACCCTCTAGCCCTTCTCAGGGGGTCCCAAAAGGACCCCAAGGGCAAAAGAAAAATCAAAAAAATCGTGGGGTACGCGCACCGTACGCGTACGGTACGCGTACCCCGCGATTTAAAAAAAAACACATTTTTTTGCACTTGGTGGTCCTTCTGGGACTCCCTGAGAAGGGCTAGGGGGTCATGGGGTCTCAACCCTGCCCCCTTTTCGCGTTTTCCACTCTTGTTTTGTGCTCTCTTGTGCCTCACTTCCCCTGAGAAACAAGATGGCTGCTCAGGTGGTCCCAGAAGGATAATAACTTACATAAACGTTATCCGCTAATAGAATTAGCATTTACAAAACCTTTGAAATTTATTGAAAAAAAATATAGGTTTCACGCCTGATATAGTTAGGAATTAGCATTTAAAAAACCTTGCAAATTCACTGAAAAAACCATAGGTTTCAAGCCTTATATAGGTAGGAATTAGCATTTAAAAAATCTTGCAAATTCACTTAAAAAACCATAGGTTTCAAGCCTTATATAGTTAGAAATCATGGGGATAAAGGCAAGTTAAAAACACAGTCAATGGCATACCACATATATTACCCAATAGACATGTGTCCTCCAGTGAACAGCATGTCGGGAGTGGTAGTCTCGATCTTTCCTCTCTTGTGAGGTCCGTTTAACCCCATGATTAAGGTGCAGGGCACCGAAACGCGTAGGGGACATTAATTATCGGGCTGGTTGAAACGCTTCCTGCATTAAAAGTTCATGTGAACAGTTTCCTGTGGAGTGCATTCTCTAAGCGCGGAGGCTTTGGGGAAGATATGTATATATATATATATATCAAAAAGACAATCACTCAAACAAGTGACCAGAGGACACAGTGGGGAAACCTTTAGGAGTTCTTTTAATGACCAATGCTCGGCATGATGTATTTCGGCTTTATTTTGCCTTCCTCAGATGCCGTTTGCAAATTCAGGGTCCACTTCACCATTTTCCTTTGTAATGCTAGGGCCCTCCCAATAGTAGGAGGTGTTACGGCTCCACTTGATTGGAAACAGCTGCAGTCGAGTGATGGAAGACTGCAACTACCATGATTCCCTGTTTCAGTAAGTACCGCTCCTGGAGTTCGAAGTCCGCTCACATGAGCGCTGTTGTGCCTGGCAAGGGAAGGGAGGCTTGAAGTACAACTAGAACCCCTATATGACAGTCCAGAAATCCCTTGGGCCCCCAACGCTCTGCCTCATAAACAAAAAGCAATCCGGGACGTGAGACAGAAATAGCTTCCTCCTGTCTCCCTGTGAAGTCACAGTCCGTACTGAACAGCGCCCTCTTGATCGGTTTGCTTCCGAGGCGGTCCTGCGAAATCCGATTCCTCTGTAGACTTTGCCACGTTTGCCAACAATCCACAGGACTCTTGTAGAACGAGTCCTCTAACACGCGTGCAGGCAGCGCGTGTGAAAAGTATCAAAAAGACGATCACTCAAACAAGTAACCAGAGGACACAGTGGGGAAACCTTTAGGAGTTCTTTTAATGACCAATGTTCGGCATGAAGCATTTCGGCTTTATTTTATTTTATATATATAACGGTCGCGATATTTGCTGAATGTGATCAAGGGCTCTTGAAGCCCGAAACGCGTCGTTGCAGGCTGGAGAAGAAACGCAAATAAAATCTGTATCTTGCCTGACTTGCTGTGGTGGTTTGAGTTCCTTCCTCGCCGCACGCCGGAAGTGGTGGGAATTGTTTGGTGCATATATATATATATATATATATATATATATATATATATATATATATATATATATATATATATATAGAGAGAGAGAGAGAGAGAGAGAGAGAGAGAGAGAGGGAGAGATATTCAGTGAAAAAAACAAAGGTTAAAGTGGTTTGATATCACTGGGTGAAAATGTCAGTTAAAGCACAATGTTTAAACAAAAAAAAGACTGGAATCCACCAGTTATAGTTATATGAAGTAAATATACCTGGCACCTGACAAGATTAAAAAAAAAAAAATTGGGGTGCCCCTGCCCGTTTTAGAGGTACCACAAGAATGTAATAATAGCTGTACAAAACCCACGCAGATCATCATGGGGTGCTTCCCTCAGCAGGAGCTATTCCACTAATTTCAAATGTGCCCTTGCTTTTTTTCCCTTAGTTTTATCCTTTTTTGGGTGCCCCTGGTACCATCCGGGGACCCAAGAGCTGTACCAAATGTTGAGGGCTATGGAGGGAAGCTCAAGGCCCTTGTGGCTGTTCTAGCTCCCCACTGGAGAACCATCTATACTTTTGATCCACGGGGGATGCCCCGATCCCAGCGGGGGCATCCATCAACTTTAAAATGTAGGGGGCACAAGGGAGATCCATAGCCCCCACGACCTGCCGGCTCAATAACCAACATCCAACTAGTGTGCCGGCAGGAGCCTACAACCTTTTTGTTTAGTGTGTGCCCTGGTCCCACCCAGGCACCCACAACATTTAGAGCCCTTGGGGGCTGCAGGAGGAGAGTCATGACCTGTGACCCCACAGACACCCCTGCCAGCACTCCTTGTGAGTGGCAGTGGGAGCTGCCTGTATTGCTGAGCTCCCACAAGGCGGAAGCAAACCTATGTTACCTGCCTAGGAGAGTGCAGAAGAGAGTTACATTTCTGTTCCTTTCTGTGCTCTCCCAGGCAGGGAACAACACAGTGCTTGAGGGAATGGGAACTCGGGACACTGCCAGCCATTGGGCCAAATGGGATGGGCTCCAGGGAGCCGTTATATGACTTGGGGTGCAGGACTACATGGTCCCATTCAGTTAGAAGAAATGAAATACAGAAGCCGGAGGGATGGTGTCCCAGGGGCCATTAAATGGCTCAGGTGGGGGTAATTCGCCACATCCCCTAATTTTTTTATGTGATGAGCCCTCCTGGGACCACCCAAATTGGCTTCAAATTGAAAATGGTGCAAGGCTTCACCTTTTAAAAACAAATTGTACTGTGGTATAGTTAAAAAAAATCAGTGTTTGTCCCCAGACCCACATGGTCTAGGGGGTCAGGCTATTCCTACCCTGATCTAGTACATGTTTTTTTAGAACACGGGTACTAAGTCTCTGAGTCCTCAAACGGCTGGAAAACATCTTTGTTGATCTGAGGCAGCCAATCTGATCTAATCTTTTGATCTGCTAGACCCGCGAAGCTACTATGTCTCTATATATACATCTATGTTGAACCTTAATATCTCAAAAAGTGCTGAACGGATTTACACAAAATCACAAAATAACACACTTTCTTGGTAAAAATCTAGCTTTCTGACAAATTTGGAGTACTTCTGTTTAGCCATTTTGGCTGTAGCCCTGTTTATTTTTCCTGTGGGAAATTGCATGGGAATAACGTATCTTACGAGCCACTTATTTCTTTGCCTCCACTCGACGTATCACCCCAATACTTTCCATGTAGGATCTGAATGGCTTAACATTTTATATGAAAAGTTTAATGATTTGTCCAACGCTCCAAAGTTAATAGCAAAGCAAAAAATCTATTTCCTGTGTTAACTTGGTCCTAGTATAACTGCACAGTGGTGACCTTCGCTGTGTAATACATATTACGTATCCAAACTCCGGTTTCTCTACAATTAAAGAACTCCATGACACTCTGGTACAGTGTAAATTTTCTAGATCATTTTCAAATGCTAAGCTGGAATAATGTATCAATGATTGCTACCCTAAGTGTTGGAATTCAAAAGGTGCTTTACTAGTAACATCATTGGGTGTAGTATGGGATACTCATTGCATTAATCACAGACAAATTACTTTTATGTTCTAGGATTGTGGTCTTTTTGATCATATGCTAAGCTTGTGCAACTTGTCCGTTACACTGAGGGTGGTTTAAGAATGCATTGCTGTGAGAAATTACATTGGCTGCCAGAAAGGTAGTTGCTTCATAAGAATGAACTGGGGAGCATTATCTCTGAACACTTGGGGGGTCATTACGATGTCACAGGAATTGGGACTGGCCACCTATATGGTGGCGGCCCAGCACATGAAATTACAATGCGACTGTGGTGGTCGCATTGGGCATGTTTACCATTGCGGCGGGTGCTGCAGGCTGCAGTACCTGCTGTAATGGGAAAAATGGGAAAAAATGCAAGTTTTGCATTTCCCTACACTACGTGGCAGGCAAAATACGGTGCCTGCCACATGGTGCAGGGAAATATTTGGGGCACCATAGGTGCCCCCCAAGTGCCCCTGCTTAAGGGGGGCCTGCTATGGGCCTCCAAAGACAATCTCCACCAACCTTTGAATGGCGGTTGAACCGCCATTCAAGGCTGGTGGGAATGAAGCATCCTAATGTGTCAGAGGATGCCTTCTAGGCACTGCCACCATTCTAGGTTTGATTTCCAGGTCCGACATGCAATTGCAACGCACTCTGCCCACCATCCTTATCTGGCAGGCGGAGAATGGCCGCAAGAATGGCGGTGAACCCACCACCGGCAGGCTGCAGGTGGCGGGTTCACCGCCATCGTAATGAGAACCATGGTTAGAAAATTCCCCATATTTGGAATGCTCCAAAATGTCAATTCAATCCACTTGCTATAGTAGTCAAACATGACTATATAATAATACATGGAAACAGGTAACTTTTTCATAGCTTCACACCCAGCCTTTGCCCTAGATCTTCAGACAAGTCTATGGATGTAAGTGGACTAGCTCTGGTATGGTGCATTTTATTTGCCTTATTACATGCCTGGCCCTCCCTCACATACATATCTATGTCTCTATCCATAGCTGGCCACCAATAATTCATTCAAATGCTTCTCTTTGTACTTGTCATCCCAGAATGACTTTGCGTGCAAGGGGAATGATGTGAAGTCTAGGATGGCGGGCGGATTGCCCCGCCAGGCTGGTGGTAGCCACCGCCAGCCTGGTGGGGCAATCCGCCCGCCAGCCGCACCTAAATTCCCCCCGCCATATTAGGATGGGGGAGGGACCTCAGCGGACGCTTTTCCGCCCCGGTCGCCTTGCGGCCGGGGTAGAAAAGGTTTAATATGGTGGCGGTGTCTATTAGACACCTTCAGCCATATTAGCATGGCCCAAAACAGATGCCTTTCTGTGGCGGCAATGCCGCCATTGAAAGGCATGCGGTCTTAACTTCGGGGCCGCCTGCTGGCCCCCAGAGTGAAGGACAGGTGGGGGGTGCACACAGGGGATACCTGTGGTACCTCCCTGCATTTGCATTAAAAATGCGTCAGGCACAGCGCGGTGCCTGCCGCTTTGTTAATGCAAATGCGCATATGCATTTTTAGCTTTGTGGCTGAGAGCACTGCCTGCCACAATGCTAAAAATGCAGTATGCGCCCGCCACAGTGGCAGGCACATCCTAATCCCCCCCACGGGACCTCCGCCCTTATGGTGGGCGGTCCCAAACACCGATAGGATGGCAGGCGAACTAAGTCCGCCCGCCATCCTAATGACCCCCTAAGTTCTGTAGGAACCACAAATACATTTTGTCTGTTCACAGTGTCATTTTCTTTTGCGAGCTCATCCTTGACCTTACAATATGGTGGTAAATTACTTTCCATGCATTTCATTTTTTTAAGTTGCCAGGCTTGGTCCTATTCCACTGCCTGGTGATTTCATTGGTATAAATTCAGTACATAGTCTCATTTCATCATTTTTGCAACACATTTCCAAAAAGATAACAGACAGTATCTTCTAGCATTTATACATCCAACTTTTTGATTTGCCCCTAATAACTGGTTTGACTTTCATCAGTATTCTCATACAGGATTGACAAGATCTTCCATGTCCTCTTCTAAACTAATGGCATCATTTTCTTCCTCATCACCTGTATATACCCTACATGGTTGGCTTTGCACTTTCCATACCACGTTTTCAGCTTTCAATATCAAATGCTGGACAATTTCTGAACGATGCTAAACGTGAAGCCACCCCACATCGATAACAAGAGCAGTGCCTGATTCATCATCTTTGGTTTTTGTCAATAACATTTTATTCTTTAGTTTGGTCACTTAACTTCTAGTACTTACTAATTTCATAGCAGCAGCTGGTGAATCTAGTTTTCACAGCAATCATATTCCCTTGGCAGATCGTTCTGCACTCATGATGGGGCCGAATGGGGCCCCCCTTGGAGGTTTAAGGGCCTCCTGTTGGGGTTGTAGGGGGCTGTGTTATGCCCCTGGGGACTATGAAGGTACATTAGATAGCTTTAGGTGAGCCATAACTATTTATAGCACTGACATAGAAATACAAACACAGAGGAAAACAGAAGGTGGTTTAGAGAATAACCCTTTTCAAGTTTGGTGTTTTTTATTACTTACTCACAATAGGAAGTAATAAACACAACCAATCAATGTGCTTTCAATAACATGCTGCTCCTAAGCTTTAACTGCTGAAAACCAAAGTTTGGAAACCGAAAATAAATTAAATGCATGGCTCATTCCTCAGTGCAGACTCACAACCATGAAGATGTCACAAAAACCATAACAGTTCACAAACACAGTTGTGCTGACTCAAAATAGCCCTGTGACCGTTGTTAACCTTATTTAGTGAAGTATGCTCAAGTGTGTTAACAAAAGGTTCTCAAACATCCATTGTCTTTCTAGAAGCAGTGGTATTACCTGCACTCATGAAGAAATTGAAAATAGTGCATGTTAATTCTTTAGTAATTTCATGGATGTGTGCATGTACTTACTGAAGTTAGTACATGGTGTTTACACCCGCACTAATATAGGCATTCTAAATTCTTATTTTCTTCTTTATTAAGGCACCGGCCCATTCCTGAATACGCATGGCATTTGGTTGACGCGAGGTAAAGAAACTAGGCCCATATTTATCAAGGTTGCGCGTCGCCCTTGCACCACACTAAGCGACGTAAAACCAAAATGAGGTTTATCAAGCCACTCAATGCCACCTTGTGTGACCGTGCGTGCAGTGATACCTCTAGACTAATGTAAGGTAGTGCAAATCACTGCCTTGTGTTACTCTGCAGCAGAGAGATGTGCTGTGGGTGGAGCGTGGGTGTTCCCACACATCCACCCATGCATTGTGACACATTCCCAGATTTACTGACATTGGTAGACCTGGGAATGCGGCAGAATTGTACAGCTCCTCACCTGAGGCGCAACGAGGGGAATTATCTTTATTTCTCGTCATTGTTTCCTCTTTCTAAGTGTGCTTCATTTTGAAGCACACTTAGAAAGAGGAAAATGCCTCTGAGGATTGTTTTTGTGTGGAAGGTGTCCCTTCCTGCACAATACAACACTTCCTGTAACGCAGGGCCCCTTGCACTATGGTGCAAGGGTGCCTGCATTGGCGCTAGGCAGACGTTTGTGTGCTAGCAAAAGTAGAGAGCAGGATTGTGCCATATAATGTTACGTACAGCACTTTCCTGCCCTTTCACACAGAGCAGAGCAGCACAGACAGCAAGTTGGCTTGCTGCATTGTGCTGTGTGAAATATTGATAGAATTGGGTCAATTGTGCAGCGCCAAATGCTTTGCACAGCGGGTTCTGGGGCATGGGGTCTGAGCACAGAGCATGATGAGAGCCATGCTCTGCATTCAGAGGCTGTTTTCTAAGGTTAAAACTCATACAAAGCTAGTTTAACCCCTTCACTGCGGCGTCTATTCCGCCCCAGTGCTAAGGGGGCGGGGCGGAAATGCGGCGGGCGCATGCTGGTGACGGAACCGCTCCGTCACCAGTGTCGGTTGCGCTGTGCTTATGACGGAGCGGTTCCGTCATGGCCCCGCCCGCTCAATAGAACGCTCAGCGCGCGGAGCGTCGGGCGGGCCATGACGGAACCGCTCCGACATCAGCACAGCGCCACCGAAGCTGATGACGGAGCGGTTCCGTCATCAGCAGGGGAGGGGTTAAGGGTCCTGAGAACTGGGCCCCTGGCATGGAATAGTCCCTCTGTCCCAACCCTGCTGTACATGACCAAAGGGGGTGCTTATTAAGATCCTGTGGAATAACTGCTGAGCACAGGACTTGGGTGAAGACCACACCCTGTCCCAGATTTACAAAGCCCATGCTGTGTTTGCCATTGCTTCATGAAAGTTGGCACAAGGCAATGCAAGGGCTTCAGTGCGATGTACTAAGCTACACACGGCCACCTTGAGTGACTATGCATGCTTTGGTAAATCTGGAGTAACGCAACACAGTGCAAGTCACTGCCTTGCATTACTCTACCTTGGGAAGGTGTTCCATGGGTAAAGTGAGTGAAACAGGAAATGACTCAGAGTATTGTTTAGTGCAGGATGGGGGTCCCTTCTTGCACAAAAGCAATCCTGGCTGTAAATCAGGCACCACCCTTGCACCGTGGCCCAAGGGAGCCTGCATTAGCCCTAGGCTGCACTCAGTGCATGAGCACAGTAAGAGAGCAGGAATGTGCCATTCTTAGTAGCTATGCAAAAACAACAGTTGATGGACAGAATGCAGAACACTTACATACATTCACCCCAGTGCAGAGATCTGGGCCTAAATCCATCGTTTTTTTGCACTCCACACCACCCCAGTTCACACATGGCCATATGCAAATCAGCCTTGACCCTGTGCCTCATGGGAACAGTCCAGCCCGAACTGCCAACCCATGTTTTTCATGGACCGGAATCATGAATATATGACATTGTTCTGCATTCTGCCCATCAACTGTTGTTTTTGCATTCTTAGTAGCTATGGCACATTCCTGCCTAGCCAACTAAAATCTTCCTTTGGACGAAGGTGTTTGACCTAATGACAAAGCATACTGTCTTTTTGTTCTTCTCTCAATAACACTTTATGTATTGATGTTTGTATATGAAATGTTTTCCCTTATTAGCATAAGGTTGAAAATAGCACACTTATTGTGTATCATTTAGGTTTTAGCCCATGTGTAGCATTAGTACAGATAGACACTGTATCTATTTTTCATATTTTTAATGTAATGACATTTGAAAACATTATTATGTATTTCTTTTAATAAAAACTTTTTTTTACTAATTTCTACTTTTGACAGTTTATTGTGTTTACTGTTGGGGCTATATTTTTCATCTGAATGTAAGGTCTGAGTGACAAGAGTAATGCATACACTATGCATGTAGAAGCAAATGTATAGGAACTAAAGGACACATGTATCTCAACACATTCCTGCCCTCTCCATTTGACACAAAAGACATACAATTGATGGACCAAATGCAGAACAAATCAAAACATGCACCCCCAGTCAAGAGATCTGGGTTAAATCCATCATTCTTTTGCTCACCATGCCACCCCAGTTTAGACCTGGCCATATGCAAATCAGTCTTGACCCTCTGCCTCATTAGAACAGTCCAGCCCGAAATGCTAAGCCAGGTCTTCCCTGGACGGGAAACAAGCATCCTAGGACCGGTTTCAGGGTTTCACCCCCCTTCAGCCAGGATAGATTTAATCCAGTGGCACAGTGAGCCCGGGACCCACGTCTGGGCATACCCGGCGCACTTAGGGCAAGGAAGCAAAAGACACACAATTGATGGACAGAATGCAGAAAACATCAAAACATTCACCCCAATCAAGAGATCTGGGTTAAAAAACCATCATTCTTTTGCTCACCATGCCACCCCAGAGCAAAAAAATGTTGGATTTAGGCCCAGATGTCTGTACTGGGATGAATGTATGACATTGTTCTGCATTCTGTCCATCAATTGTTTTTTGCACTCTCCATTTGACACAGGGCAGCACAGCACGTTGTCTTGCTGTGTTGCATTGTGTTAAATCTTTGTAAATCTCCCCCCTCTGGCCCAGAGTCTGCTGTGCAAAACTAAAGTGTCTGGCTACTGGGGGCCTGATTTATCAATATTCCACACAACTCAGTGCAGTGCAGCATGAAACCTTACTGTACGCGCTGTGTGAAAGGGTGAGGGAAGGAATGTGTCATATTTAACATTACATGGCGGATTCCCGTCCTCTCCTTGTGCTGGCGCACTTTTGGCTGCCTAGCGTCAAACCAGGCACCCTGGTGTCAAACGGGGAAAAAAACATATTTCTCCTCACTGCACTTCTCCCAGGAAGCAGCATTTTGACAAATTCCCCAGTCTACCACTCAGAGTAAATCTGGGAATGTGCCAAAATCCATGGTGGCTGTGTGGGAACAGAGTAATGCACAGCAGAAACTAGCACTGCCTTGCGTTACTCCACATTTACCAAGCACCGCACGTCCACACAAGGTGGACTTTGGTGGCTTGGCCAATCTGACTTTAATGGTGTCGCCCTTACTGTTACCTTGCGTGGTATAAGGACAACGCAACACTTTGATAAATCGGGCCCTGGGCTCTTACTTTAGTCAAGGCCTAAAGTTTATAATTAAAAAACTAAATCAATTTAGCAAAAATACTTTCGTAGTAGAATGTTAAGGTGCCTTCTTCACAAGAGACATTAACCCCTTCGCTGCGGCGGCAATTCCGCCGCAGCGCTAGGGGGGAGGGGGGGCCGAGCGGCGCTCACATGCTCGTGATGGAACCGCTCCGTCACGAGCCTCGGTTGAGCTGTGCTCATGACGGAGCGGTTCCGTCATGGCCCCGCCCGCTCAATAGAACGCGCCGAGCGGGCGCGCCGAGCGGGCCATGACGGAACCGCTCCGTCCTGAGCACAGCTCAACCGAGGCTCGTGTCGGAGCGGTTCCGTCACGAGCATGGAAGCGATTAACATATGTTATACAAGACCATAGCAGTGAAAAGAACATTAAAGATTTTATGAAAAACACAAAAAAGACACCAGTTTTTCAGGTAGGGAACCATAACTCCCACCATTCTTTGCTAGTAAACTCACACATGATATAATAGAAGGAATACTAAAACCCATCATTGATTACGTCACATATAACGTCATCAGTGACGCAATTGATGACATCACTTACAGTTCAATAAATAACTAAAGTGCGTAGAAAGGGTTTCCCATAAACTGGCAGCTTCTGCTTTCTTTTATCTGCGTTTATAGAAGGCAATAACCTTTTAGTGGCTCACAGTGTGCTGAACACCAGAACAAAATCTCGTTCATGCGTGATTTGTTACACACGGAAATGTTTTCACATCAGTGCCTTCATTATGGAAATTAATATGCCAGATTACAAGGATGTGGATGAATGTTATCTGGCAGTACACAGGTATGTTTGTGTTTGTTTCCCTGGCTGTTGACATAAATGATAAGACGGGTGAATGTGCCTGTCAGGAAGATGGAGGCAGCGGTGTCTAAACGACTCTCATTGTGCGTGGGTGATTTACCCTTGGAGTCTGTTTTAAACCAATGAATATGCGCGAAAGACAGTGAGTGAGCGCATAATTATGTATGTTGCAAAATGAGTGTGTGGGTGGGCGAGTTTCTTAGTAAATGATAAAGTAATTGAGCGACTGATTCGTTGCGTGCATTAATAGACATATGTGGGGGATGCATGAGCCAAAGTACATATATTGCAAGAAAGTCTCTGCATGTCCTAGAACCCCCATAATAGCCCCCAAAATGACTAAAAGTGCAATAGTATGATAAACCGAAGGCAACAGTCACACCGACAGCCCATTAAGCCGTTGTCCCGGAAGTGTATTCACTAAATGAATGCTTTCAAGGAAGGTCAGTTGCCATCTTTTTTTTCTTAACAGAAACTACATTTTATATCATTTTGAATGCTTGAAACCCTGCTATTTCTCTATACAACACACTATAATTATTTAGCTTTCTTTTAAGTACCTTTATCTCTTATATGCCATTTTCGCATGTGAATGTCAATGTGACAGTCTTCCTGGGATGCCCTATTTCCATATATATGGTACTGTTCTTTAATTATGGGGAAATCAAAGCGAAATCAATTATTTAGTACTGTGGTTACTTGTGGGAATGAAAGTAAACTCTCTAGCCTCCTACAATTCTCACCAAATGTCCATCAGGTGAAAATCTGTCATCATTGAACATCGAACGTCTTATATTCCTAAATTTGGAAGGCAATCTGTTGTGGGTATAAAGGTTATGGCCTAGATTTAGGAAAAATGTATGCATCTCAGTGTAGCAACTAAAATGAAAGGAAGAGAGTAGAACAGTGCCATAGCTACTAAGATATAGGTGTTCCTTTCCACTCTCCCCGCGCTGGCGCACTTTAGGCTGCCACGTGCTGACACACACACCCTTGAGCCATAGTGCAAGTGTGTGAGCTTTCGAAAAGGAATAGTTTTGTATTGGAAGAAGACCTTTCCAGTACGAAAAACTTGTATTTGACACTTTTCCTGCTTTGTATTTGTGTTGTACAATGCAGCATTCATAGAAAGTAAGAAAGAAATTAGGAGAAATTCAAATATTTCCCATTATGACGCCTGCCTCGTCTTCACCATGGCTTAATGGAAGTGTAAAATCCCCATAACAATCTACGTTACCAAGAGTGACATTGCTTTATCGACCAAGCCCCGTAGACTTGCTTGGTCAACTGAATTAGATCTGTATACCACTGACAAATTGGTGTAAACACCTTGGAGATTATTTACAAGCCAATTGTGCCAACAGTGCGTCACTTTCTATCACATAAAAAGTGATTCACCGGCAGCCGAAGGGGATTTTAAACAAGCCCCCTTCCATCAACAACTCAAGAATAAGTCATCAGGCCATTCCAATAGATTTTAGGGTAGATTTACTAATTTTCACGCAACACAGTGAGGCAATTCAATGCATTGTGTGAAGATACAATGCTGAACTGCGTAATGTTTTCCAAGATATGTCGTTGTTCAGATATTTCCCTTAAGTAGGGCAATTGTGGCTGCTTAGACTAAATGCAGACACCCTTGTGCCGCGGTGCAAGAGTGACTGCTTTGTGGGCAGGATTCTCTTGTGCAGAAAAGGATACCTTCCTGAACAAAAACAATCCTTCCAGGCTTAATCGCTTCCATGCTGATGACGGCCCTCAGCCGTCATGCACTACGGTGCTCGTGTGCTGATGACGGCTGGGGGCCGTCATAAACCCACCCAGTCGCGATTCTGCCGCACAGGCGCAGAATCGCGGCAGCATGGAAGGGGTTAATCATTAGAAGCTAGTTTGGATGGATTGTTTTGGAGTGCGTCCCTAGACCAGCGTTCTGAATGCTGGTGCACCGGAGACGGCCCATGTTGTATGCCTGACTGAGGTCAAAGGGAGTGGGATCGGAGGGGCACGCAGTGCCCATACTTTTAAAATTTATGACAAACAATTTGCCTACTTTTTGAGAAAAGGCAACCGTACCGGGACGGTTATATACGATAATTTAAATGCTTCAGCTGAAGTGTCAGGCAGGGAGTCTCCTCTGCTGTAAAATCAAGACTAGGCCAGACAGCTAAACAATAAGCAAGCCTTTTGCCAGGGTGCCTGCTTGTTTGAAAGAAATGCAAATGTGTGCAACTGGTTAACTAGCAAATGTAAAGGGTGCTTGGAAGCCGGCACTGGCCTTAATTGATGGAATAACTTGAAGCTTTGTGATGACAAAGATGCATTCCTTTGAGTGGTAGCGCAAGGGCACTGCCAGCTTAACTGCGAAGTGCTCTTAAGGGACATTTATATATTAATTGCTCTACGAACAGTCTGGGTATTGCTAAAATCTATATTCTGGAAGTACCAATTTATCTTAGACCTTTGTGCGCATTTTGTAGCAGTCTATCTTATACTGTGTGTAATGCAAGTTGAAAATAATGACTTACATTTTCACAGTGCTTTCTGTCACAGGCTGAGACCTCATAGAAATAAAAATACGCAAGTCACTATTCTTCACTGCACCAACCATGATTCAATCCTGTGGCTCACAGGATACACACACAGACCTCTGCAGTGCATTAACCAATAGAGGTTTCATAATGTACTAAAGGGCATTTTGCATCGATTAACTTAATTTTTCGAACTTGTTTTTTATTTAAGCTGCACCTTATTTTATATGTAGTTACCTACAGGTGAGAGACCAAAGCAATTTGTAGAATATTTAGATTTTTTAGCCACACCTTTGATCCGGCCCCACGCTCACTGACCTCCGTCGCCAATGCATGCAGCATCACAGTTCCCATATGTTTTTAAATACACTCCGACCGCAGATGTCTGGTAAAACTTTACATTCAGCTCAGGACATTACTCGCCTTTTACACCAGAGAAGCTTGTGTTAATGAAACAGGGAAAGGACTGCACTGCTAATGTAATATGTTTTATTTCGCAGAATTGTGATTAATATTGGCTAACTCGTGACCTGTTCTGTTGTTGTGCAGACAGGTCTTTCTAACTTACGCCTGGTTACACAGGCTGCTCGATGAAAACCCCCTGTGCATTCTCATTCTGGTATACGTTGCATTTTATCTCTAGGAATAAACCCACGCCATTGGATTTGTCTGCTGAAAGACAGTACTTTCCCTTGCAAAAAGAAATGGAGCAAAATAGAACTTTTAATATGGGAAAATGTGGCGTACGGGCAGCGCAAGGGGCTTGTAAATAAAATAAGCCCCCTAATGTGGTGCTAAATAGCATTGAGTTGCAAATTAGCACCACCGGGCAGTGCATATTATTCAAGTCCAGAATGCTCATCGTCATGTTTTATTCGACGTTTCGGTTTCCAGAGATGAAAGGCAGGCCATGCATTGAGGAACAGTGCCAGCTCCCTTGTAATAAACTGGACACAATCAATAGTTTCTTTGTGTGTTCAGGCATCGCAGGGCTTGTGAGAAGCATGTGCTTTCGTGCATGACAAATGGCTTGCAGTCGCCTGACTCCCGCTGTGACAGCTCTGAGAGGCATGCTCAGCCTGGCAGCCCTCGCCCAAAGTTCCAGAACCTTCGTAGGCCGGCCATGGCCCACGCTGGAAAGTCTCACTAATAAGGGGAGCTCAACAGATTAATTTAAAAAGCTGCAGGGATATTTTTAATGAAAACATTCTTTCCCTTCTTTTTAACTTTACTTTCGCTTATTGTGTTAATTAGTAGTTTTTCCAAAACACGTTCTGTACATAGGATGAAGGCAGTTGGGCGATGCAGGGGAGCTGGAAATACCGTTTCCAGCTGGTAATTGTTCTCCCGCACTGTTCTATCAAAATGTTTTCCCACCTAGAGTGGGGGATGATATGCGGGCCTTTTTTTCCAGATAAAAATGCACATGCGGTTCCCCATTCTGTGTGGAATAATGGGTATTTTTTTTATTTCCATTTAACACTTGATTTGAGCAGGTGGTAAACAGGCGTGTGGAGACTGCTGCAGGTTAGTGTGGCGGATGGACATGGGAATGGTCTCTGGGCAGGGGAGGCTGCTTGCATGAATTTGGTAGCCTATTTTAGCCTTTTTTTAATTTTCCATTTCTTTTTAAGGAGCAGAATATAGGACAACATAATTATAAAACAGCAGGGTCTTCGACAAATCATAATTAACAAAGCTTTCTTAAAATGCAATGTATATTAACAACCGATCATTCATCGACTGATACATTGGAAAAAGAGAAAGAAAAAACACTTCGTAATGTAACTAACTTCTTCGAGAAAAGTTCTCCAGTGAATAACAATAACATAGGTTACCTCGAAATACTTTATAGACAAGTTATATTAAAATAGTGAATGCTGTGCATACCCCTCTTCCTCATAGTTGTGGTGCTAAAATACTAAAGTGCTGTGCCATTAAACTAATACTGGGTACACACATTTCTCAAATCATTCATTGGGTACATGCATTTCTTGTGTAGTATCCTATACATATCCGCCACCGATGACATCAGGACCCTGCTTGACAACGGAGAAACCACTCATCCTCCTGGACCTGTCAGCCGCCTTTGACACGGTCTGCCACTGCACACTATGAACACGCCTCTACGACGCCGGAATCCAAGAGAAGGCCTTAGACTGGAACACCTCCTTCCTCTCCGGCAGAACACAGAATTCCCCCCCTTCCGCTCCGAAGCCACTGGGATCATCTGCGGCGTACCCCAAGGCTCATCCCTTAGCCCAACGTTGTTCAACATCTACATGGCACCGCTCCCCAAGTCGCACGACGGCACAACCTCAACATCATCTCCTACGCCGACGACACCAAGCTGATCCTCTCCCTCACAAAAGACCCCCAAATCGCACAAACCAACCACCATGAAGGAATGACGGCCGTCGCTGACTGAATGAGAAACAGCTGAGGTCCTCATCCTCGGATCCACCCCCTCGGCCTGGGACGACACCTGGTGGCCGACTTCACTAGGAGCACCCCCTACACCAATCGACCACGCACGCAACCTAGAGGGTCATCCTCGACTCCACCCTCTCCATGACGAAGCAGGTCAACGCCATCTCCTCCTCCTGCTTCAACACCCTTCACATGCTTCGCAGGATCTTCAAGTGGATCCCCACCAAAACAACAAGGACGGTCACCAAGGCCCTCGTCAGCAGTAGACTGGACTACGGAAATGCGCTCTACGCAGGAGCCCCGGACAAACTACTGAAACGGCTCCAACGAATCCACAACGCCTCCGCATGCCTGATCCTCGACACCCCTTGCCAAAGTCACATCGCACCCCACCTGAGAGACCTGCACTAGCTCCCTATCAACAAGAGGATAACCTTCAAACTCCTCAACCACGCACACAAGGCACTCCACAACACCGGACCAGCGTACCTCAACAGCCGACTGAGCCTCTACACCCCCACCCGCCAGCTCCACAGACCGCGCCCTCACCACTGTCCCCCGCATCCGAAGAGTGACCGCCGGCGGAGATCATTTTCCCACCTCGCCACCAAGACATGGAACACCCTCCCCATCCGCCTGCGGCAGACCGAAGACCTTCCAACCTTCAGGAGACTTCTCAAGACCTGGCTCTTCGAACAGTAGCAGCTCTCCCCCAGCACCTTGAGACCCTCATGGGTATGTAGTGCACTTTATAATTGTTATGATTGATTGATACATATTAGTCCTAAACAAAAGGAAGTCACAGCTACTTCCTGACATGGCTAGCTTTAAGTCCCTTTGTAATTATTAAAGTGCTAATATTAGCAAAGTACTGCAGTGATGTACAATTGCACGGGTAATAAATATATTCATTCTTGTATTCATTGATAAGGTGCATCAGTGCTTGAATTAAAAACATTAAAATAGTAATTATAAACCAATAAAAAGTCGAAATTATTACATCTACCCTAGTACATAAGACATCAAAAAGTGCCAGAAATGAGATATTGAAATTCGGATTTCATTAGGGAACTTTGATAATTTAATATCTCAGTATTCAATCTGGTTCAAAAAGGGTGAATTATTCTCAAATTACTCAAATGCTTTGCAGACTACTAAAAACATTGGTAAATTCCTGACCCATTTGGCATATGCCTCCTCGAAAACTTTTATTCTCGTCATTTTTGCACACCACTGTTCAAAGGTTGGACCGTTTTTCATTTCCCAGCATTATAATATCAGGAACCGGCAACAGACATGACAATGCCAATAAAATATGTGAATAACCAACTTTAGCCAAGATACATGGCGACATTAAGGCTAGGATCAAAATACATACTCGGGGGGGAGGTCTCTAATGATGTTGTTGTTTTTGGGGGATGAGACAAGGGTATGCTTTAGCTTCATTACTTTGTATTCTATATATTAACAATCTCCACCCTTTTTTATCAACCCTCACCCAGGATATCCCAAGAATCAAAGGCTCTATTTTACCTTCCTTACTGTATGCTGACAATGCCGTCCTGATGGGTCTCATTCCTAGAGCTTTGAGTCTTTTAGTACAGAGAATTTTGGATTTTATGGCTTTGTTAGACTTATGCAATAATTCTACAAAATCTTTTATCATAGCCTGTGGACCCAGGAAGTACAAAATGAATTCACTTTCCATTGGTAACCACAATTTACAAAGTACTAACACTTTTTTCATATTTGGGTTTAGGTTTTTCTGCTAGTGGTACATGGGTGGCTCACATTGTTAATTGCAGGAATACGTTTTACAAGTCTATTGATGCAGTGTTTAGTCTTCCGCAACCTAGAAGGAGGAGGGCTACTTTACCTAGTCTTCAATTTTTTAAGTCACAGTGCACCCCTATAGCAGTATATGGGGCTGAGGTTTGGGGTAGTTCCAATGTCACAATATACAGAATGAAGAAAATAGGTTTCGCCACAAGCTTTTGGTAGCCCCTATTTCTTTGTCCTAATATATTTGCCCTAGTGAACTGAAATTATCTTATGTAGAAGATTATATCAGAGCTCATCCTCCTTTGTTTTGGCTAGTTTGTGACAAAGGTACAGATATTCCTTGGCTAGCAGGCGTGGAAACTAGTTTGCACAGTGTTGGATATGTGCATGTTTTAGAAAAATCTGCAAGCCTTCACAAAAAAGTCGTTTTTGAGGCTAGGAAACCGAGTGTGGCCTTGTATTTCAATAGCAAAATTGATCATTTAATAACTGGGTATGTACATAAACCCATGGGACGCTGGGAGCGTAGCCTTTTGTTTCATCTTAGGGCTGGTACTGCCAAGTATCTGCTATGCTTTCCCTTAGGCTTCCAAGCAAACCTTGAGATTTCTCCCTGTCCGTGTGACGGGAGTTCTGGCCAATCTTTATAGCACTTTTTACACATGCGTTACAACGTGAATGCCTTTACCACGCATAACCCTCACCACAAACATGCCTTTACAACGATTATCTTTGTAAAAGCATGAATGTTATAGGCATAGTAAAAGTTTTCGCTGACTCTGTCCTAAAAACTGACCCTGCTCTTCTAAAAACGACCCCTCCCCCAAGCCCTAAAATCTGACCCTTGCTCTACACTCTCAGCCCTTCTAAAAATTACTCCTCTCCAGCTCAAAACTGTAAATCTGTCACCCCCTGTCCCAGGCACAAGCCCCCTTACCTCTCCATGACTTCCCCTCCTCTCCAGCTCTACTTTGGCACGCCGCCCGTCGTAAAGAGGAAGCGGAAGGGTTTCCTCTAACGACACCGAGTGGTACCACAACAAGAGAGGCAAACGTGGGACTGGAATTCCATTCCAAATTAAGAAGCCTTAAGCATACATGCTGCCACATATATACCTTTTCCATACATACCTTTACAACATAATTCGCTGTAAAGGCATGCGTGGTAAAGGCTACGTCTGATAATGATGTATGCGTTGTAATGTATGTGTGCTAAATGTTATGCGGTGAAGCAGCCGCGTTCTAATGAATGCTTCTCTTGGAGATTATGTGGTGTATAGGAAGCTTTTTCTACTTCCCTATTTTAAGAGGCACTCCCTCAGACTACATGGTAGCATTTAGCACCCTTCCTAAACTGAGTGACCTTGAAATAATTGTTTATGCTGGGGCTTTTTTGAAAGCTGCCATTCGAGCCCTCTCCTAGATGAGTACTGAATGATTTGCACTTTGTATTTTTACAGCTCTGTACTTGCTTGCATGTTTTTAATTTGCTTGTATTTATACCTTTATGGCTATGTGTTATCTGAATAAAGAATGCAAACTACACAAAACTAATAGCCAACTAATTCTAACATAGCTTTGGGCACTAACACCAATAGCACAGATGTACTCAATTCTTGACATATCTTACTTCAAAATTGATACAGTACAGAGGGCATGTGACATACATATGCAACCACTCCCCTTTATCATTTACTTGACACTGAAAACACTAATCAGGAATTGTTTGAAACATCCTATGAAGAATATATGGGGTGTAATATGCTTGTGTTCCCTCCTGATGCAAGAAAGTAATGAACAGCGTTTATGCAGGACAACTAACTAGGTACTAAAATGTTCCTGGTCATTGTTGCTTGTTTTAATAGAGCGGTGCTCTAATTTACCTGAGCCGCAGCCTGGTGAGGCGCAGTTCTTACGTTCTACCAATTTGGTAAGTGGACGACATCCCTAATGTGAGGCGAAGTACACCTGTCATGGGGACTGGAGGTACAGAAAGATATATGCATGTATCTACCACTAATCGTGATGTTACCTTACAATTTGTATGTTTGTGTTTCTTTTTCCATGTGCTGTTACGTTTGTCTGATACACTGACCTGTTCTACTTGGACGCCATCTCCGTTAGTAGGATGATTACCTCACAAAGACGTCCAGGTGACATCTTTTTGGTTTATTTAAACACATTTATTTCTTTGATCACCATGCAGTAGCGACGACACGGTCCTGAAGAAAGCAGCGGACACTGTTTGAGGTCCACCAACTGCAGAAACATGTTGACCATTTACATCAATAGAGCAGATATTTGTTTAAAACTGCTATGATCCCGCACTGGTTTTTAGACTTGGAAATACGAGAGACACCTAATAAAGTTACTTAGCTCTCCATTTATCCAATTTTTAAATTCCTCCACTTATTTCACCTTTTTTATTCACTTTTCACACACTGCTTCCCAGTCACCTCTAGTAGGTTACACCATTCACCCATAGAGATACATTGGGTTACCCTTGTGCATACAGTACATTCAAAACTGATGCAAGAGTTCTCTCCTTGGTGAAAAGAGTCCCAAATGATGACTAGGGCGGAACCAAGAGTTGACTGATGGATACTTTTTTCAATTGAAGAAGTACCTTGCACAGTTATTAGGTCAGTGGTCAGACACGCTTTCACACTCTTTGATTAGACCTACAGTTACTCAGTAGTATGTGTAGTGTAATATGCTAGCCATCTTGCCAAAAACAACATTCTTTTAAAATTTGGTGGCTCTGAGGAACTTACAGCCTCTCTCTGAAAAGGACTGCCATTCACCTGTTATCTTGCAATTGGTTGATTTTATCTAAAACTTGGGGATTTAGCTTTGAGCAACTGTGCTTGCGCATCACCCTATACCAATTTGCCACTCCTGTCAGTTGGTTTTTCGCTAGGGGGCGGATTACCGCATATGTCTCTTCATTCATCACATGGTAATTCGCTATCAAGAAACCCAATATATGCATAAAGTTAAATATTAATGAGCCCCACGATAGAAAAGTATTTCCTCCCCTGTTATTTGTCTTTGGCCATTAAAGAAATCTCCCATCTGGGTAAACCCCTTTGTCTTCCAGATTTCCAAAGTGGATTTGGACATAGTAAGTCCCAAACATTTACAATTTTGCATTATGGTAAATGCCCAGCTTGATGGCACCTACTAGGGATGAAAATGAACTCCGTGGCATGAATAACTTTATACCTGGTCTTTTTTGGAAGTTTGGTAGTTTTCAAAAATGCTGGTAAATCAACTGCAGACTCACTTAACCTCTGAATTATCAATAAATTGTCAAAGACTTCTTTCTCAGAAGAAAGCCAAACCATATTATCTAATAATGCAGCCTGATAGTCGGTCTGGAGATGAGGTAATGCAAGTCCTCCCTTTACTTTATCTAGTTGCAGAACATTCACCCCAAGTTTGATTTGTTCAGCATTGCATCCATCATCTGTTCTTTTTGCATTTGTCTCCCTAAGTGAGAAAGGTATGACCACACCTGCGTTCCGTGCTCGCTACGCCACTAGATTCAGACTAGCCTGGCCGATTAGGGGTTATGCCCTGAAACTGGTGCCAGGATGCTTGTTTTTGGTCCAAGGAGGACCTGGGCAGTTGGGGCTGGACTGTTCCCATGGTTTGCATATGGCTGGATCTAAACTGGAATGAAGTGGCATGCAAAAACAATGGGGCTTATTTATAAGCCCCTTGCGCCACCTGTACGTCACTTTTTCCATGTTAAAAATTACGCAAAAGTGGCACAAGGGGTTTGTAATTAAGCCGCAATGGATTTAACCTAGATCTGTGACTGTGGGTGAATGTTTGATTTGCTCAGCATTCCGTCCACCATGTACAACAAATCATATAAAGCATGCTTCCTAGATAAAGAATTAGGGACATATTTATCATACTTTCACGCAATGCAACACAGCAAGCCACCTTACTGCATGAAAAAGCAGGCATGCTCTGTATTTAACATCATACATTCCTGTCCTTTCCTAGTGCTGGTTCATGTTTGGCTGTTTAGCACCAATGCAGGCATCCTTGCACCATGGTGCATGTGTGCCTGAGTTGTAAGCAGGATTGTTTTTTTGCAGGAAGGAACACCTTCCTTTCTTTTTATGGGTGATGCAGAATGCAGCACACATAGAAGGAGGAAAAAACGAAGAGAAATTAAGATAGTTCTCCTTGTTAAGCCCCCTGTGGGGAGACCTAGCTTTTTGAAGCATTCCCAGGTCTACCACTAATGGTTAAAAGAAATATGATAACCTTTCCCTGTTGTTGTACACCCCAAATACCCTATGGTTACTTTTAATAAAGATTCACAGCCTGTATCCCCCCACAACATATCTATTACCTGTTGGTCGTGTCCCAGTCCAGACTGGAGCACCACAAAGCAGGAAAAACATGCAAATTAACCAATGAAGGGAATTATGGAGCACTCCATGCTGAGAGCAGTGAATATTATTCCCAGTCAATCTGGGGTTGTCCCAAAACCTTGGGTGGATGTGTGGAAACAACCACGCTCCACCCAAGGAACACCTCCATGAGGCAGAGTAATGCAAGGCAGCGACTTGTGTTGCTTTGCGTTACTACAAATTTACCAACCATGCAGGGTCACACAAGATGGCCTTGCTTGGCTTGATAAAACTGACTTTAGTGTTGCGTCGCCCTTGTGCCCCTTGCGTGGCGCAAGTGTGACGCACCACTGTGGTGAATATGGGCTCCAGCTTTCTGGCAAATTTGGTGTAATTCTGTTCACCAATTATTGACTGTAGCACTGACTAAAGTTCTCTATGAAATTGCATGGTGAAAGAGCATTTAGGGACCTGTCCCCCCTTTTTTCAGCCCCTGCTTGATGGATCACTCAAAAACTTTTCCAGAAGGATATATAGCCTGCAAGTCAAACTGTCAATATATGACTACATTTTGAACCATACTTTCTCAAAAAATGCACAACTGATTCACACCAAATCACAAAAATCATGCTTTCTCTCCACAACCGCCCCTCGCGGCGGGATGCCTGGCTTTCACCTTGTGGACCCTGCCGGGGCCTCTCACAGGGGAATACCAGGACGGGTTCCATAAGCAAGCGCCAGGATGCCCTTTGGGTGACAGGTTGCGCTATATAAGTACACCTACATTTACATTTACATTTACATTCTGTATAAAGATCTAGGGGCAGATTTATCAAAGAGTTGCATTGCCCTTGCTTCCTGGAAGGGGGTGCAGGAATGACGCAACTGCGAAATCAGGTTTATCATGCCAACCAAGGCCACCTTGCGTGGAACTGTATGCTTGATAAATCTAGAGTAATGCAGCGCAAAATGCTGCATTGCGCTTCTTTGCCCCAGGGAGTGTTAGAGAGGAAATTTAAGATGAAGAAGCTGCGCTACCGCAAACATTAGTAAATAGCGTCGATCAACAATGATGCAAGTTCACTAGGAAATATAGTGCATGATCAGAAAGGTCTTAGTTAAATCTGTGTTTGCAACCCTAGAGGAATTTATTGTCACAGAAGAAGAAGGATGTTTCTCCCCGTTGGAGTACTCTCCCCCCTCCTCATGTGAATACCTCTATCTCAGCATCTCAAGTAAGAACCTACCGATTTGTAAACTTCACACCTTTTATCATCCACCGGGAGACAATCTCCCTTTCATTGAGCACTTAATGGAAATCATCTCAAGCAATGTTGACTCTGTAGTATCACAAATCTTCCTAAGGGACTTCAACCTGCATTGGTCCAACCATAATGACCCCGCGGTATCCTGCCTCAAATAATTTCTAAATGATCATGATTTGTCACAGCACTGTGGCCAACCAACCCACACGAAAGGGGAAATTCTAGACCTCATCATCTCCAAGGAACAGACCATCTCTTTAGAATCCATAGCCCTTTGTGACTGGTCGGACCATCACAGCATCATCTTTTATATTAACAGGGAGGTGATATTGAGGAAGGCTCAACCGCTTAAATCAAAGATATGGAAACGAGATCTCAGATCAATAAACCATGACAAACTAGCTGACCAATGTAAATTGGTCCTTTCCTCCCAAGCTGACTTGGTTGAGGTTCAATCTCTCACGGACCACTACAATTCGAGCATCGCCATAATCATGGATGCTATTGCTCCACTCCAGCTTCAAAATACTTCATCAAAAATGTTCAAACCGTGGTACAACGAAAACTTAAACTCCGAACGTCGCAACCTTAGAACAGCTGAACGTTCCTGGTGACCCAATCCCTCCTCAGATCAACTAAAACTTCTGAGAGATTTCAGAAGCCTCTACAATAAACAGATTGCAACTAGACCAAGCAGCAAATCGCCCCAAGAAACTCTTCGAATTGGTCAAACGGCAATCTGTTACTGCTCCAAGCCTCTCTGATTCGAGTGGAAACCCACCCTCTTGCGAGGAATTTGACGCTTTCTTCACGGAGAAATCACGGCTCATCTCCACTGGCCTCACCTCTAAGAAGGCTCTATTGTCCCCTTCTATGGCTGCCTCGCCCTCTGACTTCCCTGAAAAGCGCATCCCGACCGTCTTTGACGCTAAGAACAATGCTTCATGGGGCTCCATTTCCCCTTTGAGTGAAAAAGACATTGAAAAAATTCTCCAGACTATTAACCCGTCCAACCACTTTGGTGACCCGTTGCCTCCGGCCATCTTCAAAGAGATCAAGAGCGCTCTCATCCCCACCTGGACCAGGATTGTAAATGCCTCCTTATCTCAAGGCTCGATCCCTGACTGCCTAAAAGCAGCTCACGTCTCACCTATTCTAAAAAAAAATCAACGCCGACAAATCGGATCTTAATAACTTCCGTCCTATCTCCAAAATCCCCACCCTAGCGAAACTCCTTGAAAAATGTGTCCAATCCCAGCTTTGTGCTCACATTGAGAATTACCAACTCCTAGACCATCATCAATCCGGTTTTCAGAGGGGTAACAGCACTGAATAGGCCCTCATACACAATATTGATGACATCCTGAAAATGCTTGACAAAAAACGAATCCTGCCTTTTGATCCTCCTTGACCTTTCCTCTGCATTCGATACAGTTAATCATGACATTCTCCTATCCATCCTACAAAACAGAATGGGTCTCTTGGATCGGGTGCTCCACTGGTTCTCATCTTTCCTTCTTCACAGATCTCAAAGACTGAAGACACCCACTCTCTATCTCAGCCCTCTCCAGTACTTATGGGGGTCCCTCAAGGATCCACCTTTCTCCTATCCTCTTCAACCTTTTCTTGGAACCTCTTGCTAACTTACTTAACTCCATGAACATTCTCTTCCACATGTATGCCGACGACACACAACTCTATTTGAAAATGTAATCCCCGGAAAACACCATCTCACTAAATTCTATCCTCATATCGACTCGAAATTGGTTAACGGAAAACCATCTCCTGCTCAATGCCTCCAAAACGGAGTTCCTGCTCATCTCCCCACTGAACCACACCCCCAAGATCGATCCCTGGATGTCTCACCTCACTGCTCTCAACTGCACTCCGATCATCATAGACTCAGCCAAATGTCTCAGAGTCACAGTGGACAAGCACCTGAGTATGAAGACTCATATCAGCAAAAACTTGAACTATCCTGTGGGGAGAGGGCATCAAGAAGCGCCTCTACTCTCCTCCTGAAACTGATCATCCTTAGCAAAAAGAGAACTTGTCACCGAGCCTTCTCTGGTGCTGCCCCTAAAATATGGAACCCTCTTCCTCCGGATGTACGCAGACTCTCCTCGATGACGGCTTTCAAACTGGAAGCCAAAATATTCCTAATGAGCAAATTCTTACCATAAGGGGTGGAGGCACTCATAAGGCGGTTGTTCTTGGTTTCTATCTCCATGGCACAACTAACAGTCACGGATAGTCTCTTCTGCATAATATTATACTCCATACGTGTATCACTGTTTACTGTTTACCTTTTTTGTCACAATTGCTGTGTACATTTCATTTTTGTCCTCTCTTCCAACCTCTTATAAAGTTCTCTGATATCCTTCGGGATCTTGTTCGCGCTATATAAAATTTTATCAAAAAATAAATAAATGTATTCTGTTTTCTCATTGATTGAAAATGTGACTTGAAGAATAAGCCCAAGTGGTAGAGTTAGCCAAAAGTACATACAATCTGTTAATAAGTCTTGGGAGCAGAACAAAAAAAGCACACATGAACACACCTGCATACAAAAGAAGTAAATAATTGATTTGTTAAGAACTGTTAGACTTGCAAAAAAGAATGTGTAGAGAAAAGGTCAGGAGTTTGAAGACACAGGTGATGTGAATTTTTTGTAACAAAAATGTGATTATTGAGCAACCTATTTATTTTACCTTTTCTCTAAGACACATTGTGACTATCTAAGTGTCAGGATGCGAGCAGCAATTTGAGTTACCTGTGTGGAAATAGCTACTCTCCCTGCTGCAACAGTAAATCTGCTTTTGCCCTACCAGGAGGAGTCTTGTCTTTTTTATTACAGTTTCCCCACAACAGTTGATGAGCCAGATTGGAGTCTCATTTGTCCTCAATCGACAGCTGCCACCAGAATACCACCTACCCCCGCTACAAAGATCATTGCACATCTTTGATGAGGTAAGCAGACACCATGTTGCCTAAAATTCTGCCTATTCAAAGGGCGGGTAGGACCCGGACATTGACGTCTTTAAGATGAGGACAATGCAGATTTTGTTCCTTGTTTTGTATATTGTATGACTTGTCTCTTTGGCAATGGTAGATATAATGTAAATAAGGTTTTCGCATGCAAGAGTGTGTGCAAGTGTTACACAATATTAAGTTAAGGTGCTGCATAGTCAGTAAAGTGTTTATCCCAATATATAAAGTTCAAAGTGGTCAATGTGGTAATTCGAAGTTGGGAGTCCAATATGTGTTTCAATATTTTGACACAATATTGCTAAACTTTACCTCCAAGTACGATCTGAACACTATAATTTCCATTCTGGTCCTAATGTCCAGAAGTCATTCCATGGTCTATGAGACGCATGGTTTGAGGGTTGTCCTTGAGCGCAGAAAGAAGTGACCAGTTGCTACCGGTTTAATTTACAGTTTAGAGTCAAACAATTGTGATTAATATTTAGAAGCAGTTGAAGTGTTTATATTTTTTAAATATGCTCATGATGAATGCGTGTATATGCATGTATATAGAAATGCGGCCACAGATTGATGTTGTTGTATAGTGGTGTTGTGACATATAGGGCCAGATGTATCAAAGTGTTTTACCCATTCTGTGTCTATTGGAAAATGCGTTCGTAAATATGGCCCATTATGTTTAGTATATGGCTAAAACGTCAAATTGACTGATTTTGTATTTGTGAGGACTAGTGTACGAAATTAAAAAAGAAGAACTATGGAGCAGATAGATACAAGCTTAGAATATAAAATTGCTAGGAATTTTGGGAATTACGGAGACTCCCTTAGAAGACATGCAAAAGACGTTTCCAGGTGATCAGAAAAGGTTGTAAAAGTTTTGCCACTCAGAAACATGTGTATCCTGGCCATAGGAAGGGACATTTGATGAAAAAATGTTAGAGCACATTGTTACACATCTTAAGAGTAGATATGCAGGAATTAAATTACAGAAGAGAGAAGCCACCTTAGGCTTATGGCGAGTCTTCTGTGAAAAGTCTAAGGACTCCTCAAATGCTGACCCATCTAGAACCCCGTCCACTCCTCCACCTCCCTATTAACCTATAAACACTTCTCCCAAGGTGCCTGGTATGTATCCATTGGTGCAGCTACAGAAAGCCGCAGTGGGATTTGAGAATCCTGAGTTTGAGACCCTTTCACAATCCCTGAAGGGATCTCCTAATGTTGCCTCACAGATGTCAAAACTGAGACACATGAGTACTCCCAGGAAACAAGTATGGGTGGGTGACACTCAGTTCTCATGGCAAGTAGAATCACAGTTTATACAACATTTAGATAGATCCAGCCTTTCCCCAAGAATGTAGAGGTGAAGAGCAGGTTCCAGGAGACAGTGACGATCAGTCGCTTGTTTCATCAGCAACATCTCATCTGTTACAGAACGAGAGCTATAAGAGGAAGGGCAGTTAAGGAGACAATGTTTACTCCACAACAGAGATATATATATGATGCTAGATGGATTGACTATGTAGATTGGGCTGTTAGTATGGCACAATGGCCAATAGTTCAAGAAAGAGATAAGGATTTTAGAAAGACAGAGGATAATTTACCACCTTGGCAGAAGGAGAAGGGGAATGTAATAGTTTAACCAGAATGTGTTCAGTAATGGTTATCACGGAGTGAGGATAGAAGAGTTACAAGGGAAGCAAGGAGAGAAGAATATTATGATAATTTATCAGGACAGATTCAGGAAAGTTTTAGGAGGAAGGCAAATAAAGTAGAGCCAGTACATAGATGCGTAGACAACATGGGTGAAATACTTTGATCTTTAAAGGCTTGGCATCCTTCTTATGACTTGAGACGCAGCGCTGAGGTGCAGGGGCAGACATACTTTCCAGGAGTAGAGACTTCAGCAACCAGTAGGCATTGGGGCAGCGCGTGAGCGCCGGAGCCCTCCCTTTCCGCCTATACTGGAATAAAAGGCAACCATCACATCCGTCCCGCGGGACGCGCGCGGGCAGCGCTGGGCGCAACCCGGGCCAAGGGTGGGCCCGTCTGAGCCCGTCCAAGACAGGAAGAGACTGGGCTGGGCCACCCCCGAACGCTGTCCTTTTCGTAAGACATAAACATTATCTTATCAATTTTAAGTATTTGACTCAATAATTCGCCCATTAAGAACTGATAATTTGTATCCTTGTAGTACTTATACTCTTATTGTGAGGCAGATGGCATCAAAAAATGGGAAAGGGAATCTGCCAGCAAGTACATGGAGGTGTGGTGGTGTTACAGGAACGCTAGATGCGTTCACTGTCAGGGCCACAACGGTCCTGGAACATGAAATTGCCTTAACTGAACGACGTTTGTCCTTAGACCCGATGTATCTAAAGCGTTCCTCATTGGGGACATTAGCGGCAGCACCCTCCCCTGAGCAAACAAGCACACCCAATCTGCCGGTCGAAGCTGGAATCCGACATCAACCAGATAGATTAGACATTGTGGATTCCAGTGTAATTGCTGCTAACAGTGACTCTTCTTTAACCTATATATCGGCCGATTCTGGTTCTAGTGTACTAAATCACTTACCAAACTCACACACCACGGATAACAAATTACCAAATCGTCTAGTGGATAAGGGCCCCAACGTTAAGAGGATCGGAGTGGAAATTCACAGAAGGGAGGCTGCCCTAAAAAGACAAAAGCCACTAGAATCCCTAAGGTAATGGTAAAAACAACACGGGGCAGTAATAATATTGTCAAAAATGCCCAGATTATTGTGCTCTTACCTAAATCTCCTCTTGTAGATGTGGTGGAATCAGTGTGTACAAAGCCTGATAGTGTAGAGTTTTTCATGGAAAAAATGGAACAGTTGGTGAAATCTCTAATCATTCCACTAGTAGAGAGATCGAAAAGGATTAGCGATAAGCTAGAACTGCTTGAACAGGCAACTCGGGCGAACTCTGTACTTTTGGGTAAATTGGTTGAGTTTAGGCCTGTCCAACTCGAAAAAGCAACCACTTCTCCTTCTAAACACCAAACTATACCATCAGTAACCTCCGTAACACATATTAATGAGTCACCCCGACGAGCGAATGTCATGCACGTGGATGACAAAACATCATCAGGTAGATCTAAGCCCCAAGTAAGAGGGGATTGTCAGGAGGGTACGGGAGTTAGGGATGACAGGAGATTAGATGATATAAGGAGGGTGCCAAATACCATAACTCCACAGAGAGCTAAAGGAATTAGTAGCCGCCAAATATTAGATCTCCCTCCAGAGTCAACACCTTATGTAGCTGTATTAACAGGTGTGCCAGAGCTGAATCATGATAATACAGAAACATATCATGAATTAAAAAATAAAACTATGTTTTGGCTAAGTAGGAACAGACCATTAAGACCGGATCTGCATGGCAAAATATTAAATGTTCGCAGAGTAAGCTGGGTGGGCCGCAAAGTAAAGGATATGGATGGGGACTGCATTATCGTTCATTTTAGAGATCCCCGTGTGATACAGTATTTAAGTGGTTTCTACCATCAGAAGAATATGGGGGGAATTTGTTGCTTTGATTTAAGATACTTCTATCCATCCCCCTTTCCCACATCCAATGGCTATAATTTAGATCGAGGTGGTCTCATTCTCCCTTTGGAAAATAGGTTTAATGTACCAACCAACAAGTAACTATTATGATTCCCTATCTGGGCTCGGGTGTGTGGATTGACCGATAGTGGAGAAGGGAAATGAAAAACCCCCGGAACAGATATCATTTGAAATGGCGAGGGGCAAACATGTAACCTCGGGCCTTGTCCAGCAACTCTTGAGAATCAGAGGTGTCACTGAGTCAGTATATTCAGATAAAGAGAATAACACAGAAAATATGGAACAAAGGTCTAATAATGAGTACAAAGCTAGCAACATAGTAGACGCGGGGACCATCTGTATCGTGACTAAGATGGACACTTGGTCTATTTTATATTGGAATGTTGCTGGCTTAAGATCCAAGTTGGATAATAATAATTGGGTGAAACTTATTAATGAATATGATATTGTTAGTCTACAAGAGACTTGGATGGTAGAAGTGCATCATTTGAGTGGATTTAAAACCATATTCACTCCAGCCATTAGCTCATTACGTGGCAGAGTCAAAGGAGAGCTTTGCACCTATGTATCCAACCTTTTTAAATGTGATAAAATTGAGATTTTACATAATAATTGTTTTTATCATGTGGTTAGGATTCATATCGACAAAAAATTATGTTTATTGGTTGTGAACTTTTATAACAATGTCTCCTCAGGAGATGTTCCAATTGTTTTGAAAACTCTGAGAAATGATATTTGTAGTTCGTTAGGCAAAGAAACGAAATAGTCTATTGTCGTGTGGGGGGGGTGACTTTAACTGTCCACCTTGCATGCAGGGAGAAAAGGGGATCTGTGGCCTTACGTTAGATAGAGACATGAGTTTAACACATTTTGAACATTCAGAAATTGGGGACCTCTTGAATGAAAATATTTTTACATGTGATTTGGGGTTTGCAAACAAAATGTGTCAACCAGAGAGGCCATTTTACCCTATCTTTAATGGCAGAGGGGTATTCTCGATAATTGATTTTATCTTAATATCGACATGCCATAAAGAGAATGCTTTAAGCTATAAAACTTTAAAGAATCCCCTAAGTGACCACTTCCTTCTAAGGGTCGAAATTGTAAATCGATTTTCTGACTCTGTGCATGATCAAGATTCTAGGCGTTATCCGAATAATATCGCCCTGCAAAGACAGAACGGATACGCATTGAAGTGGTCCCTGGTAGTGTCTGAAGATTTCCTATGTAAATTAATTAAGACTTGCAAACCTAGTTTTAATGTCTGCTTGAGTGAGACAGGCGAGAACATTGAAATAATTAATAATTTTAACATTATTACTGCACAAATAAAGGCCAGTTTTGGGTTGAAGTAAGGAATCCGAAAAGGAAAAGATCTAGTTGGTTTGATACTATGTGTACCAAGGCCTATTCTAATCTTAAACGTGCTTTGAACGCCCCTGTCAGGGATAGGACTTTGATTAGGGAACTGCGGCGGGGATACAATGTGGCTCAAAAGAGGAGAAAGGACGCTTTGAAGAAGGAAGCTTGGGAAGCTTTATGCGATGCTTCACAATCCCGTGATGTGACAGCATTCTGGAAGGCAGTAAAGGCTCCCTTTTTTAATGATAACTTGAGGGCAAGGATTGAGATTGCCATTATCGAAGACGAATGGGTACGCTATATTGAAACCCTTTATAGCATACGTACTATAACTGAAGATATGACCGATGCGGTACTGGAGCAGGGCGCGCCTAACTCCCCAAAGAATACGATTAACTTGAATTTTACTGTAGAGGAAGTAATCTCAAGCATTAAATCTAGTTTGGGGGGAAAGGCTCCGGGCCCAGATGGGGTACCAGTGGACATTTTTAAGAATAATATGAATTTATGGGTGCCACTACTCACTCAGCTTTTTAATTCGACAGTTAAAATCCTTGGTAGAGGGATTTTAAACCGTTTACAAATATGGGCAGACGAGCATAAGATAGTAAGCGACCTCCAATATGGCTTTAGGGAAGGTATTGGGACTGTAGATCAGTGCCTTCATTTACACATCCTTCTAGACATATATATAAAAGCCAAAGGCGGTAGGATGTTTTTAACTTGTGTAGATTTATCATCCGCCTTTGACTGTGTTACCCACAGTAAGTTGTGGCTAATTTTAGAACGTTTGGGTGTGGCAACAACATTATTCAATTCCTCAGGGATTTATATAACGGTGCAAGGGCCTCGATTTAGATTTGGGAAAAATGGTGAATGCACCAGGATGTTTAGCATTAATAGGGGCCCCATTTTTATTTACCATCTATATTAATGATTTAGAAAAAACTTTGCTGCAGGAATGTCAGGACAATGCCACAGGCCTCCAAACGATCAATTCCAGCATTAATTTATGCTGATGATGCAGTATTGATGGCCAGGGCTCCACTTGCAATGCAAAACATGATGACACCATTTGCTACTTTTATGACCAACTTGGATTTAATAGTCAATTCTACAAAAACTTTTTGTATGTACTACGGTTCACGCACACTTAAATTAAAGAAAACAATGTACATTGACTCCAAACCGTTATATTTTACCCAAACTTTTCCCTATCTGGGTATTTTGTTTGATTGTTCTGATCAATGGTGCAACGCAGTAAAAACTAGGCGGTTGCTGTTTTTAAAATCTATCATGGCTCTTAAATCGTTTAGCAAGAAAATGGGAAAGAAACCTATTAAAGAACTCCTTTGCATTTATAAAGCAAGTTGCTTTGCAATTGCTACGTATGGGGCGGGGATTTGGGGGAATACAAATGTGACTATCCTTCAGGTAATAGAAAATAATTTTCTTAAATACTTGCTATCATTACCGGATAGTGTGTCCACCCTTAACTGTCATGTTGAACTTGGACTGCCGTACTTGGAAGATATCATTAAGGTGCAGCCGGTTCTTCTGTGGCACAGGGTATGGACCACAGAGGAATGTTATTTTAACCGTCTTATTCTAGGGGACGCTATCAACCTTGATCGTGCCCATAAGATGAGATGTTACAGTATATTAAGACATTCCTTGGGAACATTGGTCTATTGAAGTACTATGAAGATCCCTCAATGATGAGTCTGATCGCGAGGAAAGAGTTGAAAAAATTATGTATAACTCATCTGGAGGAATGTAGGGAAAATGTGGAATTCAATGAAAAATCTGTGATTTCACATCAAATGATATTGACCTCAAATGTGATCCAACCATACTTTAATCTACAGATGGGAGAATTTGAAAGGTTGTTATTATTCCGGCTAAGATTTGGCATTTTATTCAGGTTACTAAGCTTCCCCACTGTGAACGATTGGTCTAGGCTAATCATTAAGTGTCCCTGTTACGATTTGTCTGATCAATCTGACATCCATATTTTATTTTTTTGTAAGTTTTATACAATTCCCAGAAAAAGGTGGATATTGCCCATTTTAAAGTATATGAATTTTAGACAATGTCGACCTGCCTTTTTAGCAATCCAGAAGCTAGATAATATTTTTACTGTCGCATCCCTCTCGGCTTTTCTTAAAAATGTTTTTATCTCACGGAAATCAATAACTATTTAAATTGTAACAAGCTTATTGTGTGAATTTACATGAAGTTGGATAGCTTGATTTTTATTTTGTATTGTGTATTTAACTTTTGTTTATTAGATGATGCGATTTTATTGTACTTTTATGGTTATTGTGCATTATAACCGAATAAAGGTATCTGACTGACTTGATTACTTTAAAAAAAGGCCCCTTATTGACCTTGACCATACAAAAGGAGTAATGATATTGCCTAACCGTACCAACACTAGAGACATGTTCTCTAAAGGGAGGAGTCTCTGAGCAACAGAGCTTTAGCATTGCAATTTTAGGGAACACATGGCCAGCCAGGTCCCAGGATGGGATCTCGTGAAGCTACAGGAGAATTAATACTACATGATAGACCAATGCAGCAGATGAGTATTCAAACAGTTATGCACTGCACTGATCTCACCCCTAATGAGATAGTCGCCAAAGGGGGAAATAGTTGATACCTTGTTGTACCCCATGTGGATAATTTAGCAGTATGGACTGAAGGTTTAGTCCCGCAAATGAGTCTATGGCCAAGTGGAGGGTCCTTTGATCCACGTGACATGGCAAATGCTAAGGATTGCATTCTTTATGGAGAGGGAGATCCAGACTGAGATTATCTTTACATGCGGAAGTGTTTGCATGTGTGGCAAAATATGCCAGACAGCACAACCCCCAACATTCTTTTACTCCCATATACCAGATGGCCATGATACATAGGGGACCTGGGGCACCTCATTATGTTCTTTCACCACAAATGGACAAGGAGACTCTTAAAAAGTTGCTACCAACACTTATACAGGGAGCAGGGAAATGGTATAGGCCCTTTGAGAAGGAAACTGAAGGCATTACCCTGGAAGTAGGTGACGTAAAGAGTTTACTTATCTCTCTTATAGGAGATGAGACAGATCTTGTTTTTCATAAGGCTGGAGTGAGAAATGTTACCATCACTAAGACAAGGTATGATGGTTCTCCATTCAACTTAGTCCAGACAGTAATCTGGAATCAGCTGCGGAGCATGTACCCTAATAGGCCATACACTGAGTCTCTCATGGCTCAATCAATGCAGCCAAATGAGGACCCCGCTCAGTTTCTCAGCAGGATGAAAGAAAAGTGGACTCAAGAACCAGGTCAGGATTGGGAAGTAATAAAGGAAATGTCATGTTGTTGTATAATGTAGTGAAAAGGGTTTACACTCTGATGTGCAGGATAATCTCGATAATATAGTACCTCGGGAAGTCAAGCCCTGGATAGAGATACAGGCACATATAGTTTATTTTTGTAAAAAGAAGCAGGAGAAAGAGATGAATAAGCAGGAGATAACAGAGAAAACAGCAGCCAAGTTAGTGCAGCAAAAATTGGCAAACAGAGGCGCAATGGAAGGAGCTGTGGTAGCAGCTACCACTTAGATGACTGCAATGTCTGTGGGATCGGTCCCAGGGACCGTCCAACAACAGTATCCACAACAGCAGGATAGTGTGAGGGCACAAGGAGGTAGCAGAGGAAGAAGAAGAAGAATAGGAAGGGACAGGAGAGGTCCCCAGAGGATGAATCAACATGTCATAATTGTCACAGATATAGACATTTCATTAAAGATTGCAGGACCAAGGGATGGGATGGACAAAGTGGAAGGAGAGGAGGTTACAATCATCCAAGGAATACAGTAGTGCAGCCACAGTCAAACCTGCAAAAAATATATGTACCTCATATGCCACCACAAAATGTTCAGCAACCAGTAATACCTCAAGTGCAACAAATGTCGCCACAACAAAGTTATCAAGCACCCCCAATGGCAACTGCACCTCAAAGGGGACAGAGCGGTGTGATTGTGAGAGGAGGAAATCCCTTCCAAACAAATTATGTGGGAGGATATATGCAATGAAGGTGCCCACAAAGTAGTTCAATGTGTCCAATATTGTCAGTGACACACAGGCCAGATGAGGAACCCACTGTGAAGGTATCTATCAATAAATACAGGTATGCATTCCTCATAGACACAGGAGCAACCCAACCTTGTATTAGAGAGAAAGATTATCACATTTCTGATAGATCAATGGACACACAAGAATTCTCTGGGGTGGTGATGAGGATTCTGTTTACTAAACCAGTGGAGATGGAAATAGGAGGGAGGTACATTGATGGTTGTTTAGTATTCTCTCCGGCTGCCCCAGCTAATCTATTGGGGAGAGATCTTATGGCTAAGTTCACATGAGTATTCATTTTGAGCCTGATGGTACTATGATTTGTTCGACCCCTGGAGTTCCTCGTTACAAATGTATAGCTGTAACAGTAGATTCTTCTACAGGAGACCAAATCAGAGCTCGACCCACTGATATGGAAACATTTACCACAGTAGTATATACAATAATAGCAGAAGCACCAGCATTACTGGGGAGGGAGGTCCAATTACTGAAAGAGTTCCTTTTCTGGCAACAAGGCAGATTCTTGGATATCTGACAATGAGTTGATACTGCAAATGGAGGTCTTACACCTGTGATCATAGGCATGTTTTATGGGTATGCATTATTTTCACTGAGCCAGGTAAAATGGTTAAAAAGATACTAGATGATCAACTGTTTGATGATAATTCTAAGAAAACAGTTATAGTCTATCAGGATGACATACTGTTGAGAACAGTATTGGAAGTAAGGACACCCACATAAGGTAGAGCCTTTAATTCTGTTAGGGCTGCAGATCTTTCCCAAGTATCAGACACTTTGTGGACTAAAGATCCCCATGATTTAGGCCTTAATTGTACTGCTACTCCATTTAGAATTAACTGAAGAAAGGTGCTATTTTGCCTAGGGTGAGACAGTATCCTCTTTCCAAAGAAGCAGATGAGACCATCGCCCCTACTATAGAAACGTTGCTAGAGCAAGGAGTAATATAACGTAGAGTATTTACTTGTAATACCCCTATTTACACTGTTAGGAAATCCAAGGGTAATACTTGGCGCAAGGTTCAAGACCTGAGCCCCCTGAATGAAGTAATAGTGCCAGAATTCCCAATTGGTCCTAACCCTTCCATTATTTTGACAACTATTCCCCAGGATGCCCATTTTTTCTCTGTGATAGATCTCAAGAATGCTTTCAATAGCATCCCTCTCCATCTAGACAGTCATTATTTGTCCGCACTCTCCTATCGCGGGACTCAGTATTTGTACTCTTGTTTGCCTCAAGGGTATTGTGAGTCCCCTATCATTGTCAAAAGAGTGGTGAAAAAAGATCTGTCAAACTTTCAGTATGACAGGACGTTGTTACAATATGTCAATGACATTATTTTGACATATTATTTTGCAGTACTACTGAACCACAGTGTAGGAAAGATACTATATCTCTTCTTGTTACTCTCACACTGAAAAGTAGAGAAAGACAAAGTTCAGCATTGTCAGGAGGAGGTCTATTACCTAGGACAGTTATTGTCAGCTTCTGTTCGACGAGTACCTCCTGAGAGAGCAGCATTTATATGTCAAATGACTGAGCCAGAAACTTTTAAGCAAATGCAGAAGTTTCTTGGTCTCTAATTATGTGAGACAATAGGGCTTTGATTACAGCACTTTATTAGCACCCTTGCTGCCTTCTATCAAACAGGCAAAAGAGAGAAATGATAAGATAACATGGACACCAGAAATGATGGAGACATTTCAAAAATTGAAAAGCGAGATAACGACTGCCCCAGTTTTGGGGAGTCCTGACTATACCTAGGAGTTTTACCTCTTTTGTCATTGCAATGGCCAAGTCATGACAGCTGTCCTTACACAAAAATACCCCTTAGGATTAGTCAGGATGCAGTAAAAAAGTGTGCGCCTATATGGGATGATTATGCTGTGTGATATATTTGGATGGATAGTAAAGTGACTCGTCAGACTGTCATGAGATTAACGTCTGTTACTTTATGTTTCAGAGAAACCGGCACCGTTAATGTAGGACAGAATATCAACTACAGTTCTACAATAGATAACGATGGCATGCAAGGGGGGCACCTCCATTCTCATGGACTATAATTGACAGAGTGGAGAACTATTGTACACGCAGATGCTGCTGCACTAATTACTCTTGGAATTACCAAGACAGAGACATGCAAAGTCACTTGTGAACAGAGGCTGGGCTATCCTGACAACTTTGGGCAAACAAAGCAAACACAAGGAGATGATGTACAGAGTGTTGAAACTTTTCGGACACTCAGCCCCAGTGACAGATATGCTTTGTTCGCCCTAAGTTGGCAGGGTATGCCCAGCAATGGGTCCCTTGCTCACTTTGCCACTGGATTCAACCTAGCATGGTTGATGAGGGGTGTTACCCCGAAACCAGTCCCTGGTTGCTTGTTTCCAGTCCAGGGAAGACCTGGCTTGGCAGTTCGGGCTGGACTGTTCCCATGAGGAACAGAGTCACGAATGATTTTCAAACGGCTTGGTCTGAATTGGGGTGGTGAAGTGAGCTAAAGAACAATAATGGATTCAACCCAGATCTGTGACTGGGGGTGAGTGTCTGAAAGGTTTCAGCGCTCCATCCATCATCTCCTTGTGTTTGCAATAGTAAATTTTACCCCTGCTGAGTCCAACATTTTCCCTACTGTTGCACTGACTGGAGTGGGAATAGTACATTTTACTCCTCCACAATCCAACATTTTCCCTACTGTTGCAGCAAATGGAGTGGGAATAGGGGGGGAATGCGTGCTCCCCCCCTTAGTGAGCCTTAAAAGGCCCTGTGGACCCCATCCCCTGAGGCCGACTGCTGCAAAAAAAGTGGTGGGGAGACTTAACATCCTCTCCCTGAGCCTTAAAAGGCCTCCGGGACCCCATCGCCTGGGGCCATAAGGAACCCTAAAGTGAGGGGGACCACACAGCCCCCCTCCCTGAACTTGTTAAGGCCTGTTAGCCCCATTCCTGGGGCTGGCTCACAGACTGTGTCCCATGGAACCCATCCCTGGGACACAGTACTTTCCCTGCCTGCATCAGTGTGGGCAGGAGAACATATGTTTGCTCCCGCCTGGCGGGAGCATTTTTAAATCTCCCACGGAGTGGTAGAAAACATGCCTTCCCTACCTGCAGGATTACTGGCAGGGAAGGCCTGTCTGCTTCCACTCAGCTGGACATTTAAAAATGCTCCCACTGGGTAGGAGCAAACATATGTTCCCCTGCCCGTGCTCCTGGAGGCAGGGCAACAGATTGCTACGACCCAGCAGGAGCAGGCAGAAATAGCTTCTCCAACAGGCGGGAGCAATGCTGGTTAACAGTGTATGTGGGGAGACATCTGGTTGGTGAGTGCCCCAGGTGGGCACAAGGGCACCCACCTACAATTAGGACAGGCCCTGGAGGATGGGGTTCCCATGGCCACAAAAGGCTCAGGGAGGGGGGCATGTGTCCCTTTCCCTTTATTGTGGCATTCCCGCTCAGTGGATGGGGTCCTTGGGGCCTATTATTGCTTTGGGAGGGAGGTCCAGCGGCCTTCTCCCTTTTATTATGCAATTCAGCCCCAGGGGATGGTGTCCCTGGGGCCTATTAAGGCTGGAGGAGGTGGGGCACGTGCCCACCCTTATAAATAGAATTTGGCCCTACAGGATGGAAACCCCGGGGCCTATTAAGACTCAGGGAAGGGGGACCACAACCCCCTTCCCTTATTAATGAAATTCGACCTGAGGGAGAGATCCCGAGGGGTTATTCAAAGCTTGGGGAAGGGGGGCGTGCCCCATTCTGCTTATAAATAGAATTCAGCCCCAAGGATGGGGTCTCCGGGCCTATTAGGGCTCAGTGAGGCAGGCTGCATGCTCCCCTTGCTTTATAAATAATATATGGCTCCTGAGGATGGGGTCCCAGCGGACTATTAAACCTTTGGGAGGGGGCCTCGTACACCCTCCCCTAAAATTAATGTATTTGGCCACGGGGACGGAGTCTCCAGGGCCTCTGAGGGCTTAAGGAGGAAGTCCACACCCCTCTTCCATATTCTGAAAGTATGGCCCCAGGGAATGGGCTCTCCAGGGCCTATTAAAGCTAGAGCTATCAATGCACTGTAAATTTTAAAACAAAACATGCTGGACCCCAGTACAACAAAAATGAAACCCCAGGGCGAGCCAGGGCCTAGCGAGGGCAGCGCAATAAAATATTTAGGAGCAGGGGATGTGTGGTCCCCCTCCCCAAGCCTCTTGGAGGCCCTGGAGATCCCATCCCCTGAGGCGAAATAATTAGAGAAGTTAGTGGGGCATGTACCCCCCTTCCCTGAACCTGAAAAAGGCCCAGGGACTCCATGCCCCGGGACTATCATTAAAAGAAAGGGCAGAAAGACATGTGGCCCCCATCTCCAAGCCTGAAACTGGCCCGGTGACCCATTCCCCCAGGGCCAAATATAATTGAAACGTGGAGGAGGCAAGTGGCTTCTCTTCCCAAGTCTGCATATGTCCCAGGGACCCAAGCCCCTGTGGCCAGCTCACTAACTGTTCCAGGAGGCCTACCCCGGGGTTGTATGGCATTACAACGCAGGCTTTTACCCCGCATGCCATTACAACGCAGGGATTACAACGAAAGTCGTTACAACGACTTTCGCTGGAGGGCGCTGGATAGTGGAATAGTTTAATTTTATATTCCAACTCCAGCCCACGTTGACAGTAGGGAAGGTGTTAGATAGAAAATTAAACTATTCCCTATCCAACAGCGCCCTCCAGCGAAAGTCGTTGTAACGACTTTCGTTGTAATCCCCGCGTTGTAATGGCAGTGCAGGGTAATCCCTGCGTTGTCATGGCTGTGCCCCTACCCCAGACACTGTAGTTTCCCTGTCACCAGGAGCATGGGCAGGGATGGCATCCCACCCAGAGGGAGCTTTACAAATGCTCCTGAATGGTTAGAGCAGACAGATGATTCCCTGCCCATACCATTGCGGTCAGGGAAACTCAGATTGCTCCTGCCTGTAATGCTGGCTCCCGCTGCACCCTAGGATGTTTTAACTGTCATTTTCACCTAACTATAACCTTACTTTAACCTTTGTTTTTTCAGTGAATATAAAGATAGATAGATAGATAGATAGATAGATAGATAGATAGATAGATAGATAGATAGATAGATAGATAGATAGATAGATAGATAGATAGATAGATAGATAGATAGATAAATATATAGATAGATAGATTCAGTGAAAAAACAAAGGATAATGGGAGGTTTTAGTTTATTTAGATTGTCAGTTAAAACATACTTTTTTAAATTATAAGAACCTCTGAAATTCACGAGTTATAGTTTTCTCAAGTAACTATAATTGTGCCCTAAAGTAACTATATATGTAAATATCTTAGTTGTATTTTTTGAGTTAACATATTACTTCACAAGCAGCGAATAAAAGAAAGGACTACAGTACCAATTACAGTCTGAGAGCTTGATATGATGAATATGTATATGGTACCTCGTAATATATAGAATAGGAATATACCAGGTGGAGTGCAGCTTGGCCTCTTCTTGAACCTTTGTATGGTCTTAAATTTCCTGTGCACACAAATGACTTCTATTGTGTTTATCTTCACTTTTTACAGTAGCTTAATCAAATCCAGGGGCATATTTAAAAGGGGATTGCACCACCGAAACATCACTTTTTGCGACGTTCCAGTGGCGCAATGCCCTGCACCATATTTACAAAGCGGGGTAAAGCCACTTTGCATGGCTTAATGCCACTTTAGAAATATGGTACCCTTTCATGCAGGTATCTGCGTAAAAGGGGCGTGCAATGGGTGTTGCTGTGAGCGTTCCAATACAACACCCATCGCTTTTTGACAATGCACCAGATTTACAAGGATGTGTAAATCTGAGGCAGTGCTAAAAGCTAACACAACGCAAAAACAGGCATTTGATTGGTGCAATGAGGAGAAATACTTTTATTTCTCCTCGTGTTTGCTCTTTCTATGTGTGCTGCATTCTGCAGCCACATAGAAAGAGCAAATCACCGTTAAAGATTGTTTATGTGGAGGAAGGTGTCTCTTCCAGCACATAAATAGTTATTCCCTGCAACACAGACACCCTGCAACTATTTCTAACACCAGCGCAGCAGAAAACACAGGGGTGCACCTTATTCTTGTGAACACTGCACATTCCTGTGTTTTTTGTAATGACACAGCACAGCGCTTCAAAATGTATCACAGCTCCGCACTGCTCCATTTCTCTGTAAATATACCCTTCAGTTCAGCAGAGGGTGGCATAGTAGGGTGACTCACTATAAGCATCAGTGGCAAGTAAATTCTATCCATGCCACTGAACTTCAACAGTCTGCTCCATGCCCAAGTTGTGCATGCCACAGAGTTGATTAAGGAAGTCTTTTCGAAGGAAGAGTAGAGTATTGTCTAGATGGGGATTGGTATGTCACATCTTTTTATGCTGCTAGTCGTGGGACTAGCGGGACTAGCATGGCTGCATAGTACCACAGTAAGCCTTGTACCCAGTTTATAGATTTCAAAATTGGTGTCTCAAATGCAACTCCTTTGCATGGTGGTCAGCATGTGCCTCCTTATCCTGGGCAGTTTATCTGTCTATGCCAGTCTAATCAATATCAATCATAGGTGATCGAATAATTTTCAGTCGGGGTAGGAGTGTTTTGGAATATATATAGTATTGTAGTCAGTATTACATGAGTGAGATGCCAAATGGGGTGTGCCTTTGGCAGACCTATTCACCACCACCAAAAATAATCATCGTCCAGCCTTTTGCCCTCTTAGTTTCCTCAAACATCTGCAGGAGGACTGTTCCACCTTCAGTAGGATTCTTTCTTACTGTATAAGTCTTGTATGTGTTTCTTCATCTGGCACTGATGCTGTGGGTCCTGAATAAAGTCAAGTATGACCAAGCACAATTGATTCTTGTGGATTCGTAAAAGGACCTTGGATTGCCCACCACATCAAACTGTGTTATGCCTAGCCCAAAAACAGAAACATCTAGAGGGCCCTTGGGCTCATTCCACAGAGGAAAGTCCTCTACTACTTCTTTATCTCGGATATTACAGCAGCTGCATGGGCATCTGTCCATATTTTCACCAGACACTACTGCATGGATTCATAAGTCTGCACAGAGGATCATTTTGTCTGCTTGGTCCTGTAGGACTTTCTGGGGTCAAATCCACTCTCTCGACTCTCATTCTGGAAGGGGCTATAGCTTTTGTATTGATTTGCAAAGTGCAGAATCTTTGGTTAGAGGAATCCACCAAAAGTATGAGTTACTCACCTATGCTAATGCTCTTTCTGGTGGATACGCTATCCAACTGCAGATTCCTCATCACCCTCCGTGGTGTGGAGTTTCGAGTACTAATAAGGTCCCAAGTTAGGTGTCACACACTGCCAGTTAAAAGGTCAATCCTCTTAGCTAAGCTCTGCATTCTTTGGCACGGAATGTGTAATGATAACATTGATGCCAACATGCAGGGGTGGCACCTATACATGGCTCTGTCTCATCATGTTCAGAAATGGGACACAATCACAATGGAAATTGATGGCATCACCAGCAGGCTTGAAACTACTCTTGCGAAACGTTTTGGATCCAGTCTGGCTCCTGGCCAGGTTCACAATGGGAGAAATCTACAGTTGGATGGACTAGCCACCAGAAACAGCATTATCTAATGCATGTAACTTATTCTCCTTGGATACTAAAATTGTTTGGGATACAGGCACTGTCCTTTGGACTGCTTCCTTCTTCACTACCTAATCACTCATTCTGTTCCTCAAGGATCCATATCATCCTGTGCTCCTTTAGGTATACTTTGGACCATGCCTGGAGCTGATCTCCTCAAGGATCCATAGCATCCTGTGCTCTTTAAGGTATACTTTGGACCATGCCTGGAGCTGATCTCCTCCTTCAATCTCAAACACTACACTTCACGCACGACACACAAATTATGGCAAAACTTCGAGAACATGTGACATATACCCCTGTGCCATCAGCCAACAGTGAATGCTTCCTAGCTGTTGATCACAGTTTGTGAATAAACCACCTCAAGATAAACACATCAAAACGGAGATACTAACCTGTAGTAAATGATTCACTTACCATCAATCGACCATCTTTCCAACCTCTGAATCCATAACTTCAAGCAAGGAACATAGGCATTGTTATGTATATGGACCTCTACATGATTCATCAGGCAAACAAGGTGAATCCTTTCTCCTGATGAAATGCCTATGTTGATTTTTCCTTATTTAGGTTTCCATCAAAAGGTTCAAGCCACCACAATTCTACCTAAATTATGAAAATCATATGTTCCTCAAAATATCCCTGTAAGTGATTCAGAAATGCCAGAAAATATAGAATGTAGTGGCACTACCACTTCTGCACCCTAATGTCAAGTCTTGATTGCACCACCACTTTGTTCTCTACACTGGTTGCCGATGTCTCGACTTATCACTTCCAAAGCAACATTCATAACCCATTGGCAAATTCTAGGCTCATTCTTCGGAAATGAAATTCCGTACCAACCACTAACCCAAGAATAAGAATAATATACAACTATTTCAAAGTCCGGAAAGCATTAAAACTCTGGGCCTTCTCGGTTTCACAGCTGCAATTAAGTCCTTGTGTGAGGAGAGTAAGAGCGGATGGGATACTCTATCAAAACATAATGGATATTCCGTCCTCCATATTTCAAATGACTTAGCCTAAAATGGACTTGTAATACAGTGAATGGAACATCTGCCATGTTTGTGAGGGAATATTCCATCCACATACAAGCCAACATTGTAGATCAAGAAAGTGGGACAATACAAAAACGTGGGGGTTTGATTTTTCACAATGATTTCTATTGAAACAGAAGTAATTTGGGGCAGGAGATAGTTAAAATAATGCAATTTTTGGCTTAAAAAATCAGGAGTCTCCTACCTGAATCAGGTCTATTGGCACGTATGTGTCCACCAAACTTTAAAGAAGGCCCTATGTATTCAGATGCTGGACTGTGCTTTGTCTTACACATTAACTAAAACACCTCACACTTATGTGCAGCAACAATTTTGCACTGTGTCTACAGCATGTCTCCAAACATCACGCCCCTTTCGCTTTATAAGTCGAATGCAGCGGCCGCTCTTCTGCTAAGGCGGAGGATCGTCTCCCAACTGCTCTCAGCAGTGCAAAAAAAGGACAAATAAAATGATAATAACTCAATGTTATTATCATTTTATTTTTCCCTGTTGAGGTAGTTTTGCAGGGCAGAGCTAGGCTGCACATAGAGCGGGGGAGAAGTAGTTGGGACGCTCTCTAAGTGCGCATGACGGTTTGGCCGGACAGCCAATCAGTCATGCGCACTTTGCATGTTCTCCACCAGGTTTTATTACAGCCTGAGTGGAGAACATGCACAGGCTCATAGTCCCCATTTGAGCGGTGAACCACGGCACTCAGACCAATTATGACGCTGCTGTCATGGTGACAGCAGCGTCGTGATTGACTTAGGAGAGCCTGTGTGCTTCCGGATTCCATTCCAGGACTCATCGGAAGGGAAGCGGAGGAGAGACGCGGCCGGCCGAAGATGTAAGTGTTTTTTTTTCTACACCCCACTCCTTCTCTCCCACCCCGCCGCCACTGGTTGAATGACAACCAACCCAGCTCAATGCTGCACTCCGTAAGGGCGTTCTGAAACCTGATGAAAATTTGAAATCCTTAAAAAAGCCATGACGTGAATGGCGTGCTATATAAATGTATACACTCTATTGCAAATTTGCAAATCCTATGTGTAATGCATGCCTCCATGCCTTCAGTGTTTTTCAGCCGTAGGTCTGACTTATATCATAAAATTGCACTGTGATATTTTTTTAATTGTTTCCTGCTGCCTCATTTCTTCCACCAACAAAAATAAGAGTGAAAAATGTATTAAGAATAAGTTTAAAAAGTAAAAGAAAAACAAAAAAAAATGTTCATCATGCTAAGGGCCTAAAAGCATTTCGTATTGTAGTGTTCGCTTTACAAGGTTTCCTCAAAATTAATTGTGACATACTAAATCACTAAATGTAATATTTTGTTAGAAATAATGTGACTTGAGCCTCTCATCTGCAAAGAAGGTATTTTGTGCCCAGACACAGTAATGTCTTTCCTGTCGGCATGACAGCATTAGAAGAAGGCCAATTGAATGAGACGGAATTGATTTAACCCAGATGCAACTCCGCCAGAAATCTTTCAACTCTGACAGAAGACACGCGCTCTCTTGTAGGCCTCTGTCCCTGGTCTGCTGAAGCGGAATGAACGCAGCGGGGTGTTCCCGCCAGGTGCGAAGGTGCACGTTGTGGATTTCATTCATTCGTGGTCTGGATTAGAGAACTCTCGAGTGAAGTCCCAGGGGGTCGGTTTTATGTCGCAGTAGCTGGTAAATAGGTTTGTTTCTTTGTAGCAGAAATAATACCGCGATGGGCATGTTCAAGCACGTCTACTGCTGATTTAAGGCATGTTCATTGCTTTTCGAGAGGCACCAAACTAGAGAAAAAAAAAGGTGAAAAGTAAGTACCTCGCTTGAAGCCAATTAGACGGCAGCCCCGAGAATCTCCTCCACTGTCATCAGCGTGCACTGTATTGATCAGCTCTTTGGATGAGTGAATAAAATGTATGTGAAAAATTCTTAATAAACTTTGAAATAAAAAAAAACGGTAATTTTCAGTGGCATAGCGGGACCTACTGCCACCCAGGGCGGCCCCTAAATTTGTGGCCCACAGACGACTTGTTGTCGCGGGCGGGGGGATGGTGGTAGTTGACAGACACGACTTGCTCACCTCCGCCGCCCCCAAAAAGAGTGGCCACCCGAGGCGAATTGCCCCCCCCCCCCTCACTCCCCCGGCTATGCCACTGGTAATAGTACTGACGACAGTACGGGACAATCATCATCACAATAGTTTTTATAGAGCTTGCTACTATGCTTCCCTGCATTTAGAGTGACCAGGTGTTATTTTCAGAGAGTCAGGTTCTATTTTGTTCATGCACACACGGTTTTAAGGGTACCAAGCATCTCAACTGTTCTTTTGTGTATTAATTGTAATCTCTGCTGTCAAAACTCATGAAATACTACTGCTCCATGTCATATCAGTGTATGTTCTCATTACCCATATGTCTGGGCATATCTGTCCCACTTGGGGTGACATGCAAAACAATTGCAAAAAAACAATGGATTTGGGCCCAGATCTTTGCACTGGGGTGAATCTTTGACATTGTTCAACATTCTGTCCATCAATTGTTCTTTTTGCAAGGAAAAGATATAGACAAGAAAACGCAAGTTGAACCCTACTCAATTGACCTGAAAAACTTTATCTATTAACCTCATAGGAGCGTCGAACGTTCAGCGCCCAGTGCTGAACGTTCGAAGAACGAATGCAGGCCCGCCGGCCAACGGTCGTGCGCAGCACCGGCAAGGTAGTGCTTGCGACGACCGTTGGCTGACGACAGCACTTAAGGGGTTAAAACATCTCCTATCTCTATCCTATGCTTCGTGTAATCTCACCTTCACCTGCCTTAAAGAATTTCTGATGAAGAGCTCCCCTACCACTGCCTATGCTAGTTTAACCTTCCTGCTGATCAGACTTTTTCTTCTCCAAGCACAAACGTCTACACACTGACCCTAGTAAGCCTGGTGAAATCCAAATCCAACCATGTCAGAGCTGCTCCCAATGATGTCAAGGAAATCATTCAAGATCTATGGTCAAAATCCAAAATGTCAATAACTATCCCAAGAACACTCCCAAATAACTCACAGGGGCAGGTTTACTACAAGGTTGTGCAACGCAGTGCAGCAAGCAAAGGTGCTGTGTTGAACAAGGAGGAAAACACAGCACAGAGCCATAACTGCAAATATGTATATATATATATATATATATATATATATATATATATATATATATATATATATATATATATATATATATATATATATATATATATATATATATATATATATATATATATATATATATATAGTGCAGCTGCTGTCATCCCATGTGCTGGCACTCAAACAGGCTGTCTGAACCATAGTGTAGAAGTGTGTTTATGATATCTAGCATAGGATTTGTGCTGGAAGGGTAGCCTTCCACCACACAATATGATTCTTAGAAACAGTTTAAAAGGTTTCCCACGCTATGGGCCATATTTATGACCCGGTTTGTTTTGCTCTTGCACCACAGAAGAGAGCGACGCAAACCTTATGTCAGATTTTTGAAGCCACGCAAAGCCAATCTGTGTGACTTTGAGTGGCTCAAAAAATCTGGACTTCTGCAACGCAATGCAAATTGCTGCATTGCATTACTCTGCCATGGGTAGGGATCCCATGGGCATTGCGTGGATGTTTCCATGCTACTCCCATGGTGTTTGATGCATTTCCAGATTGACAAACCGTGTAAACCTGGGAAAATGCCAAAAAGGTACGCCTCTGCGGGTGAGGCGTTATGGGGAGAAATATTTCAATTTCTGCTTGTTCCTTACTCTATTTATGTGTGCTGCATTCCGCAACACACATAGAAAGAGGAAAATGCCTCTAAGGGTTGTTTTTGTGCAGGAATGTGTCCCTTCCTGCACTAAAACAATCCTGAATGCAACGCAACGTAACTATGTGGCAACGGTGTCTGCTTTGACTTTAAACTGCCTAAAGGACGCAAGCGCAGGCGGAAAAGTCAGGAATGCACCAAATGCCATACATACAGCATATTCCTGCCCTTTCCCAGTGACGCAGTGCAGAGAAGCAAGGTGACTTGCTGTGCTGCACTGTGCCACTATTCCATGAATATATTCCCCTATCTGTTCTATACAGTACATTTCTGCGACTTGACGCTTGCCTTGATGAGGCAATATATTTTAGGATAGGTTTTGTTCTGGAATGGTAGCCCTGCAGTACAAAATATTATACTCAGATGTAGTTGAACACTTTTTGCACTTTGTATGTGTGCTGTTCAGTGCAGCATACATACAAAGATTTAAAAAAATTGATTGGAGAAATAGAAACATTTCTCAAAGTTAATCCCACTTAGAGATGGGGTTTCTGGATGGCTAGGTTTAGCACCTAAGCCGGGCAGAACCCACCACTCTATTCCATCCAGGTAAGTTACACACCAAAAATAACTCGTGCTCTCCCCCTTGGTAGCTTGGCCAGTGCAGTCGGCTTATCTCAGAGGAAATATGTAGAGCGTTTTTGCAACACACTCACACCAGTGACAATAAGTACACCACAAAAGAGGCTCTGCACAATATTATACCATGACGCAGATCTGATTAGGGAAAAAATCCCCTTTTGATATTGATAAACTGTGGGCAAAATTAAAATAAAAAAATGCTGACATCACGAGAACTTAGTTAAGTATCACTTTTTCTTTAAATAGCCACACACTATAGGGAGCTCCACCAAAGGGCACATGCCCAAGAAAAAAGGGAGGGTTCCCCAGGGGGGCAGAGGGATAGAGGGGTCACAAGGGGTGGGAAGGGGGGCAAGGGAGGTTGTGGCATGGGTGGGGTTGCAGTGGGAAAAAACCCAAAATAAATTAGTCCTTAAACCTAGATTGCTAATAATAAGCATGTTGGTCTGGATTATCAATTTAAGCTGGGAAATGGATTACCATAGACAAAATGGCTGAAGAAAGGCTAAAGTTTCTATCGTGGAACGTTAATGGTCTGAGGTGTAGTAGAAGACAGCGCCTGATTCTGAAATATCTTGAGCAGTCAACTGCCCAGGTATTTCTTATTCAGGAAACCCATTTAAGCCACCTAGAAACCAAAGAAGTCTTCGGTAGATATAAATGGATAGTGCATTCCATATGCTCCCTTAATTCGACACATAACAAAGGGGTGGCGGTCCTAATAAGGAAAGGTTCAATCAACACGATCAAAAATGTATCAACGGATGGCTCTGGAAGGTGGATCTTGGTGCAGGCAAACCTGGGGGGGGAGTGACATCACTATAGTATCCTACTACGGTCCAAACACAGATGATCCTGGTAGCCTCCTCAAAATACAAGCCAAACTAACAGAAGTTACAACTCCAATAATAATAGGAGGCAACTTCAATGTTCTCCTAGACCCCGCCCGAGATAGGTCTAACAATAGTAAATATGTAGTAGCACCGCGCTCTAGGAGAACAATGATCAATATGACTCATGACCTCGGCTTGGTGGACGTGTGGGAAGCTAAGGGTGGAACACGACCAAGGTTCACTTACTTCAGCAAAAAACACGGCCATTCCTCATGTTTCGATTATATTTTAACAGACGCAGCAGGAGTAGAAAACATAGAGGATATTCTTGTTCAGCCATCTATCCTCTCTGATCATTCACCTATAACATTTATACTTGTAGCTAGCAAAGTAAAATCCCCCCCCCCCGTTGGATGTTAAATAGAAGTTTACTGGCTGACCCAGAGCTGATCATTAACATCAAAGAACCAACAACTAATTTTTTTTTAGACAACGAAGGGTCAACAACCCCCGATATGATATGGGAGGCTTTTAAGGCCCATATTCGAGGGGTACTTCATAGCTTAGCCTCCTTTAAAATAAGAAGAATAGGTTCGAATTCCATAACATGGAATTAGAGATATCTAGATTGGAGAACGTTAGGCTGCACTGTCAACCTGAGATCCTCCCCAATACTCTAAAAGATTTAGAACGAATCCATTCAGAGTATAGAGCTAAGTTGGAGGAAAAAGTAAAAGCTAAATCGAATGCCCACAGAATGGAGCATTATGTATGAATATGGGGAGAGAGCAGGTGCTACTCTAGCCTGGAAGTTAAAAGCTGAGAGGGTTAATAATAACATTAATAAACTAATAATAGATGACCTAGGCTCAACATCGAGTAAGCATGAAGATATGCAGCAATGCCTGGTTTCTCTGTTTTCAGAGTTATACAAAGAAGAGACAGTCCCTGGCATTGACTGCATCCAAGCGTGGCTTGCTAAAAAAGATCTGACGAGACTCCATATTGACAGTCAAGAGTTACTTGAAAGACCTATAACAGAGGAAGAGATAAAACTACATCTGGCTAAGATCAAAAACAAAAAGGCAGCGGGGACAGATGCACTTCCAGGGGAAGTCTATAAGATCCTTGATGAGGTAATTATATCTAGACTTCTTGAGCTATTTAATTACATCTACATAGAGGGGGGGAAAATACCCCCATCTTGGAAGGAAGCAACAATTGTTCTAATATTAAAGCCGGCTAAGAGCCCACTGAAGGCAGACTACTACAGACCAATCTCCCTGCTAAATGCAGATTACAAGATCTTCACTAGCATTTTGACGGGGAGATTGGTCAAGGTGATCCCACAGGTAATAGGGATGAGCAGAAGGGGTTTACGCTGGGTAGGTTCATACAAGTACAGACATTACAACTAATAGGCTGCATTGATTCAGCAGTTGCAAGGTCAGAACCGCTTGCAGTGGCAGCATATGACGCTGCCAAGGCGTTCGACCGCGTTAGCTGGATTTTCCTCTGGAAAACTCTTAAGGTTATGGGATTTGGTTCACTGTTTATACGAACATTAATAAATTGCTACGATGGTGCATCAGCTACTATTCTCCTAAATGGAGAATTAACACCTAGGTTCGAAATAAGGAGAGCACCCGACAGGGGTGCCCTATTTCACCACTACTATTCAATATTTATATAGAACCATTGGCGCAAATGCTCAGGCTAGACCCCCATATAACCCCCTTCCGAGTACAAGATCTTAATATTAAACTCGCTCTTTACGCGGATGACCTGCTTATCTACACTAGCAATCCAGCTGAGGTCTTCCCAATGGTCGAGCACTCTTTAAGAGAGTTTGGAAGATTCTCTGGCTATGAAGTCAACCCCCTCAAGACCGAGATAATGTGCTGGGGGGGTCAAAGGTTGGGAAAGACGAGGGAGACCTGGTTTTAAATACTTGGGAATTATGATAGAGCAAGATCTGCCGAGTATCCCCCTGTCAAACCTAAATAGGGTAACAAAGGAAATTGACCAACTTTTCCTTAGATGGAGAAACCTTCAACTTACAATATATGGCCGAATAAATATAGTTAAGATGGTAATATTACCCAAGCTAACATACCTCTTCAGCGCCATCCCTCTCAAATTCCCCCCTAAGCTTCTTGGGAAAATCCAGAGTAAGATCGGTAGTTTTATATGGGCCAACAAGTGTTCCAGACTATCCTGGAAGAAGCTCAAGAGGAGACTACTTAAGGGGGGGCTTGCTCTACCAGATATCTTTTGCTATTGCCTTTCTTTTCAATTCAAAAACATCCGTTGTTTAGTGTCTAGTCCTAGTGATAACAATTGGGGGAGGATTTTGAAGGCTATGACAACACATGAGGGGGGTGAAGATAGCTTGCTGTACAAATTTGGAGCGACAAGGTTTTTTAAGAAAGTCCGCCTAAAGGTGATGCGGGCGGCACTCAATTCATGGCAGAATCTGAAAACCAGGTGAGGTATAAAATACTACTCAGACTTCGCCCCAATCTGGGACTCTCCTGGGCTTCCCGATTGTCTAAAGGATAGTTTGGCGGTGCCGATTAAATCCTCTGGCATTGCCACTTGGTCTGAACTAATTTCTGCAGAAGAGATTCTCCCCTGGGAGGTGTTGAGAGTAAAGATTGGAGACTCATTCTCACGTTTTAAATTTTTACAACTACGCTCATGGTATATTGCAGAAAAGAATAATATTGGCGGAAACTGGGAAATAGAGTCTAAATTCCAAAACCCCACCTCCTTGAAAAAAGAAGTCGGGATATGGTACAGGAGTCTACTAGATAGAGAAGACATCGAACTCCCCCCACCTCATCAGATTTGGAGAACATCAATTTTAGAAAATGGAGCTGTAGAGTTTTATCTCCCGTCTACTATAAACCTCTACAAGTTCGTAAAATCAGCTTCTTTGAAGAAAAAACACTTCTTTACTATCAATAGAATATATTATACCCCCTATAGAATTGCTAAGTTTGTCAGTAACCCAATCCCTAGGTGCCCTAAATGCGGTATGCTTAAGGCAGATGATTTGCATATGTTTTACGAATGTTCTCAATTAAAAAGATACTGGCAGAATGTGGAATTGGCATTAACGGGTATATTTGATTGCACAGTTAACTTAGATCCAGCATTGGTTATTTTTGGTTTAAACTCCTCATTGGAAAAGTGCCTATCTAGAGCACAGACAGGCCTCTTTTTAAATTTGATTCTGTTGGCCCGAAGGGAATTATGCATCCTATGGAAAGATCCAGCTGCTCCTGAATATGAGAAATGGCTCCGGGCTGCATTTGCAATGGCAAGGCTTGACAGTACAGTTGGCAATATCTGGGCGCCCTTGGTGTGCTGGGGGAAGGCACTAAGGTTGATATAAAATTGTCCAAGGATTACACCAAGCCTCGTACAAAGAAGCAGGCCTGGCGGCCCGTAGCGAATGCAGGAACATGGACCAGGGTGCCCAAGATCAAAGCGGTCTAACATGTTACGACTGCAGACGCTTACCATGGTATGAGGACAATAAAAAAAAAAAAAAGATGTCAATTCTGTTATTGGAATAATTAAAATTGCTTTCAGGACACAAGTTTAGTCTCAGCGCTAACAGTTGTTCCTCAACTTTCTATAGTACTATAGATGAAAGATTTATTATAGTTTTATCCTTTATGGTTGTTTCATGTACCACTGTGTATTTTTCTTTGATTTTGAATTTCTACCTTTTGAGCCTGGCCCTTCTTCTGGCATTACGTCTTTTTCAAATCCTTTCCGTGGTGCGCTTGCAGTGTTCCCTTTGGTAAGGTCTTTTGTCTTGCCTGCAAAATAAAGTTTATTGATCACCTTAGTAGGTAATGAATCCAGGGTCACAGACTTTTTAAGCATTTTAATGTACTTTTCAAGTTTGTTGAGTTCCAAACCGCAGTCTCGCAGGCTGGTTTACCTTCTCCCCAGCCTGCGATGGTGCTCCTCCCTACGGCTGGCTGCCGTGAATAATCTTGAAACCAATGTGCCGGCAGATCTCTCAAACGAGCCAAGCCAAGGATCTGTGTTATTCTGTCACAATACCGCATGGCTTGGAGCGCATTCTCCATGCTGACTTGGGTATCAATAAACTTTATTTTGCAGGCAAGACGAAAGACCTTACCAAAGGGAACATTGCAAGCGCACCACGGAAACTCCAAGTCCCAGAAGGCAATCAAACCACGCCCTCGGGGTGTGCATACTAATGAGGAATAAAAAACGTGCAAATTGACAAGTGGTCCGCCTCCTCAATCACTTACCTGCTGCCCATGAAGAAGGGATTGTTATCCTGAAACGCGTTGGCATTCCAAGATTAAGGGGCCGATTATGATTGCGGTTTTTCCGCATCCTCGGGGCCGGCGGAAGCCACCGCCGGCCCAGAGGATGCGGAAAAACCGCAGCGGACTGACCAAGGACCCACCGCCACATTAGGATGGCTGGTGGGTCCTGGTTTCCGTCCGCAGCTTTTCCGCCGCGGTCGGCTTACAACCACGGCGGAAAAGCTCTGATATGGTGACGGTGTCTCTCAGACACCGTCCGCCATATCAGGATGGGCTTTAAAAAGTGCTTTTCCGCGGCGGGTTTTCCGCCGTGGAAAAGCATACGGATCTTCACTGCGGGGGCCCGTTGCGGGCCCCCTAGGTGAAGGGGGCGTGGGGGGTGCACATGGGGGGTACCTGTGGTACCCCCCTGCATTTGCATGCAGAAAGCGGCAAGCACCGCGCGGTGCCTGCCTCTTTCTGCATGCAAATGCAATGCGTGCATTTTTAACATTGCCGCGGGTGCAGCTTGAAGCTGCACCCGCTGCAATGTTAAAAATAGAGGATGTGACCGCCAGGGTGGCGGTCACATCCTAATTGCACAGGAGGGAACTCCGCATGCCATGCGGAGGTTCCCTCCTGCTCTGGGGTCGCGGACGGACGCAAGTCCGTCCGCGATCCTAATCGACCCCATAATATGAACTGGGGAACCGGGCTGCAGCTCACTGTTGGCAATGTTGCGTGACCTCCCGTGCACCAGCACATTGGTTCCAAGATTATTCACTGCACCCAGCCGTGGGGAGGAGCACCATCGCAGGCTATATATATATATATATATATATATATATATATATATATATATATATATATATATATATATATATATTCGGTATGTTGTCGTCCCATCAACCAATTGTACGGAAAAGACGAGGCAAACCCATTTTCTCGTGCGTGAAGATTTATTTCAAACCCAACACCATTCTGCCATGACGCGTTTCGGCCTGGCGAGGCCTTTATCACATGACCTATATATATATACCACCAGAAGTCGTCCTCCAACCACACTCCAGGGATGGACAAACAGACGAGGCAAATCCAGATGGATGGTGCAAATATTTTATTTTCGTTATGTCCAACAACACCACCGCCACGACGCGTTTCAGCCAACATGGAGCCTTGATCACATGACATGTGCGAGGGGTCGCCACCTTTTTAAAGTGCAAGTGCAAGTAAGTACTTCCCCTTATGAGTCATAGATATAGAAAAATTACTATGTTTTTGTAACTGCATCAATGCTTAAACTCTCTGTTAAATACAGATCTGTGCAAAATATATGCTAAAAATTCATATTTGAGAATTAAAAGCCTGCTTGTGAAAATGTTGTGTTAGGTTATATAATATCTCCAGACTACAACTCATTACCTTCGAGATAAATACATCCAAGTTTAAATACACCCATAAATAAATATATATACATATATAAATAAATAAATATATGAATAAATATAGAAAAAGATAAACATTTAAATAAACCTTCATCATAAATATATATATTATTATACAACAACTATACATTCATAAATACAATTGATTATATCCACAACTATAAAATCATTTATATAAAAAATAAATAATTGTGTTATCTCTATGCGTATGCTCAACTATATTTATAATTTGCACAAAAGCAAAAATCAAAAAGTTCTACACTAATATGGTTTGCAACAAATCAGGCATTTTTAAAAATACGTAGGTTCTATATTATTCATATCATAAAATTGAACCAACTGCCTGAAAACAATCTCTCGGAATTTCATAAATGAGTTTCCAACGCTCACCAAGTGGCTCCACTATTCAATTACCTGCGGTTCTCTTGGCCAACTTGGTAACTACACCCATAATGCATCTGACTCATGGTACTACTTAAGAAAAGAAAAATGTGTAGGTATGTGCTAACCCTGTGTTAAATTATAATAAGAAAAATTATGATATAAAGATTAAAATCAAGAAATCTTCTTCTAGATAGAGAGAGAGGTAAATGTACTTAATGTTTTTATATATATATATATATGAACCTTTCACCAAACATTTTTAGGTTGAGCCTAAAGTCAGCGCGCATGCGCTGCTCTGCGAGACCTGCTGTACTGGATTATGGAATAGAAGCCCCGCCCACTCTCCGCCCGTATTTGTCATTGGCTTCTGTCTTTGTCCTTCGTAAATGCAGGCTTCTGATTCAGTAGTCGGCTTGTTAGTCCCTCCTTAGTACCGCCATATCTTCATTTGGTACCGCCCATGGCTACTATCCCTTTTACTTGGGTTGTTACACTGTAGATGTTAATTAGTCTGTAAGCTCTATTTTCTTTATTGAGTTTCTTTTACTGTAGGCAGGATGTGCGCTGCAGTTTGTCCTTGAATAAAAGTCTTTATAACCAAATGTATATTTAGCAGCAGGCAAATTGTCAAGGTAGGTAGAACAAGTGTCATGGTCGTGGGTGCAGCAGTGCATAAAGATAAAAATATGTTGGAGCTTTGAAACATTGTTTATTCCTGAGTGAACACAAACCGGTCCGGTGGGATTTATTTTACTATGTGGATGTTACAGCCACTCTGACGCGTCCACCTGTGAGTCTGGGGTAGTAGCCATTCAGCGCAGCTGCTGCTTAGGTTCTGTGAAGAAAGTAACTTTATTATCAATGCTCCAAACGCAATCTGGATTTTTTTTCCACATATTCTGCTATGTTCCTTTTCTTCCTGAAGGCTTCCAGTGTCTGTCCGGGCCCACTACCTGCTCAAAACCTCCCCAGGCGGGAGCTGAACATGGTCTTGCCGGACTCCCAGAATACCTTCTAGATATACAAGGTGGCAGCCGCTCTTTCCGCGAGAAGAAGAGATATGATTGGGGAAACATTGAAGTTTGAAGTGTACTTCGCTGAAAAGTCACAGCTAACAGTTACTTTGATATTTACTGTCCACGTCTGGGCAGCATGCCACCCCCTTATGTTATTGTAGTTTTTTCGTTAGGCTTATCCATTTTGATCAATTCTGAATGACTAGAAATGTAGGAGGTGTGGGAAACTCCTCGGACATTAATATGAAATATACCCTTCTTGCTTGCCCTTGAGTCAGCATTATGCACCCAATCCATAAGAACACAATACATTTCCCACCATGGAAACCCCTAATTAGTGTATACATAAAATGCAAGATGTGTGATTCGCCACAGAATTAGACAGTTTGTCTGTGTGTATAGCCCACACTGCATATGAATAGCATATGAATAGCTAACACTGCATGTGATTGGGCAGAAAGAAGGTGGGAGGGGAAAAGATTTGCAATTTCGACAGTCTCTCGTTTGGATAAGAGAAGTTGTAGAGTCCAAATAACTGAAAGTATATGGGATGTATGCGCACACTACCTTGGCCCCAGGGCTTTAAGTGGGCCGGGTCCAGCCGGTGAACAGGTGCAGAAACAGGTCCCTATTGGGCTCTCCATTTTCCCCTTCACTCTCAGAACTGAAAAAGAAATTGGAAAAAAAAATCTTAACTCCTCAGCAGTCAGTTCACGTTTTTTATTTTGTTTTTGCAGTTCAGTATTGCAAAACCCGGAGTGCTTTACATGAGCACGAACAAGGACATATTCATAGATTTTAGATCGAACCTAGAATCAGCTTGCATGCACTGCTCTGCAAAACTTGCTGTACTGGAGTACTGAATAGAAACACCTCCCACTCTCTGCCCATATTTGTCATTGGCTTCTGTCTGTGTCCTTCCTAAATGCAGGCTTCTGATTCAGTAATCAGCTTGTTAGTCTCTCCTCAGTACCACCTTGTCTTCATTTGGAACCTCCCATGGCTACTGGCCCTTTTACTTCGGTTGTTACATGGTATGTGTTAATTAACCTGTAAGCACTATTTTCTTTATTGAGTTCCTCTTACTGTAGGCATGACGTGCACAGCTTCAGCTGCAACCGCTTTTGTTCTTTTAAGCAGCACGGCAAGGCTTTATCTTATATTATGTGTTTTTGGACACCCGCTTTCTTCTTAACACGGGTGCCCGCTTTAAATGACAACACAGGTCCTCGTGTCTGTTTCTCCCTCACGCCCCACCAACCAGACCTGAAGCCTGACTCCTCCAGGAGACCATGTACAGTCTATACATGTACTTGTTTGGTTTAGTTGTAGAGATGAATGGCTTAATTTGGTAACATTCTGGCCTAGCAGGCTTGTGCTTCTTCCTACAGCCTTCGTTAGTTTTATTCAGAGGGCACCGCGGTCCCAGCACTCGGGCAAGTTTTATGGCCCTCTTTATCACGAGATCCATTGCATACACTTATGAGAGTTCAACGCAGCAAATGGTGGGTAGTTTTTCAGCTGCTGGCAACAGGCCCGCATGGTACTTTGTTCGAGGGTCATGACCGCGAGCATCACACAGTTTTTCTTCCCTTAGTTACAGTGCATTGACTAGAGCTGTGTGGAAGTACGCATTTTCAGTTTCTTTGACTGCAATAACTAGGACTTGCAAACTGTGTCGGTGCACACAATCTTAGTTTGTTTTTTTGCACCACTGTGTTTATATATAGACTGGGGTTTACTGGGCCGTGTCAAAGCATGCACCCTCTGCTCACTGGTGCATGCTGTGTATGAATTCACTAATTGGATGCAAGGCGGTGTTGAAACACAAATGCAGTGTTCAACTTTGTGGTGCAAATGTATGCTTGAATAGGAAGTGTAATACCAGGTATCCAGTGCAAACCAGGCATCTAGTGCAGCAGGACCCTGGGGATGTGTGCATGGCCTGCATCTGCTAATGGTTTCAAAGCTTCCTGTCAGGAGGCATGAGAACATGCCGGCAAGGGATTTAAACCCCCCTGTGCTTTAATTTGACATAATTTTCCAGCCGAGGTATTCAACTGCAAATCACTTCAAAGGCGTGAAATCAAACATGTGTCGTATAACTAAGTGAGGGGTTCTCTAAACTGGGTGGAGGTTGGGGCTTAGAGTTAGCCCCTCCCTTATCTTTTTCTGTAAGTTATTGTTGACATCTCACCATTGTATCTAGATCCTGTACCAAACTGACCTTTAGATAAATTTATTATACTCGGATAGGACATTGTTCCTCTGTTAGGTCTCTGTGATGCACGCCTATCTGGCTTTTATTGTCATATGCCAAAGGCTTATGATTTGCATTTGAATTAATTGGTTCACATAGCTGCCAAGGTTTCAGATTGCTATGAGTGACATTTTCATAATTTCTGTGTAATTATGAGTGACATTCCAACGACTATGAGTGACACTTTCCCGCAAGCAAAATGAAGCAGTGAAGATGATGGAATCATACAAATGTCAGAAATTACACTCATTTGAGCATAGCGGCTAATGTTTCAGATTGCTTATGTGTGAAATTTCATAGATTCAGTGGATTTATGAAACGAAAGACATTTAACAACTAAATGTATGACAGTTAGAGCTACACTTTCTTGTGGCCAAAATCATGCAATGAAGTCCATGAAAACAGACACATTTAGGAAATCAGACTGATTTGAGCAATAAGAAAGTCCAACTCAGTAGCATGTGCTTTTAAAGCAATTATTTAATTTTTAAATAATCAGCACACACCACCCCAACCTCAGCTTTAGGTGTGGCTGAACCATAAAAATCAAAGGGTTCTCTGTGACAAAAGAATTAACCCACTGAGCTATCTACATATAATACAGTTCAATACAATACAATATGCTGGTAACTTTCTTTGCAGTATGCATATAAACTCTCTGCTCTACTTAATAGTGAGTGAAAACAGCCATGAGACAAAAGTCTGACAGTGACACAGACAGCTCTCCAGCACGGATATTAATCATCTGCCTTATCTCTGACTAAGCAAGTCTCATGCTGCTTGTAGTACCACTGTCAAGCAAAGATATTAAACGCTTTAACTAAACTAGCAGTTTTGAATATTTATTAGTGCAGACAAAACTCGGAGATGGCCTGTTGTATTTACAGCACAGACAACTTTAGTGTACTGATTTACAAGGCGCTATGCTGGTCTGGAGCCCCCTCGCCATTTTCTTAATAAACATTTTGAATTTCAGGAGCGGATTATTAAATTAATATCTGACTTACCTGGTGTGGTCTCTGGATAGAATGATCCACTGAGAGGAGCTCCCTGCGTGTCACAGCAAGATCGTTAGCCTGTCTCTTAAGAGTCAGACAGCGAGTCGTCCTGCACTGTATCCTTAATCTGTGCCACCTGCTCTCACTACGTGACTCACGCTTGCATGCTGAGTCCGGGCACTAGTTGGGCTCTGACTGCCTGGGCAGGGCACAGCAACAGTGTCGAGGTCATGAGGTGATGATCGATTCTCAAGCACCGGCTGCAGAGGAACAGCTATTAATTCCTCGGTGCCTTGGGGCCCGGCTGGCGGGCAGGAAATTGAAACATCTTGTCACAGCCTGGGACAACGGAAGGAGGACCTGATAACACCCAGGAACTTCTACAAAAAGTTGGTTTGGCGCTAGTTTATTTTAAATAGCTTCTTTGCATTAGAAAGCCTTCATTCCAAAGACCAATTAACGCATTTGGTAAGTTTGTGCCCCTGCAGAGTTAGTGGAGTTAGAGACGAGCAGCAGTAGCTGCGTCTCCTTAATCCTTTCTCCGTGCACCGACCCTCCCCGAATGGCGCAGTGTGAGGAAGTTTCCAAGAAGAGATTGTTGTATTTACCTAAAATGTAATGTTGGTACATTCCGTTCCCCCCTCTGTTCTGCCCCGGTTGGGCTGAGCCCCTGTGCTGTCAACATTCCAAGACACACTCCTGATCAGTACCTGACTGGCAGGGTTATGGATGTCGTTGTGTTCTTACTTCAATAAAGTGAACTTAATTGTGGTGTGGTCACTTATTACACTGTCGACGATCGTTGGGAGGAGGCCAACGGGCGACATCCCCTTCACTTGTTACCCAGGACCAGTGAAATGATGGAGTGAAAGAAGAAGTAAGGGAAAAAAGAAGAAGAGTTTTTGCGCTGAATGAGTAACCAGAAGCTTTGCGATAAAAGAGTGAGATAAAGGAGTTATCTATGTAAGCAGAGAAAATAATTAAAGTAAAAAACGAGGAGGAGGAACCACCTGTGAAATTCGAAGTGAACCAGGTGGGAGGAAGCGTGAGTCGTGAAGGGGATATTGTATAGGAGGTGAGAGAGCGCGCATATCCAGTACGGACATCGAGTGAAATAAGCACACATCTGTGGATGTGGAGTGAAACAGCGGACTAAGAAGAAGTATACTATCTTGGCAAGGCACCGGAGCTATCAGTGGTCGAGGCTGAGAGGAAGTATCGTGAAGAAAGAAATAAAGCAGCTGTGTCCCTGAAAAGCAGGAGTGAGTGCGAGGCAGCGTATAAAGTAAGGCGGTGAATGGAGTTATGAGGCAGCTTGTCGAGTAAGAGGCTCGGAGGTCAGCTGTGAGGAGGTTAGTCAGCTGGAAGCTGACGAGCGGTGATAAGAGAAAAAAAAACTAAAAAACGTACCTGACAGCGTAAGCAGGAACAAGCGGTTGCTGTCGAAGAGGTGACGGTTGAGGCGGTGTATGTGCTGCGGTGAGGGAATCTTGAGGAAAGGTTGGTGACGGATTCCTTTGGAGCACGTGAGGTAGCGTAGGAGCAGCTCCGAAGAGAGAGCATCACGAGTGAGGAGGTAGTTTTCTTGTCATGTCAACGGCAGATTCGACGGAAGGAGGACGGAGTACAGTAACGGCGGATTCAGCGTTGCACGTCCAGGGAGCAGTGCAGGTCGACGAAGGAAGCAGAGTTTCAAAAGAGGGAAAAGACACATCTTAAGAGTGAGGGGCAGCGACGGAGCGGCTCTGAGGAGGAGGGGACGTCATGCATTGGGGAGGTTGTTTCGGCAGGCAGCGGCAGTATCGACGAAGGGAAGCTGACTTTGGACAGTAATGGCAGATTCAAGAGATTACAGCCATTAAGGCAGTGCAAGTTCAACGAAGGAAGTAGACTTTAGAAAAGTAATCGCAGATTCCACACAAGACAGTGTGGAAGAGTAGGGCATAACATTCTAAACAGTTTAAGGTATTTTGCGTGACAGAAGTGAATCATGAGGAGATTGCCTAAGCCCTCGAAGAAATAGGGTAATGCAGTTGAAATGCAATAGTATATAAGTGTTGAAAAAGGGAAGGTGGTACGAGTAATAAACAGGGATTGTATTTGAGGAGGGAATGTACAAGTGAATAAGCAATCAATCCCACAGGTGGAATTTTGAGTGACAGAGGTGGAAGGTGAGAAGATTTTAGGTAAAGTAACCTAACATATCGTTAAGAAATAATTGTGCAGTGTGAAATGGGAGAAGGTAGGCAAAGGATAGGTAGGAATAACTTTGTGAAATTTATGTGCAAGTGTACTAGCACCCGGTTGGGAAAAGAACAAAGGAGGTTAGCGTAACAGTAGGTAAATTAGTGCAGAGGGACTTAGCATATCTAGGAGATAGGTATTAGTGGTGCACCTGTGCATTAGCAGTACGTTCTGGAAGAGAGAGTTGCATCTCCGTAAGTCATCATAGGCATGGCGGCAGTAAGCATGAGCCAACCGCCATCCTTTCTAACAGAGTAGGGGGAACCTGTGCTGCCATTGAAAGATTGGAGGAAGGGTTTTGAATCCTATGTGGTTGCAATAGGCGCAAGTGGGTTTTCAGCTATAAGAAGGAAGAATATACTACTAATAAATGCAGGAACTGAGGGAAGGAAAGTTTTTGACAGCTTACCGGATTTGGAAGGAGGGGAAGGAGAAGGAGTGGATGGGGATATCTATGAACAAAGTTTAAAGAAACTAGAATTGCAATATGCTGACAAGATAAATGTAGTGTTAGAAAGACACAAGTTTTATGGAAGAGTACAAGGGAAAAATGAGAAAGTAGGGAACTACATTGCATGCCTGAGAGGGATGGCAAACACATGTGAATTTAATGATTTAACAGAATCACTCATAAGAGATCAGTTGGTGAGGTGTACCAACAATAAGAAAATTCAGGAGAAGCTGCTGGTTGGTAATCCAGATTTGAGGAATGCCATAGATATAGCCAAAAGTGTGGAACACACAGCAGAATGTGTGAAAGAAATGAATATAAATGAGGGGAGCCAGGTAAATGAAATTGGTGATGGGAGGGAGAATTACAGAGAGGTGTATGCTGCAAAGAATAGAAAGGGAAAAGAATTAGATAAGGAACAAAATGATGAGCGATACAAGGAGGAAAACAGACTTAAATGTTTTAGATGCGGCAGTACAAGACATTTAGTGAACAGTATCAGATGCTTGGCAAGAACAGCTACTTGCAGGAATTGTAACAGGAAAGGGTATTTTGAAAGAGCATGCAAAGATAATTAAAAAAAAATCTGTGAATCTAGTAAGCAATAGTGATGTGTGTGAAGAAGGTTATGTGTTATGCATAGGCAACAAAGAGGTAGACTATGTCAAGATGGTAGAATTACCAAAATGTATTATTGATCTTAATGGCGATGTGATAGAAGTATATACGGATTCTTGTTCGCAATTTACTTTTATCAATTTTAAGACATACAAGGAAAAATCTGAGAAAAGAGGCATCCAGTTGGCGAAACCAGATGCATGCACGATTGGTTACAACAGTGAAAGAATACCGTTAGAAGAAATGTTCACAGGAAGAATATCTTTTAAGGGAAGAAGAACTTTAGGTAAAGTCTTTGTGGCAACAGACGGTCTAAACTTACTTGGATGGGCTCAACAAAAAGATTTAAGGATGATACTAGACCCTACAGCTGAAGAGCCAGTTATGATATTAGGAAGAAGGGTGTGTGGTGAAGAGGTGGTAGAAGAGCAAAAAAAAATTTGCTATGAGAATTCATTTGTGGGGAGGAAAACCCCTGAAGAAGATCAAGAAAAGTATTTAAGGCAGGAGGGGATAGAACCTGCAGAGAACTCAGAAGGAGTTGTGCCCATAGTAATAAAAACGGAAGGGGCACTAACAAAAAGGGACTAGGCTGTGAGGAAGGGAAGCGTAAGTTAATGAATGTTCTTTCTCTGGGCCAGTTGGACACAGAAGGGGACATGGTCATGACTATGGATATAAACACTAAGAGATTAGGGGTCACCCTTAGCCAAGGTGTAGAAGAAGAAGAAGAGGAAATTGCTTTTGTTTCAAGGTCCCCCATTGAACTAGGAGAGCAGGAGAAAGAGTTTAGGGAGGGCAGAAACAAACCTATCTTCCAAGGAAAGAATGTGTACAGGGAGAGAGAAATAGTACCACAGGAGATAATGAAAGGAAGTATTGTGACTGCGACCCATGGTGGTCATTTAGGTCGCAATTTAATGGTAAACAAAGTCAGAATACACTACGGGTGGCCAACAGTGGAAACCATGGTAGGGAGATATCCCAGACAGTGCATAAGTTATACTAGTAGTGATAAGACTACAGTGAGCAGGGAAGACTGCATATCGGCAGTTGTTGTACCACCCACTCTAAGGGAGAAATCAGTAAAAGACATTGTAGGACCCCAGGAAGCAAAGGAAGGGGAAGCTAGGTGCAACAAATCCCCGGTTGGCTATCACTCTAGAGGAGTGGGAATAAAGAGTGTAGAAAAGGGGACTGTTAGCTCAGTAACTGTGTGTTGTCAAGAAATGTTAAGGGATGAAGGAGCCTCTCAAATATTGGTGTTGCAAAATGGGGTCCAGATTGTTCTATCTCAGATGAGTGAGGAACTAAATAGTTTGGTTACATCTCATCAAAGTACGACATGGTACCGTCCTAGGGTGAATGGAATATTCGAGAGAGTAAATCAGATGATCAAAGAGATTATACAATTGTTTAGCAATAGTAGGGCTAATGAGAGAAAAGCACTCGAGGAAATGATATGGTCGTACCTAATCATGCCACCCGGCGTGACAGGGTCATCTCCATTTGAATCAGAAAAGGCAAAATGAGCAGGCACTAACATGGGTACATTAAGGCTTAAGGGGAAGAAGGAGGAGATGGACGACAACGGACAGAAGCAGGAAGAATAAGGAAGTATTACGATTGGTATTCAAGATGTACTCACAGACATAAGTGTACTGGGAAGGGACATGGAAGGGTGCAGACAAGGTAAAGCTCTAGTTCCTTAGATCTCTCCACTTGGGATGTTCTAAGTTTTCTGGAAGACTGAAATTCTACATCTCGTGCATATACCCTGATGTGCTGTTCCGGTATGGGGTAGGAGATGTGTTGTATTTACCTAAAATGTAATGTTGGTACATTCCGTTCCACCCTCTGTTCTGCCCCGGTTGGGCTGACCCCCTGTGCTGTCAACATTCCAAGACACACTCCTGATCAGTACCTGACTGGCAGGGTTATGGATGTCGTTGTGTTCTTACTTCAATATAGTATCTGAACTTAATTGTGGTGCGGTCACTTATTACAGAGATCTCTAAAGATCCTCGGCATGGCAGGAGTAGAGCCTGGAGGGCAAGGGGGGGGCTTACCCTGTCGCCTGAGGGAGCAGCACGTTCTGTGAACCATGGCTGTCGGTGTTCACAGGGCGCGCCAGAGATGAGTGAGCCGGCCCTCGAGTCGGACTCTGAGGCCCTGTGTGGGTAAGGTAGCAAAAGGTCCAAGGATTTCAAGGCTTGAACAACGCTTAAATAAGCTGTTTTAATAGGTGAATGGAGACACACTCGAAGCTCTGGACCTCTTGGGCTTCATGTAGAAAGACAGGGTTGAGGATTGGTAAGTGTGTACTCCATAGGAAGGCACAAGAGTTTTTCAGGATTAATATCCGTTCTTTCAAAATTGTAGTATAAAGGACAGGACTATTTTTGATTGCAGTGAAGTGTCTTTATTATTTTTCATAGAGCAAGGACAGCCGACATGTGTTTCGCCCCCTCTTGGCGATTTGCGCCGGGGCTTTCTCAAGGCTAGTTTGACTTTTACGACGTCAATAATTTTGGTTTCCAAATTATTTCAGTGTCCAAAATATGATAAATACAATTCTTCAGGAACAAGCATTCTTTTGTAAAGCTATTGCCCTCTGCGGTCTCAGGTCCTAGTTCTTCGTCGACATGGCAGTTCTCGGGTTGAATCCCAGCAGTTGAAGAATTGTATTTGGCCCTGTGTCTTTTCAAGGCAACAGGTGGGATGGGCAAGCACTGGCATGAGAGAGTCTGTCTCATGAGCAGCCTGCACTCTCACAGATTCTCCCACCGCTTCCTGTTCCTCCGGACGTGACGGCACTCTACCGCCGCACATCCGAATCTAATCCCGGGCCCCTGGTGTCAACTGCAGTATTCTACTCAGAGGGCAGCCCGGCCCCCCTGCTGTGTATGGTGATGAGTCTTTCTCGGAGTAGCCGCGCGCCGCGCACTGGCGCCGTAATTGCGCATTCTTGTTTCCAGGGCAGCCGCAACACACAGCAGACAGCCTCTCCTGCCAGAGTGCAGAGAGATACTGTTTACGAACTCGAAGATGGTGCACCTCGGAGCAGCAGAGAGAGCCCAGGCACAGCCTGGCGCCGCTGGTGGCGCGCCTGGCAGCAGGTGGCAAAATGCGTGACATTTCAGTGCGGTGATGCGGATCACCGCACTGAAATGCGTGAGCGTCACACCTGTTGCGTGACGCTTGGCAGGACTGGGTTCACATGTGTTGAGGGCTTCATGTATTCACTTTACCATGCTCTGATGTGGCTGCTGGGGTGCGCAACATATGATTTACCCTGACTTGTGCTTCGACTTTCACAGTCATGGAATATAAACCGTTTGGCTGCTCTTCCAAATGCAGGCCTATTGTCATAGTGGCCAGTAGTACCTCGTGCCACATTAATGACTCAAGTTTTGTCCTTGCTCAGAATCGCATTGGTGAAACATTGTTAGGTTTGACTGTGCGGGTGTGTTACCAGTGGTAAGTTGTCTGGTTACCTGACAACTTCATATACCCTGGGATGCAGTGCATCAGCTCCTAAAATGTGCTAGATTATGAAACAGGACACTAGTGGAGTATAGCTTAGAAGCTCCGCCCACACTCCGCTCATGTATTTAATTAGCTTGTGTCACTGTCCTACCTAAATGCTGGCTTCCGAGTGGTTATTAGGCTTGTTAGTCCCTCCTTGGTGCTGTCTTGTCTGCATTTGTAACTCCATAACGACTGGACCTTTTAATGTTGTTGTTACATGGTCCGCTTTAAAGGTCATTGAGCACTATTTTATTTATTGCTCTTCCCCTATACCACCCACTGCCTAGCAGCACGCTGTGTGCTTTTATTTTAATTTTTACTAATAGCGGTCCGCTTTAAATATAGTGGTCAAATTTTTAAATGTATTTATTTTAGCTGTGCGGTTCGCATTTAGCGGCTGCGCTTATTTATTTATTTTGTTAACTAGCACCCGTGCAGTGCTTTCTCATTTATGGAGGCTGCGTCCCTGTCTTTACACAAATCGTGTCTATAGAAAGGTACACGGCTGACATTCACCCCAAAAAAACATCTGTTTGTCAACTTGACAAAACAGATGCTTTATTTGGTGAAAGCCCCCATGCCACGTTTTACTTTAATGTAAAATATGCCCCTTTCTTTAGACATAGCTTGTCTAAAGAAAGGGGCACGACCTCCATAAATGTGAAAGCACCACATGGGAGCTAGTAAAACAAATATTTGCAATGCAATGGGTCTTGCATTTGCGAGAGTTTAAGGTATTGCATTGCCAATAGCTTAAACTCTCGTTAATGTGAGACCTATTGCATTGTAAATGATTGTTATCTGTTGGTTTCCATTGTGCTTCTTTCTGCCACAGCCCATAGTAGCAGTGGGCATTTTAGTGGGACGGAAACATAGTACCACTCAAAAAAAAGTTTCACAACAATAGGTTTGACGGCACTTGACTTAACCAGAGACTGACAGCACCTATGAATACTAGATTGTCTTCCAAGTCTTCCTCGGTAATCAAGGCATTTATTAAAAATGTCAATATTGATTCATCAGCATATACCTGCATTGACATATTTACTTATGCTTTAGAAAACAAGCATAATTGATTAGAGTAGGATATCTAGGGGAAGTTTTACAAAAAATTTTCACTGGGTTCAACCTGACACAAAAGTGAAAAAATGTTTTAATGCAAAAACCCTATGCACTAACAATAGTATTTTCCACCCAAAAAATAACGCCACTTTGAAGCAGGCATTAAAAGGAGAAAAGGTATTAATTCTCCTGCATTTACCAACTTTGCATCTGTACTGTACTGTACAGAACACATCCGAAGTGGGAAAAGTTTTCAAGTTTGCTAAGGAATAGTATTTTATACTGCAAAGGTATCCTTCCAATACAAAACCTGTGGTAGACATCACACATTCACCCTTGCACAATAGTGCAAATGTGTGTGTGTGGTGCTCGGCAGCATAACTGTACACCAGAACTAGGGAGAGAGCAGGAAAATGCCATAGCTTAGTAGATATGGTGCTTTCTTGCCCTGGTCTTGTCATGCAACACAGCACAACGACTATAGGTGCTGCGCTGAGTTGCATGACATGTTTCTAGATCTGGCCCTTGGTAATGGCTTGAAGTAATGTCACCATGTAAATGGTTAGACTTTTTGGCTTTGCTAATGCTTGTTTTTAATTGGAAACATTTGCTGTAGCTCTCTCATGGTTAGAATCCCCTTTACTGATTTTCTCACTGGATAAAAGGAAACAGAAAGATGATTTGGACACAGAACTGTAAATAAATAGAAAGAAAATACAGATCCATGCGTTACTTTAATTAACCAAAGGAAATAACCCAAAATATAAATATATGTAAACACGCACAGAAACATGCACATACATATGTAGTTTGCAATATTATTCAAACCATCAGATTACACTTTTGAAGCTGAACTGGGTTCTTGTGACTAAAGCATTGCCCTCATCTTCCTGCCTAATGCAATAACCACACGGCAGGTTGTTACTTTATCGTAAAAGGCCATTTATTAGGACAGGGTTGCAACATCTCATTCATTTTTATTAGCATTGACAATATCTCAGAATTCATAAATATGGCAATAAACATGACAGTTCCATTCCTACCCACACCATTCACACCTCACCTACTTTCGATTCCAAAGCCCAGATCCTCTGCTTCATTCGTCCTCCTTTCACTCACTGACCTTGCTCCATATACCCAGTCACTCCCTCACTTGCCCTGCCAAACATCCTCCAATGAAGATCCTTCCCCTGCTCGCTGCATCCCATTCACAGCCTTCAGTCACCTGTTTGCCCTTTCTCCCCCCCAGGGGTGAATATGCCCATATCCTCTCCCCCGAGTTGAGTGGTCGCTCTCCTGTGTCCCTCGAAGATATTGGTATCGTTGTGCCTCTCTGCTTCGCATTACTGCATAATCATTTGCTGCCTGCTGCTTGCCTGATCGCCGCCTAGCTCTACTTGCAGCTAATAGATAAAATTGCCGATTTCAGCCTGTTTGCGCACTGTGCCGCTCTGCATTAATTTCTGCACTGTTGTTTCTACCTGCTGCCTGCCTGATCGCCGCTTAGCTTTGCCTGAAAATCTGGGTGCTATTTCCGCAGTTTTGACTCTGTTTGCTGCGCGTTTACTGTACTCCCCCCTCCGCCTCCATTTTGTTTGTTGTTGTCGTAGTCCCTAGCCCGCCCCGCCTCCCAGCTGAGACGCCCTCGCCCCTCCCCCTCCACTATCCATATATGACAGGAGTTCCCGCGCGCAGCGTTTACGCGCAGCGATCGCACCCCATCTGCGCCGAAGGTGCGCCAAAGGTAAGCCCGTCTACGCCCGTCCGCGCCTGGACCGCTCCCAGCGCCAGACCCCCTGCTCCTCGTAATGCCCACCCCTCCCGCATTACCTACGATGCCGCCACCCTCCCAGCCCTTAACCCCGGTCGCGCCCCCACCTGCGTCCAAGCCGCTCCTGGCCACACCCATGGACCTTTCTCTTGCTACTCCTGCAAATTCATCGGCACCGACAACATCTCCGCTGCGACCACACCACAGATTCCCGACCCCAACCACCTACAATGCATCCTGCTCAACACCCGATCGGTCCACAGGCACGCCATTGACCTATGGAACCTACTAGACACCATCTCTCCGGACGTCGCCTTCCTAACGGAAACATGGATGAACGCTTCCTCCGCCCCAGACATCACCATTGCCATCCCTGAAGACTATAAGATCATTCGCAAGGACCGTACCGGCCACACAGGAGGAGGAATCGCTATCGTCCATAAGAAATCAATCCGCATCTCAACCAGCTCTGACGCCAACCTCGCCAACTCCGAACACCTTCACTTCCAGATCCACATCAACCCCAAGACCACACTCAGAGGCACCCTCCTCTACAGACCACCAGGACCCCGCGCAAAATTCAGTGAAGACATCATGGACTTCATCACTCTACACGCACTCCCCTCCAAAGACTACATCCTTCTGGGAGATCTCAACTTTCACCTTGAAAAGATCAACGACCGCAACACCACCACCCTCTTGGACAACCTCGCCAACCTCGGACTCAAACAACTGGTCACTTCCCCCACCCACATCGCAGGTCACACACTCGACCCCATCTTCACCTCCAGCAATCATGTCTCCTTCAGCCACACTACGGATCTCCTCTGGACCGACCACAGCTGCGTTCACTTCACCTACAACAAGCCAAAACCCATCAACCACCTCCAACCAACTCGGCAAAGAAACTGGAACATAATCACCATCGACCAGATCTCCTCATCGCTCCTTCTAAACACCCCAGCCCACTCTTCTAACCCAGACCAAGCCGCCGCCAACTTCACCCTATGGTTATCCAACACCGCCGACACCTTAGCACCACTGAAAAAATGTCAAAACAAACCTGGCAGCAAGAAGGCCTCATGGTTCAACAATGATCTTAAGAAGTCCAAGAAACTCTGCCGCTCCCTTGAAAAGGCCTGGAAAAAAGACCCAACCACTAGCACCAAGGACGCCTTCAAAAACGCCACCCGCACACAGCACCAACTAATCCGAAAGGCCAAGAAAACAGCATTCAAGGATCGACTTGACAACAACGCCCACAACAGCAAGGAACTTTTCAACATCGTCAAGGAATTTACCAATCCCTCAGCCAACTCCAACGACATCACCCCCTCTCAAGCCCTCTGCGACTCCCTAGCCTCATTCTTCCACAACAAAATTGCAGACATCCACAACAGCTTCGACAACCAACCCGGAGACCAACCCACCCAACCATATGCTGAACATTCTCCCCCCTTGAACACCCTCAACGACTGGAACCCAATCTCCACTGAGGACACCACCCGCCTGATGAACTCCATCCACTCAGGATCCCCCACAGACCCATGTCCTCACCACATCTTCAACAAAGCAGACTCCGTCATAGCACCGCACCTCCGAGATGTCATCAACTGCTCCTTCAACTCCGCCACCTTCCCGGAAAGCTGGAAACACGCTGAACTCACCGCCCTTCTGAAAAAACCCACAGCGGACCCCACCGAACTCAAAAATTACCGCCCCATCTCGCTCCTTCCATTCCCGGCCAAAGTAATCGAAAAAGCTGTCAACAACCAGCTCGCCGCTTTCCTCGAAGCCAACAAATCCCTCGACTCCTCACAATCTGGCTTCCGAGCAAAACACAGCACTGAGACCGCCCTCATCGCAGCAACAGACGACATTCGAACTCTACTGGACAATGGAGACACAGTCGCCCTCATCCTCCTCGACCTCTCTGCAGCCTTCGACACAGTCTGCCACAGCACCCTTTTACAACACCTCAGAAACATCGGAATACAAGGAAAAGCACTTGAATGGATCACCTCGTTCCTCTCCGGAAGAACCCAGAGAGTCCGCCTTCCACCATTCAAGTCCGAGGCCACTGAAGTCATCTGTGGCGTACCACAAGGATCCTCACTCAGTCCCACCCTCTTCAACGTATACATGAGCCCCCTCGCGGCCATCGCACGCCAACACAACCTCAACATCATCTCCTACGCGGATGACACTCAACTGATCCTATCACTCACCAATGACCCTAGCACCGCCAAAACTAACCTACACGAAGGAATGAAAGAAGTAGCCGATTGGATGAAACACAGCCGTTTGAAACTGAACTCAGATAAAACAGAAGTCCTCATCTTAGGTACATCCCCCTCTGCATGGGACGACTCTTGGTGGCCGGAAGCCCTTGGAAAGGCCCCCATCCCGACAGACCACGCACGGAACCTAGGCGTTATCCTGGACTCTTCACTCTCAATGAACAGACAAGTCAGCGCCGTATCCTCATCCTGCTTCAACATTCTCCGCATGCTCAAAAAAACATTTCGCTGGATCCCCACCGAAACCAGAAAAACAGTCACCCATGCTCTGGTCACGAGCCGACTGGACTACGGAAACACCCTCTACGCAGGTACTACCGCTAAACTCCAGTAGAAACTCCAACGAATCCAAAACGCCTCAGCCAGGATCATACTAGACATCCCGCGCAACGAACAAATCTCTGGCCACTTGAAAGACCTCCACTGGCTACCCGTCAATAAGAGGATCACTTTCCGACTGCTAACCCACGTACACAAATCACTCTACGACATCGGACCAGAATGCCTCAACTCACGACTGTCCTTCTACACCCCCTCCCGCCAACTACGTTCTTCCAGCCAAGCCCTCGCCACTGTACCTCGCATCAACAAGACCACCATGGGAGGCAGATCCTTCTCATACCTGGCTGCTAAAACATGGAACTCACTCCCCACTTACCTTCGCCTTACCCAGAACCACCTAGCATTCAGAAAGCAACTTAAAACGTGGATATTTGACAAGTAATTCCTCCTCCCCTCCCTAAGCGCCTTGAGACCCTCTGGGTATGTAGTGCGCTATATAAATTCCTGACTTGACTTGACTTGACTATATGTGACTCACTACCCTCTAAAATACCGCCTACGCTCTGCAACTTGCTCTAAATTGGCAACACGCTGTAGAAAAAAGCCACACCACCAACATCCCACAACATGTAGTGTGGGTGGGCGGTCCTACTTTAACTTGTTCCCTCCCGGTGATGCTAGGAGTCAGGGAGAGGCCAGACAGGCCCTTCCGGACACCTATATAGCAACCTAATTACCTGCCCGTCTCCCCTAACTAACCTATCCCACCATGTCCTTTGCCTAACAGCACGAAGCACCTCAGGGGAAGTCTGGTCTGCGACCGTCATCTCCCCAGGGGGCGATATTGTGTTTTGATTGTGAAGTTAACTGTCTCATTTGTCACGTTTGTGGGGGGGGGGGTTCAGTTTATAAATGTGGATTCTTTATGTGAGTTCTATACCGCCCTTTTGTTGCTTTTATCTATTGAATGGCGTACTGCTGTTTCTAACAGTGAATATCGACAACTGTCTGTCAAAAGCGGGCTTCTTCAGAATGTGCTGTGCTATTCATGGATGTTGTAACTACCTAAAGCAATGTGTGATCTCTGCTTGTTTTTATGGATAATGTATGCAGTTTTCCAATCTCTGTAAAAAACACTGGTAGAAAAAATTTAAAAAAACAAAGGGTATTGAATGAATGTGTGGAACAACCTTCAAGCAGAGAAAAATATGATGAAAGGTCATAATAAAGCTGGAATTAGCCAATGTGCTAGACTATCCCTTTTTGATAATATCTAGAGAACCTATTAAAAAGATTACACCTATGCGAATACCTGTTATATATGTCAATGGATGGTCGCATCTGATTGATTCACAAGCTTTTGAGATCATGAATCTCTTCAGAGGAGAGAACAATTGTGACCGTATGACTTAATTTGTGCCGGTGGTTTCTTGTAGTGAGCACCAGCACTTATTGGACCTGGACCTTCTTGTTCATCATCAGACTTTGACCCAGAGCAAGCGAGGCAAAGGAAGGAAAGAGAGAGAGAAGGGGGAACAGATATATAGGAAAGTAGTGACAAAAGGATACAGCAGGGATTCATAGAACCTGAACCTGCAAGAATGAGATAAAGAGACAGAAAGTGTAGGGCAGTGTAAGAAAGAGCCATGAGGTGGAATCAAAACTAGGCAGGCTTGGTATCCTGTAGCCCCAACATTCAGCAGCACAAACAGGAATGGCTGGATCCTAAGAAAAACTTTTGGCCCCTGCACTTAATTCTTTTCAAATTAGGCTCTGCTTTAATGTTCAGTACACCAGCAGATAGATATACACCCACTTCTTCATGACTGACAAAAATGCAGTAATCATTGTGCCCACAGAGACTACCATTTTCTGCTCAGTTTGGCCTGGAAAAGTTGAAGGCTGTATTTGGTCGCCACTGACTTCCTTCTCTGTTATTCTCCTTGGCCAAAACATTGCACACTTGCAATCTCGTTGGTTCACTTCTCAGTTTGAGGCACAGCAAAGGGTAACACGACTGATGAAGGATGAGTATGTGGAGTTAGATGCTGGAATGAACAACACATACCTGCAAATCAGACCCATACATTTATGGAATTCCTTACAAAGGACCAAACAGCTACCCTTGATAACAGATATGTCACAGAGCAACTGATCATTTGATGAACGGTTGAAACTGGAAACAAAAACCCGGTTATTCACTGCAGCTGCATGCTTCTGATGTTCATTCGACCCCAGCAACAATGTAACCTTATCCACACTTTTGCTCCAGTCATCTAAAAGGATATATAGTGGCATGGTCTGCAGAGAGTGTTTGGAAAGTTGCATTGAGAGGCATGGCAGATCACAGGCTTGTGCAAGGGACATTGCCACAAAGTGTGAGAGCCGCCACATTATGGTAGTAAGGAGATAGAAGCTGAGTGATGGTCAGAGGTGTGTTTAAATCATGGTGTGTCAAGTAATATGCTCAGCTAAGGAGCTAGACTGGAGCCAGCTTTCCATGACCTGAGTGATTTCCAGAGGCAGAGAAAAACATGCGGGACACCAAATACATCAAGGGAAGAGGTACGGCATGAGTTAGAGCTAGAAATAATAGCCCGATGGAGTAATGAGTAGGAGACAAACTTATAGGTAAGCAAAAAAATAAAACTGTGAAAGAAGTTTTATTAGAACATTGGAACTTTGAGAACTCCACTGAAGACACTGGAGATGCTCAGGTCAAATAATGGCTGATATAGGAAGTTTATCTTTGTGTTTCTCCCTATTTAATTAAGAGTATTCTACCCTCAGTGGGTTAAATGTTCTTTAGGCCTTCTAGGCCGTCTGCCTCCGACTATACTGGTTATTAATGGCCCTCAGGCTCAAAATAACAACTGTTATAGACATTGGCAGCTGGCTATAAAGCTACGGTGGATTAATTTATAGAAGAGAGTGAGTAGGATTAACAGTCATAGGTGAGAGTGTGGTGAACAAAGAGTAGAGGTACAGTGTGCGAATGAGAGGGTAGGTAGGCAAATGTGTAAAGACATAGGGCCAGATTGATCAAGGCGTGAGTTGCCCTTGTGTCACGCAAGGTGATGCAAAGACAACACAAGTCCTTAGGTGAGATTTACTATGCAACGCAGAGCCACCTTGTATTACTCTGCCCTGGAAAGGTGTTGCATAGATAGATCCCATAAATTGACCTATTAAAGATTTACCTTACAATGTAACAATCACCCAAATTGGAGTTTTGTCAGCTTGGTTTCATCAGGGTGGTGTTCTCGAAATTCTCTATAATAAGGGAACGCTATCCTAATTTACAATTTTATATTTCCTCTGAAATATGTTCCCAAGCATCCACCCATGGTTTTTGGTGCAACCTCAGATTTACTAACACTAGTAAACTTGGGAATGCATCAAAATGGTACGCCTTCCCATTGGCGACGTAACAAGGCAAAATTGTATTTCTCCTCCTGTTTTCCTCTTTCTACATTTGTCCATTCTGCAGCACACATGTAAAGAGCATAATGCCTCAGAGGATTTTTGTTCAGGAAGGTGTCCCTTGCTTCACAAAGACAATCCTGGCTGTAATGCAGACACCATTCTGCCACAGCCCGCAACCTCTTTAAAACTGCTGCTGCGTGATGCATTCTCGGTGCAGGCCCTCACATCTCTCGATGGCAGTCTCAATGACGGCGATTGACTCAGCATTGCAACCTCACAGCTCATTGGAACCAACGCTTCGCCCCGACTGTACAATGTATCCTTGATACCGTACTTCGCAGCCCAAGCCCTCAGTGACAGGATCCTCGCAAAGCTCTGCAAACCAGGATTTAAGGTACTTTGGGCCATATGTAGGTAGCTTAATACCGGTCGGTAACGGCCGAAAATCTGTAAATTTGCCGTTACCGACCGGTATTTCGCTTTTTTTAATGTAGGTGGCTTGATTTTAGGATTCGGTAATTTACCGATTCGGTAATTTAAGGATTCGGTAAATTACTGACTCCTTAAAATACCGAATCAGTAAATTACCAAATCCTAAAATCCTATGTAGGGAGCACTCAAGTGAGTGCATTTTTGATTTAAGGATTCGTTATTTACCACCAACTACAAGTTGGTGGTAAAGATCAAAAATCTTTAAAAAAGCCTTTTTTTGTGCTTTTTTAAAAGGGCCATGTGGCAGACATACATGTCCTTAGGGCATGTATGTGTGCCACATGTGAACACATGCACGATTCAAGGGTGCATCAGGGTGTCAATGTGACACCCTGCCACCCTTGAATATGTTCCCCCTATTACCGATTCGGTATTTACTGAATCAGTAATGGTGAATGGCTTCCAATTCATTCCTAAGGGCCTCCAGGCCCATAGGAATGAATGGGAATTACCGATTCGGTAAATACCGATTCTTAAATACCGAATATTACCGATTCGGTAACATTTACAGAATTTTTACCTACATACTATTTACCGATTCTTAAATACTGAATCGGTAAAATTCGGTATTTAAGAATCAGGAAATAGAGATTACCTACATATGGCCCTTTGTTCTGCCAGCCTAACTGGGTCTCTGTAGCCAGCCCGTGCTCCATCGCAGTCAGCCTGAACTTTTGACTCTGTCCTAGTCTGGCATGACCAGATATCCACAGTTGGTACTTTGTGTTTTTTTGGCCCTATTTTCCCTGAAATCTTTAAAATTGCCTATCTCCAGTTCTACTGATTGCATTTTTGTTGTTGTGGTCTTATTTTATTTACTTTAAAAAGTACTTTATGATTCTAACTTGGTGTGGGATCCTTTTTGTGTGGTGTTGTCACTTTGTTACTGTTTGAGGTTTTGCACAAATACTTTACAAACTGAGTCTAAGTTAAGCCTGACTGCTCTGTGCCAAGCTACAAGAGGGCTGAGTACAGGTTAATTTAGGGTTTGCTTGTGCCTCACTTTGACAAGGATTGTGTCTGCTGCTTGACCAGAACTCACACCCCCAGTCAACCAACAACCCACCCAACATCTTACAGGAATTCCTAATCATATATATTAAGATAAATTCTAATTTAGATTCCTGGTGGGTTTACAATACACACACATTAAGATAAGTACTTCACTTTACAAACTATAGATCGATTAGTAAGTCCAGTGAAATGAAGCTGTTTTGCATTGGTTATTGTTCAATCAATCAATCAATATTTGTTTGGCGCGGCTAAGGGTTTCAAGGCGCTGGGGTGGGGGCTGCAGGTCCAACTGGGAGCTTCAGCTCAGTCCAAGAGCCAGCTCTTGAGATCCTTCTTGAATTGGGTCAGCGACAGGGCTAGCCTGAGGTAGAGAGGCAGGGTGTTCCAGGTTTTGGGGGCGAGGTAGGAAAAGGATCTTCCTCCGGTTCTGGTCTTGTGGCTTTAAGAGGTGACGGTGGCAAGGCCAGTTGGGTGGAGTGGAGGTGTCTGGTGGATTTGTGGAATAAGAGGTGGTGGTTCGGGTATGCTGGTCCGGCATCGTGGAGGGCTTTGTATATGTGTGTGAGGAGATTGAAGGTGACTCTTTTGTTGACTGGGAGCTAGTGGAGTTCTCAGTCTGGCTGCAGCATTCTTGAAAGTTCTGCGCTTTCCTGAGGAGTTTCTGAGTGATGCCTGCATAGAGTGTGTTGCCGTAGTCAAATGTGCTGCTGATGAGAGCGTGGGCAACAGTCTTTCTGGGCTCAATGGGGATCCATCTCAAGATCTATTGAAGCAGGTGAAGAGTGTGTAAGCATGATAAGAAGACGGCGTTGATCTGGCAGTTCATGGTGAGCAAAGAGTCCAGTATGAATTTGAGGTGTCATGCATAGTCTGTGGGTGTGGGAAGCTTCCTAACACAGCAGGCCACCAGGAGTCTTTCCAAGCGGAGGTGTTGGGCCCCAGGATGAGGTCTTCGGTCTTGTCAAAGTTGAGCTTGAGGCAGCTGTCTCTCATCCAGGTGGGGATGGTGTTCATCCCATTGTGGAAGTTGTTTCTGGCAATTGTGGGCTTGTTGATAGGGAGAGGATCAGTTCGGTGTTTTTGGCATAGGAGATGATGCTGAGTCAGTGGTACCTGACTATGGCAGTGGGCAGGGCAATGTAGATGTTGAAGAAGGGGGGACTTAGTGAAGAGCCCTGAGGGACGCTACAGCTGTGGGTTCTGAGACGAAAGGTGGTAGTCTGACTTGCTGTGTTCTATTGGTGAGAAAGGAACGGATCTAGTCTAGGGCCCTGTCACGGATGCTGCCGTCTTGGAGTCTCAGTCTTAGGGTGTAGTTGGAGACAATGTCGAAGGCGGTCGAGAGGTCCAGGACGATGAGGGCTGCTTTTTCTCCCTGGTTGAGGAGGGAGCAGATGCCATCGGTGGCGGCGAGGAGGGCGGTCTTTGTGCTGTCTTAGCTTTGGAAACGGATCCAGGACATGGTTGGCTTAGATGAACTTGGAGAGTTAGGTGTTGATGGCCTTCTCAATGAACTTGGCTGGGAAGGCGAGCAGGGAGATGGGTCTGAAATTCTTGAGGTCTGTCGGGTCGGCGGACGGTTTGTTCAGCATAGGGTTGATCTCAGCATGTTTCCAGTATTCAAGGAAGGTGGCGGTCTTGATGGAGCAGTTGATGGTGCAGCGTAGTTCTGGGGCAATGGCGGAGGAGGCTCTGTGGGAGATGTGGTGCAGTCAGGGGTCTGAAGGGGCTCCAGAGTAAATACTCCTCATGGTCTTGAGAGTATTGTTCATAGTGAGCGGGGTCCAGTTGAGCAGGATCTGTTGGGCGTCGTCGCCACATGTGGTGGTACCAGCGGGAGTGATGGGTGGGTCAAAGCTGTCGCAGCTCTGCTTGATCTTGTAGTGGAAGTAGGTGCTGAGTTTGTTGCAGAGGTCTTGAGAGGGTGGGACTTCTGTGATCTCACTGTTGGGTTTGACAAACTCCTTGATGATGGTGAAGAGTTATTTGCTGTTGTGTGCATTGGCCTTGATTCTGTCTTGAAGGGCCATTTTCTTTGTGATTTTGAGGAGGATGTGGTGTGCACTGACGGCGGCTTTGAAGACTGCATGGGTTTCCAGGGTTTTGTCTTTCATCCATCTCTTCCCGAGCCATAGACAGGTGTGTCTGGACTTGTGGAGGGCGGTAGTAAACCAACTGACTTTCTTGGAGTATTGCTTACCGGGTGCTTTCTTGAGGGACACCAGCACATCGGAACAGTTGGAGCTCCATCAGTGGAGTTTGCCCGTTGAGGTATTGGAATCTATGAATGCCGGTGGTGTGGTTGTGCTGAGGGAGTTGGTGAGACGTTCTTCAGTGACCTAGTTCCAGTTGCAGCAGGGGTGGGGGTGGTGGGTGCAGTTCTTATAATATGTGACTGAAACAATGGGCAGAGACATTTTTAACATTGCTCTAATAGTTTGGGACATAGACAAAGAATATATTTGAAGAGCTTTACCCTGCCCACATTTGGAATATGTCTGCCACGAGTGCTGGGGTGGGGTAATGTCCCCCAGCTAATTCTCTCCTGAAGGGGCGTGGCTGGGGTCAGCCCGAATGCGCCATATAGCATGACCTGCAGTGCAGGTGATTTGAGGAGCAGTTCCTGCCCGCATTTTAATTTTGCCCGCCACGAGTACTGGCGTGGAAGTACATCCCTCAGCTGCTTCTCTCCGAAAGGTGTGCTGCTTGGGCCGACTTGAATGTGCCACATAGAACAACCTAAAGCCCGCAGCGCCCATCATCACCCAGAAGAGGCAGAGCTGGGCATCCCCCTTGACTCCCTTGCTTGTTGCACCACAACTATCCTGGTGAGTCAATTTTATTACATTCTTTGGTTGTTGAATCAGCTATTAGTTATGAGAAAGTGCAAATTGGCTGGAAGGAAGGACAGTCCCACTGTCAAACCTCAAGTTGGCAAAACGTTGGACACTTTCTTGGTTCGAGCAGTAAGTACAGTTGCCAATGAAATATGGAGGGGCCTAGTTTTCTTTCATTGAGTAGGGATCTATTACAGTCTGGCACCTCTGGCACTTCTAATGCAGCTCCTTTAAGTTGCTGCAGTTTATCCCCCCTGATAGCTGCCAGCCATGCTTCCTCGATGACCTTGGATAAGATGCCCCCTATGGATGTGCCTGATCTGCCTGTGAACACTAGCTTTTGATAGCCATTCACCAGGAAAACAAGGAAAACCGAACAAGGGTCTTTCCCTGGTCACCCAATGAAGCAGGGGGTCTACTGTCTAGTCAACGGAATCCGCCCGCCCAAACCTTCCACAGGTGGAACTGGCACCAATCACTAATTTTGATGCGAGAGATAGGGGCCAAGATCAACTTTGGAAAGTAATTTAGACCAAGTTAAATCTATTGTGACATCTGCAATTGCTCCCCTTGTAGACAGGTTAAGTACCCTGGATGGGGCTATTCAGAAATTATCTTCTAAACTGAACCATTGACCCCCAGTCACAGTCCCCATGCAACCCACATAGTCATGCTCCTCCCAACGGGACTAGTTCTAATAACTCCAATTGTAAGGCACAACAGAGGCTACTGTCCCCTGCGGATCCGCTTATTTCATCATCAGGGCAGGGTCTATGCACACAACAAGCTGTGACTCAGTTGACCAAGGACAAAAAAGGCTAGATGGGGTTATAGTGTAAACAGACCTTCTCCCAGTCACATTTCACATGGATTTAGTCATGTTAGATTTGCCGCCTGAATGTTGTCCGTATTTGGTGGTATTTGCTGGAATACCGTCTCTTCCGTCTAATAGGGAGGAACCATATTTGGAACCTAAAAGTAATTTTGCCAATGGCTTTCATCGAATACTGTCTTTGACATTTCTGAGTATGATGATATACTACTGGTGAGGAGGCAATGGTGGATTAGCCAAAAAGCCAAAATAATAGAAGGGAATTTGTGGAAATAAACTGTGGGTACCGGGGCTTGGCGCTCCGCCTGGTTAAAACTGAATGAAAGTCTGGCAACAAAGGTGCAACCACAATTATTGTTCCTTGGGGTTAATTCTACAGGCCTAGTACATCTAGGCAGCTAAGAGGGGCAGGGATCTTATTCTATTGAGCGAATGTACTTGGTGCTTCTATTTTTCCACCTCCAACAGATATTTCCCACTTTCAGAAATGAATGCTAATGACTGACTCTCAATCTCCGGACCAACAGAGGGCACCTGGTATATCAAGAGGCATGGAAGCAGGGACTAATTTTGATTCATTACCGTTCCTTGAACTTGTTGGTTTCCCATGTCCAGCTCCTGATGCCCATAGCACCTCCATTGACAATATGTTGCAATCCCTCACAGTTGATGGCCCCCAATCCCTTGATATTGATGCTCCTAGTATGTTCATCAGTTGTGACCCTTTGGCCAAAGTCGAACCTCTTACTAAGCTTGTCTCCTGGAAACTTGCTGGCATCAAGTACAAACGTGTTTGTTCAGATTGGTGCAATTTTGAGGACCAATTTGACATATATATGTTCCAGGATACCAGGGATCTTACATTTCTGGGTTTGATAGCTTTCATTGACCTGCCTCCCTCTCTGTGAAAGGTCGGTCGTTGGGGGCCTTGCAATTTGGATCAAAAGCACTGTGGTCTGTACATCTAAAATAATTGATCCAGGCTCTTCTGATGTATTGTGTGTAATCATGGCTGGCTATTTTAACTGTAATTTCAAACCCTTGGCATTCCTACTGCCAGACTTAGTGGTGAAGAGGACGAAGAGATGGGCGGTCCCTGGGCTTTCACTTACACTCTTTAAAAAATGGCCTGACTCTGCCCTGGAACTAAATACTTTTTTTTAGAATTGTGGTGGGTAATTTTAGCTGTAATTTCAAACCCCTGGCATTGCTACTGTCAGACTTAGTGGTGAAGAGGACAAAGAGAAGGGCAGTCCATGGGCTTACCCTTACACTCCTTAAAAAATGGCCTGACTCTGCCCTGGAGTTAAATACTTTTAGCTTCAACAATGGTCTGAGAGCTGGCAATTGGAGAACACTATCAGATAAGGAAGGATCGGATACCTTTAATCGACAAGGAGGCACTAGTCGTATTCTATTGTATACCGATGAATATTAGGCTATGGCCTTGAGAAGTAGTTATGGAGTTGATTCAGCAGCAGGAGAGTGATCATAATGCTCTGGATCTCTCCCTGATTTCACTCGGTTCTAGTATTCTATCTTATGATAAAGAACCATTTGACAGGAGGCTTCTTCCTACCAGTAACCACCATAGGCTGAAATGAAGTGTTATTGCTGTCAACCGACAGTCCAGATGCAGCTGTATGAGGTACTCATTATGGCTCTGGAAGCAGTGTTGACCCTGAGAGGGAAATCTCTGGTAGCTGCCTCATGAGAGGAGTATAATGTCATCCATAACTCCATGTTCTGCTCCCTAAGTGAGATTTTTATAGTGGAGTCTAGGACTCTCTCCAAACAGGCCAAAGCGGCTCCATGGTGCACCAAGGCTTGCAGGTTAGCAAGGCACTCCTTGACGATTGCTATTAAAGGTGGTATCAGAGCCTCTATTCAGGAAGCTAGGGCCTCTTACAAGGCCACAATAGACAAGGCCAAATAAGAGTATGTAATGGCCAAATGAGATTCACTATTGTCAGCCGTATAAGGGAAAGACCATCGCTCCTTTTGGCAAATTGTGGCTGATAGAGGCCAACAACCTGCTGCTCCATTGACCAGTAATATAACAGCTGCTGGTTGCGTTGATCATTTTACAGGTCTATATGCTTGTGATTTGTGGGTCACATGAGATGGACAATCTGCCAGCTGCAGGAACTGAGTTCATCTAGTGGGGTGTCTGAAGCCATGGCAGTATCATGTTATGAATGTGGTATGGTTGTGCCAGTAGAACCGGTAGCAGAAGGTCTTTATCCAGCCTTTCACCTGGGACAGTCTTGACCAGACATGGTGATTGCGTAATTTGGCTGATTACTTTGAGTGAAGTTAAAATGTAATAGATTGGATCACCCTAGGGAAAACACCAGGCCTGGACATGATACTTGGTATTTGTCCAAAGCCGAGAAGGAGATATGGGACCCCTACTTTGCCATGTATTTTAATAGCATTATAAATGGGCTACCAATGCCCCATACGTGGGCAAGGCCTGAGATTATCCAAATCCACAAAAAGGGCCGAAGGTCCCTGCCATCCAATTATTGATCAATTAGTCTCATCAATAGCTCACAGAAGCTTTTTAGTTGAATCTTGTTGAATAGATTACATGATTGGATGGAGGATGTAGGAGTGTTGACGCCCGTGCAATCTGGGTTCAGGGCAGGGACCAGCACTACTGACCAAGTACTCCAATTGCAATTAATATACTGGAAACAGGTCCGATTGGGGGGTGGTCACCTCTATGTAATCTTTGTTGACCTTCGTTTGGTGTTTGACCTTGTCCCAAGAGAGGCCCTCTGGAAAGTCCTGACAGACCTGTGTGCTCCAAAATACCTCATAGATTTCATCAGCATGCTCCACTTGAACAACTATGTGCAGGTCAGATGTGGCTGCCTTGGTGATTTGACAGAACATATCCCAGTGACATGTGGAGTAAGACATGGGTGTGTCCTAGCCAGACCCTGTTCTTGCTATATATTAATGACCTGATGGCCCAACTGGAGCTATGTAGCATGACACCCTCACTTTGGCCAGTAGGAAGGCTCTAGCACTCCTGTTTGCAGACAACACTTTACTGGTCTGAAAATCCCCTATGCGTATCTAAAATGTGTTGGACCAGTTTGGTGTCTTCTGCAAGTAGTGAGGGCTGGAGATCAACCTTAATAAAACCAAGTACATGGTCTTGAACCTCTGCCACATTATTTGATCACACCCAGTATTGAATGGTGTTCCCCTTGGAGAGAGTTTGTACATTCGAATACCTAGTTTATATTCTCAATGAGCAATTTGTCTGGTCACCCCAGATACAGAAGTGTAAACTCAGGATAGCGCACTACACAGGAGGCATCTTGAGGTCCCTCCAGGGCTCTAGCTTCCGTCCTATATCCCCTGCCCTCCAAATTTATAACATAGAAACAATGGGGGTCTTTGTACAGTGGGGAACTTTGGGAGCACAAGAATGTAAGTGATATGGAGCTGGTGGAGAACGGTTTTATAGGACTCCTCAATAACCTTCGCGCTAGTACCCTTGTTATCCCTCTCCGGTTAGACGTAGGTCATAGATCCCTTGTTCACAGAGTAGTACTTAGACCTCTGTTGTATTGGAGAAGGATCTGGTCTTCTGCAGATTTAGTGGTCTATCAGATGGGTCTAGAAGAAATCTAAAAGCTTCCAGGGGCTGCCAGAATCCCATGGTTGAGGTATATCAAAGTGAGCTCGGGTATGAGAACCTTTGGACGATTCCGGAGACTGCATGTGGAGTGCAGAAGTCCATTTTCAAGGGGATTTATTTGAGACACGTGGATGGTGGGTCCCACAGGAGCCGGAGGGTGGGCTATGTGACCTTAGCCTTACTTGAGTTTAAAGACGTTTACTCTTTGGAAGAGTACATGGATGCGATTGAGCCCCTGCTTGCTAAAACTTTGTATATTAAGTTTCAGTTTGGGATCCTGCCACTACAGTCATTCACTGCTAAATGGCATTGCCCCTCTACCAAATTAGATACAAGTTGCTCTCTCCGTCTCGAGACAAAATAATGTATTGATCATGTCCGTTTCTTTTGTCTATGCTACCATGACCAAAGGAGGAAATGGATCCTGCTGCTGTGTCGCAGCATGGGGTCTAAGAACTACAGAATGGGCTATAGGATTTTAAGATCAAACGCTGTACAGCCCATTATATTTGCTGTCTCTCACTTCCTGCGACATATGCGGAGATGTAGACAGAAAAGGGTTGCTCTTAGGCTATTAGATTAGGTTTGGGGAATTGTACGCAGTCTTTGCCTCCATTATGCTACTGGTTGTTATCACTTGAATTTAATGCGTGTTTTTATCTTAATCTTGGACCTTTAGTAAAGGGCACGTATCTTATGATTTTCTTTTTTAAAAAAAAAAGGTTTTTAGCTAGCATTATGAATGATTGCTGTTTACATATGCTGCCATTTTGTTTGATTTGCAATTGAGATGATTACAAATAGTTTTATTGTACAGCTGTTTACTATTTTATGTGTTTTTTGGCAATTTGCCAAATAAATGAATTGATGATATGTTCAGGGATTCTCAGTGATGCTCATTGAGCCCCACAATTTATAATGCTTACATGGCCCATGGCTCCTATTGCAGTGGGAGGCCAACACTCATATGAACATAGCTTTAACAATTCTACTGGCCCATACGGGTAGTATTTCTACTCGGGTTCAATACTTCACCTCAGCAGTGATGGTCCTTGACGGACCTTTCTCTGTCGTAGTGAGTGGTGAGGAAACAGGATGTCGAACTGTCAGCTACCAAATGATGACCATTAATGGGTAGCCAACTCACAAATTGGTATTGAGGTTCAGGTAAATTACTCTCAAAACCATGTTATAGAAATAAAGTATTGCAAATGGTAGATCAAACCTCATAAAGAAGCTTAGTCTAACAAGAATCATGAAAACCAAAAGCTCTGCTGTGGCTAAATAGAACAAGAGCAAAAGAACCTGAAGCTCTGAAAATAATCTGTAACTATTGAAATTATACATTTATAAATTAGCACAGTTTCTATAAATGTACATTAGACACAATAAGACTTAAAGACTCAGACGACAACTTTAGAGAATTTGGTTATTGTATTCAAGATCCAAAATCAACCCAACAGACACATTAAACTCCCCAGCGCCTGGACGAGATCTTGTACAACACCCGCCTCCAGGAAGCAGAGACTCTCAGTTTTCAGTGCAAAATATAGAACAAGGAAAGCGAAATAATAACACAGCTTTACCGGAAATTATTCCAATTAACATAAAGCTTCCGTCAATTTCACAATCCGGTAACGGCGTAGATTTATTTGCCACAGAAGATATCAGATCTGGTAGAAGGAAAACCCAAGGTTCACTGCTATCACCTATGAATCGTGGTCATATAAAAAATTTTAAGTCAGTGGGTGACAACAATTTTTCCACCTCTATCAAACCAATATTCGTCCCAAGGTATGCTTCAAGGGTTACTTACGATATCTTAAATCGTGGTAATATTTTGAAACTGTTGAACTCAATCCCAGATCTAAATGATCTAACATTAGATGATCTAGACTCGGTGCAATTCAAACAAGATCCAAATGATGCCACTCGAGAGATGACCTGTACAACCTGGCATTGTGAAGAGACTGCTAATAAGAGTCTAGAAAATGTTCCACAATTTGAGAAATGGGGCATTGAATTACGTAAATACAAAGACAATCAATATTAATTCCGAAGCAAGCATCAAAGAGCTTTGCTGCGTTAAATCCCATAATAAGTGAAACATGTGGAGGACACATTAAGGTCTTAAAGGAGCCATAGGCCTACTATTCAATCCTGAACTGTCTTCCGGGATAAAAGTTACAAGTTGTAACTCAGGTTTACAGGTCTGTGAGGAATTTAAGAAAAATCCAGTTTTTAGTGATGACTGGGCATGGTTTCTGAAAATTCTCACGAAAGAAAAATCTCATGAATGATGCCTAAGTAGCTCGACCAATACAAATAATTCTATTAATATTTGTTAGCGGAAAGCTTATGGCCTGATAACGCTGCACGAGGATCAAGGTACGGTAACTTTTATACAGATCTTTGCAGTTCTAATGTTTCAGGAAACCTGGAATATTTGTAAAGAACGGGTATCAGGAGTATGCGAACTTTGCATCCCGTCTGTGGGCCTATGGTCGTGCCAGAGGTGGGCATCCACCCATGTGTCATTGGACCTGGATATCAAGCATTATGAAATTGATTTTCAGTTAGCATGGCTTCTATGTATCAAAATAGATTTTTAAAAAACAGCAACATTTTCAAATGTTTATCTAAGCACAAAGAGAACAGTTAACATATCCCAATTTACTACACTTTGGGAAATAGTCAAAATCCTGAATTATCAATACCCTGCCGCCATGGTAATTATTTCAGGAGATTTTATCATGCATTTGTTCTCTAAAAAACGAGCTGACACACCAAGCAGAGCTTTAATCCATATGTGTCGTTCTCAGCTAATTAAAAATAATCTCATGTTAATACAGGAAGTTAATCAAAATAATATTGAGAGCGTTCCAGCATTTAAAAACTCACTGCAACATTCTATCATCGCTACAACATTATTTCAAAGGATCTTGTATCCTCTCTCTGCGATTATCAAATGATCCCCAGAAGAGAAAGTGATCATAATCCACAAATATCAATACTGGTGTCAACAGTTTTTCATCGCCAGAGTCAAGGTCCATGGTAACTAGGTCAACAGCTTACAATCTGAAAAGGTTAGTGTGGGACCCAACAAGTCAAACGGAGATATGGGCATATATAGAACCTGCAATAGATACAGCACTAACCAAGAGCAAACAAGGGAAGTCAATGGTCAAAATCTGGCCTCGTTTCTGCCCTTCCCTGTTAGATCGCTTTCGGTCTAAAACAACTTCAAGGGGACATACTACAAGGCCCAAAATTTCAGAATGGTATTCAACTAGGTTACACAAGCAAAAAATGGAACTCAATAAAGCAACACAGGCCATCTTCAGACAACCGAATTGTGACTTTAAATTTTCAAATCTGTGCAATTTAAAACATTTGAGAAGAATATACAAAAATGAAATCTGGAAAGCAAAACATACATATTATAAAGGAATATAGACTAAGTTGCACTTTGCCAGCAAAATGAACAACATGAAAGCTTTCCGGGGTCTAATTAATAACCTTGAACATGGCAGTAGAAGAGTGAACAGTGCCAAGATCCATGAATCATGCTGGGCAGCCTTCATTAATAATTTATATGGGGCCTCTTCAGTTACAGTTTTAAATTACAACATCGATCACCATATGTTAAGTCCGCTGACTAACAGAAATACCAGGAAAAAGGGAAATGATTATTATCATAATGAAGTCAAACCACCAATAATGGAGATATGGCAGGAACACCAAGTTAAAATGGGAATCAGCAGGATTAGATCAAATGGAGCGCCAGTCCCGAATGGGATTCCAATCTCTGCCTTTAAGTAAAAAGTAGATCTTTGGGCAGAAATCCTGACACCATTGTTCAACAGCGTTGTAAAATCAAAAAATCAAAAACGGTTCCTGAATCATGGCAGGGAAGCATAATCCAGGCGATTTTTAAAAGTGACCCATTAGACAATCCAGCCAACTACAGGCTGATTGCCCTAATAGATGTTGAGGCTAAAATATTTTCTAGTTATCTGCTTAATGGACTTGGCGGAATGGGCTGTGAAAGAAGAAATTATACTAATGTTCCAAACTAGCTTTCGCAGGGGCGAGTCAACTATTACAAACTTGACTTCAATTACTTTACTTGCAGAAAGAGCAAAGCATAAAAGGCAAAAGTTATATATTTGTTTTTATATACTTTGGGCGAAGTTATCTGCATGGGCCATCCCAAACCAACTGTTCCATATGATTATATTGCTATATGCTAACACGTGGGTCCAGGATAAAGTGGAGGATGGTAGTTGTACAACTTGCCTAGTTGAAACATTTAGTGGTCTCAAACAAGGTTGTGTTTTAGCCCCATGTCTTTTAAACCTTTTTATGTCCGACTTACCATCTTATTTTAAAAACGTTAAGGCTCACTCGCCTAACCTTGCAGGACAAAATATAAAATACTTACAGTATGCAGATGACACTATATTGTTAAGTCATACTGCTATAGGTCTACAAAGACTAATTGAATCATTTAATAATTATATTCTAGCTAATGGTTTATTGACAAAAAAACTAAAATAATGACGATAGGTGAGACTTAATCAGACAAGAGAGTATGGAATAATAACGGGTTAAAGGTTGAAACAGTCAAATTTAAAGTGTTTAAACAGCATTTTCTAAATTTAAAAGCGAAAGCTACCACATTGTATTTTGCTTTTAGAAAGTTGAGTGACAGGTTGGTATGCCCAAACTACGGGCATTTACTCAAGGTAATGAAATCAAAGCTGATTCCCACCCTGACTTTTTCCACCGTAAAGACTCAAAAATTCCTTATAATTTACAAATACAAGTTTTTAAATCGGTCTTCAGGGTTGCCAGGAATATCGGGCATGAAAACGTTAGATTGGAATTTGGTTTGAAAAGATAAACTTTAATAAGACAATCTGCATTTTTTAAATCTCTATACTTGTTCTTTTACTTTTACCCAGGCACACTTGCAAACCATTGCTGGCAGGAAATAATGAGGCGTGAGTGAGTATGCAAGTAGTTGGAGATCTTATCTAACAGAGAGCCTAAATAATTTTAAGTTTCAGCCTTTTGACCACTTAGCTAGAAATAAAGCTGCGTTCAAAAAGACATTAAACCAATCAGCCAACTTCCTATTGATCATATTGAATAAGGAGGAGTTTGCAAAAAAAGGCATGCTTGGTCAGTTATTAATTCATTTATCAAATTGGAGCCACAACTTGATCTTATTTCCCATTTAAAACTGGTCATAAAAGATATATTTATGTTGTTACGATTTGGGCGATATCTGAAAAAGGATGGAATTCCCTCATGGGTACAAAACTGGCCATCAAACAGTTGTAGAGTATGCATTTTTTATAATGAATCATTATTGCATATTGTATCTACTTGTCCTCGATTGTTACAAGGGAGGAAAACCCTACTAAAGCCCATCCTTTAAGAAAATGGGGTGAGAACATGTTGCCAAGCAATTAAAACTTGCCTTTCAGTGAAATCTGCTCACCTGATTACACAGTTTGTAAAGTTTATTCTTATTGCAGAAAAAAAGATAACCTCTGAGCGCTCCCCCCGATATTAGGGGTAGTCTGTAAAAACGAATAATCTGTTTTGTTGATATTTCAACTGTTAAACGATGCTGCGATTTTCGAATACGCTGATGGTCAATTGTAATTCTATAACTTGATCATGAAGATGCACGTATAGCTCAGGAGTGGAAATTTTATAGGGTTCTATTTGTAGCATTTAGTAATAATTCTAATTATCAACTTATTGATCATCTTGGTGCAGGTTGATCCGTGAGAAATATTTTTAAATAAAAACATAGAATGTTATTTGAAGCAAGAAAGGCCCTTTTTGAAGGAATTGTATAATGGCACTTTAACTATGGCACTTTAATTCATGAATTTATATACAAAGAAGCGCTGTCTTATGTTGAAATACTAAAATTTTAAATATTGATATAGAACGTCAAATTAAGTAGGGTTGGCATTTTTGGAAAATAGGTATAATGGCACCTTATATACGGCACTTTAATTCAGGATTTTAAAAAGTATTATAGTATTGATAGCTTTAGGGAAGATTTTATTAATGTACAAATAAGCATTGCTTTAATAAGGCGTAACAAATTAATTGAAATATAATGCTATCTCCAAAACCATTATAAAATTAGAAATTTATTTTTGTGCTTTTGTTGCTGGAATAAAACACAATTGCTCGAATATATTTATATAATCGTTTGTACAAATGAATGCATTTTTTATATTCTTTGATTGTTACGATTTTTATTAATCAACAATAAAAAAAAATTATTTTCTTCTTCACAAAATCAATGCATGTAAGTGACATTTCAGCACGGTAGTTAGGAAGGAAGGAGGTGTTTTTATTTTCTGGCAGCAAGGGCCTGGAAGAAACTCCCTCTCATCCTCAGATCTGTTAGTAATAAGAGTCATTTCAGGATCAAATGAAAACCTGGTTGCTTTCCACTCTTTAATCTTGTTGGATGGACATATTATTTTTGATCTCAGGCTGGTGCCAGGAGACCCCTTGGGGCAGCTGTTTTCACCTTATAAAACCCATTCATTCATTCTTTCAATAGTCTCCTTCTGTGCTGAACAAAGATGACAGGATTTCTGCTTCATGTCTAGTGAATTGAAGGAGGCGTCAAATTGAAAAAAATCTAAAAATATAGTAAATAGACTCATAGGAAGGCCTTTTTTATGTCTGCTTCTGTGTCAAAGTACTGATACTTATTTTTGAAATTGTACACGTTGATTGTATATTCGTTGTGTGTTTGCACATTTTTGAGAGATGGGCTTAGCACAGCGAAATGTTCTTATTGTTCACTTGATAAGAAATTTGCGGTGTGCTTTATCAGTTGAGTTTAGGTGAAGGCCAGCTGATAAAACCTAATGAGGGAATAAGCTGTTGTCTAATTGATCTGGGGGGTTCTATGGATAAAGTAGTTACTCATTCCAAATGAGACCCTTTAAATTGTCATTTGGGGTATTCGCACAATCACAAAGGTAATTAATGAGGTTGATGTTGGTGGTGGTAATCAAAGCAGTTATACCAAACTCAAACCACATGTGACAGCTGGGAGAAGTTGATCTTTGGTTTAATAGTTTTTTTATTTGTATGACTAGAGTTTCTAATTTGGTCACAGGCTTATCATTTAGGACTGGTGACCCATATTGTTAAAATGGAGACAGTTTTTGTGGCATTTGTGGTGATAGTAGTGTGAATAGCAACTCTGCACTCTTTTTAAGAAAACACTTTAGTGCATTGCAAACCACTAAAGCCCTAGTTATCAAGTTTGTAATGCAAAATGTCCATCTTGATATATTATCTAGTTCAATCCCATGTAAAGAATAAGGTATGACTTGTTCAATCGTTGAGTGTCTTGAAGTCCAAGTAAGCTTTGGATTAGGACAGCCAAAAGGTTCTATTTTAGTTTTCAAGGTGTTAATGTTGAGGCTGCTGTTGTTATATTTGGGTAAAAAATTCAGATTATGCAGCAGTCCCTTTTGGATAAGTTAAAAATGCCCAATTCATTAGCACATGCTAAGGGTCTCATGAGGTTTTGCCGTAGGGCAGAGCCACAGTCCTTCCTGCTGCACTGCCTTATGGCATAAGAAAAGGGCAGGAATGCGACATATCTATCAGATACAGTGCATTCCTGTCCTTTCCCGCTGCAGCAGTGCACAATGGACAGCCATGTTCCAACGAAGGCACCTTTGCACCATAGTGCAAGGGTGGCTGCGTTGCAGGGATGATTATTTTTGAGCAGGAAGGGAAACCTTCTTGCACAAAAACAATCACAAGAGGCTTTTTCCTCTTTCTATGTATGCTGAAGAATGAAACACACATTGAAAAGGGAAAAATGAGGAGAAATAAAGATATTGCTTCTCGTTGTGCCACCCTTACGCCCCCCCCTAGGAAGGCATACGTTTCTGCCATTGCCTTACAGTTATGATTTCTCGTTAATCTGGGGTAGTGTCAAAAAGCCATGGAAGTTGCTGGGAAAGCCCCCAGCAACACCCATTGCACGCCCCTTTAACGCAGAAAACTGCGTTAAAGGAACAATATTCATGAGGCAGCATTAAGCCAAAACAAGTGGGTTTGTGCTGCCTCGTAAACATGGAGCAGGCTCCTGCGCCAGGAAACGTCACAAAAAGTGACATTCCAGCAGCTCTAGGGGTATCATAAATGAGGCCCTAAGTGGGTAACCTTTCTTATGAACCATGCCTCAGGTAAATCAGCAATGTGCAAAGCAAATAAAGGCGTGGCCAGAATGCATCCATGTTTCAGGCCATTCACAATGTACATTTTTGGAGTTAAGCCCTGTCCATTGGAGAGTTTCAGTTAAGCCCACGTTTCTTGTGTACAATTGCAATGTCAAACAGAGTTTGATCAATGCCCCAAGAATGTACTTTTTGCCATAAAAGTGTTCTATCCATTTTGTCGAAGGCAGTCGACTAGTCTACCAAACAAGCGAAAAAGGTATTGTTTCTTTGTTCTATTTCTCTGTTGGCCAATATGCATCAGGCTATGGAGTTATCAATGGCCCATTGTGTGCTAAAGCAAGTTTGGAAATATATGATAATGTTATTACCTGAAGCCCACTGCTTAAGTTTAGTTAGTAAGTGCATGGCGAATTTCTTTCTTTTCACATCGAGAAGGTAAATTAGTTGATAACATTTTTTTTCTGTTTTTGGACCAAATGTATGTATAGGTTGTAAAATGGAGCCTTTCAGGAGGATGGTATTTGACCACCATCAGAGAGTATCTTGGGAAATAAATATGATAATGGTGTGCTCCAGTTCCTTGAATCTTTCCCTATTAGGTCATTTGGAGTCCCAGTGGGTCCAGAGGGAGCAACATGTTCACAGGATGATGCATATAAAATAATCTTGTGTGGTGCTAAAGCTTTCGGGTAAATGAGTTGCATTGTAGGTGAGAGTAGTAGTAACATCACCATATAATTCATTGATAAGTGTTTTCTATTTGGGATATGTAATTTTGTACTCGCAGGTTTTTTTTTGATAGGATGTTACTTGGCCAACTATTAAACCGAATTTACAGCTATTGCGTGATTTAATTAACTGGTGTTTTCCAATCTAGGAATCCTCCCGCTGAGTCAGTATAATTGCTTGTATATTCCTTTTTACGTGCTGTTTCAAGTTTCCAGTCTCCCGGTCCCGATCAGCTGATGTCAGAAGTTTTAATAGTTTCCATAAGTGTTTTCTATAATTCCTTTTTTCGAGACAGTTGTCATGTTTATTACTGTGATGCTTAAATTGTCGCTGGGTTCCCAATGTGGTAGAAAGAAAATTAAAGATGTAGAAAGGCTTCCCATACTTGAATCCAGGAGAAGGTTAGGCTGCTCCTTCTTGTTATTGAGTAATTAAGGTCATGCATTAAAAGTTGTTCTCATAGACGAGGTTGTTTGGCATGAAGACCTAGGTTCTGTGTAATTTTACCTGTGCCTATAACAGTGATGTCCTCCATGCTGGGTTTTCTTATCTTGTTTAATTTCTGG